>NC_057360.1:52187214-52502630 GCF_016509475.1 Prionailurus bengalensis
TGTTAAGTTTCTCAGTATCCACGTAAGAGTGAAACCATATGGTATCTGTCTTTCTCTGTATGGCTTATTTCACTTAGCATCACACTCTCCAGTTCCATCCACGTTGCTACAAAAGGCCATATTTCATTTTTTCTCATTGCCACGTAATATTCCATTGTGTATATAAACCACAATTTCTTTATCCATTCATCAGTTGATGGACATTTAGGCTCTTTCCATAATTTGGCTATTGTTGAGAGTGCTGCTATGAACATTGGGGTACAAGTGGCCCTATGCATCAGTACTCCTGTATCCCTTGGGTAAATTCCTAGCAGTGCTATTGCTGGGTCATAGGGTAGGTCTATTTTTAATTTTCTGAGGAACCTCCACACTGCTTTCCAGAGCGGCTGCACCAATTTGCATTCCCACCAACAGTGCAAGAGGGTTCCCGTTTCTCCACATCCTCTCCAGCATCTATCATCTCCTGATTTGTTCATTTTGGCCACTCTGACTGGCGTGAGGTGATACCTGAGTGTGGTTTTGATTTGTATTTCCCTGATAAGGAGCGACGCTGAACATCTTTTCATGTGCCTGTTGGCCATCCGGATGTCTTCTTTAGAGAAGTGTCTATTCATGTTTTCTGCCCATTTCTTCACTGGGTTATTTGTTTTTCGGGTGTGGAGTTTGGTGAGCTCTTTATAGATGTTGGATACTAGCCCTTTGTCCGATATGTCATTTGCGAATATCTTTTCCCATTCCGTTGGTTGCCTTTTAGTTTTGTTTGTTGTTTCCTTTGCTGTGCAGAAGCTTTTTATCTTCATAAGATCCCAGTAATTCACTTTTGCTTTTAATTCCCTTGCCTTTGGGGATGTGTCGAGTAAGAGATTGCTACGGCTGAGGTCAGAGAGGTCTTTTCCTGCTTTCTCCTCTAAGGTTTTGATAGTTTCCTGTCTCACATTCAGGTCCTTTATCCATTTTGAGTTTATTTTTGTGAATGGTGTGAGAAAGTGGTCTAGTTTCAACCTTCTACATGTTGCTGTCCAGTTCTCCCAGCTATTTGTTAAAGAGGCTGTCTTTGTTCCATTGGATGTTCTTTCCTGCTTTGTCAAAGATGAGTTGGCCATACGTTTGTGGGTCTAGTTCTGGGGTTTCTATTCTATTCCATTGGTCTATGTGTCTGTTTTGGTGCCAATACCATGCTGTCTTGATGATGACAGCTTTGTAGTAGAGGCTAAAGTCTGGGATTGTGATGCCTCCCGCTTTGGTCTTCTTCTTCAAAATTCCTTTGGCTATTCGGGGCCTTTTGTGGTTCCATATGAATTTTAGGATTGCTTGTTCTAGTTTCGAGAAGAATGCTGGTGCAATTTGGATTGGGATTGCATTGAATGTGTAGATAGCTTTGGGTAGTATTGTCATTTTGACAATATTTATTCTTCCAATCCATGAGCAGGGAATGTCATTCCATTTCTTTAACTCTTCTTCAATTTCCTTCATAAGCTTTCTATAGTTTTCAGCATACAGATCCTTTACATCTTTGGTTAGATTTATTCCTAGGTATTTTATGCTTCTTGGTGCAATTGTGAATGGGATCAGTTTCTGTATTTGTCTTTCTGTTGCTTCATTGTTAGTGTATAAGAATGCAACTGATTTCTGTACATTGATTTTGTATCCTGCAACTTTGCTGAATTCCTGTATCAGTTCTAGCAGACTTTTGGTGGAGTCTATCGGATTTTCCATGTATAATATCATGTCATCTGCAAAAAGCGAAAGCTTGACTTCATCTTTGCCAATTTTGATGCCTTTGATTTCCTTTTGTTGTCTGATTGCTGATGCTAGAACTTCCAGCACTATGTTAAACAGCAGTGGTGAGAGTGGGCATCCCTGTCATGTTCCTGATCTCAGGGAAAAAGCTCTCAGTTTTTCCCCGTTGAGGATGATGTTAGCTGTGGGCTTTTCATAAATGGCTTTTATGATCTTTAAGTATGTTCCTTCTATCCCGACTTTCTCAAGGGTTTTTATTAAGAAAGGGTGCTGGATTTTGTCGAAGGCCTTTTCTGCATCGATTGACAGGATCATATGGTTCTTCTCTTTTTTTTTTGTTAATGTGATGTATCACGTTGATTGATTTGCGAATGTTGAACCAGCCCTGCATCCCAGGAATGAATCCCACTTGATCATGGTGAATAATTCTTTTTATATGCCGTTGAATTCGATTTGCTAGTATCTTATTGAGAATTTTTGCATCCATATTCATCAGGGATATTGGCCTGTAGTTCTCTTTTTTTACTGGGTCTCTGTCTGGTTTAGGAATCAAAGTAATACTGGCTTCATAGAATGAGTCTGGAAGTTTTCCTTCCCTTTCTATTTCTTGGAATAGCTTGAGAAGGATAGGTATTATCTCTGCTTTAAACGTCTGGTAGAACTCCCCTGGGAAGCCATCTGGTCCTGGACTCTTATTTGTTGGGAGATTTTTGATAACCGATTCAATTTCTTCACTGGTTATGGGTCTGTTCAAGCTTTCTATTTCCTCCTGATTGAGTTTTGGAAGAGTGTGGGTGTTCAGGAATTTGTCCATTTCTTCCAGGTTGTCCAATTTGTTGGCATATAAGTTTTCATAGTATTCCCTGATAATTGTTTGTATCTCTGAGGGATTGGTTATAATATTTCCATTTTCATTCATGATTTTATCTATTTGGGTCATCTCCCTTTTCTTGTTGAGAAGCCTGGCTAGAGGTTTGTCAATTTTGTTTATTTTTTCAAAAAACCAACTCTTGGTTTCGTTGATCTGCTTTACAGTTTTTTTAGATTCTATATTGTTTATTTCTGCTCTGATCTTTATTATTTCTCTTCTTCTGCTGGGTTTAGGCTGCCTTTGCTGTTCTGCTTCTAGTTCCTTTAGGTGTGCTGTTAGATTTTGTATTTGGGATTTTTCTTGTTTCTTGAGATAGGCCTGGACTGCAATGTATTTTCCTCTCAGGACTGCCTTGGCTGCATCCCAAAGCATTTGGATTGTTGTATTTTCATTTTCATTTGTTTCCATATATTTTTTAATTTCTTCTCTAATTGCCTGGTTGACCCACTCATTCGTTAGTAGGGTGTTCTTTAACCTCCATGCTTTTGGAGGTTTTCCAGACTTTTTTCTGTGGTTGATGTCAAGCTTCATAGCATTGTGGTCTGAAAGTAAGCATGGTATAATTTCAATTCTTGTAAACTTATGAAGGGCTGTTTTGTGACCCAGTATATGATCTATCTTGGAGAATGTTCCATGTGCACTCGAGAAGAAAGTATATTCTGTTGCTTTGGGATGCAGAGTTCTAAATATATCTGTCAAGTCCATCTGATCCAATGTGTCATTCAGGGCCCTTGTTTCTTTATTGACCGTGTGTCTAGATGATCTATCCATTTCTGTAAGTGGGGTGTTAAAGTCCCCTGCAATTACCACATTCTTATCAATAAGGTTGCTTATGTTTATGAGTAATTGTTTTATATATTTGGGGGCTCCGGTATTCGGTGCATAGACATTGATAATTGTTAGCTCTTCCTGATGGATAGACCCTGTAACTATTATATAATGTCCTTCTTCATCTCTTGTTGCAGCCTTTAATTTAAAGTCTAGTTTGTCTGATATAAGTATGGCTACTCCAGCTTTCTTTTGGCTTCCAGTCGCATGATAAATAGTTCTCCATCCCCTCACTCTCAATCTAAAGGTGTCCTCAGGTCTAAAATGAGTCCCTTGTAGACAGCAAATAGATGGGTCTTGTTTTTTTATCCATTCTGATACCCTATGTCTTTTGGTTGGCGCATTTAATCCATTTACATTCAGTGTTATTATAGAAAGATACGGGTTTAGAGTCATTGTGATGTCTGTATGTTTTATGCTTGTAGTGATGTCTCTGGGACTTTGTCTCACAGGGTCCCCCTTAGGATCTCTTGTAGGGCTGGTTTAGTGGTGACAAATTCCTTCAGTTTTTGTTCGTTTAGGAAGACCTTAATCTCTCCTTCTATTCTAAATGACAGACTTGCTGGATAAAGGATTCTTGGCTGCATATTTTTTCTGTCTAGCACCCTGAAAATCTCGTGCCAATTCTTTCTGGCCTGCCAAGTTTCAAAAGAGAGATCAGTCACGAGTCTTATAGGTCTCCCTTTATATGTGAGGGCACGTTTACCCCTTGCTGCTTTCAGAATTTTCTCTTTGTCCTTGTATTTTGCCAGTTTCACTATGCTATGTCGTGCAGAAGATCGATTCAAGTTACGTCTGAAGGGAGTTCTCTGTGCCTCTTGGATTTCAATGCCTTTTTCCTTCCCCAGTTCAGGGAAGTTCTCAGGTATGATTTCTTCAAGTACCCCTTCAGCACCTTTCCCTCTCTCTTCCTCCTCTGGGATACCAATTATGCGTATATTATTTCTTTTTAGTGTATCACTTAGTTCTCTAATTTTCCCCTCATACTCCTGGATTTTTTTTATCTCTCTGTTTCTCAGCTTCCTCTTTTTCCATAACTTTATCTTCTAGTTCACCTATTCTCTCCTCTGCCTCTTCAAGCCGAGCTGTGGTGGTTTCCATTTTGTTATGCATTTCGTTTAAAGCGTTTTTCAGCTCCTCGTGACTGTTCCTTAGGCCCTTGATCTTTGTAGCAAGAGATTCTCTGCTGTCCTGTATACTGTTTTCAAGTCCAGTGATTAATTTTATGACTATTATTCTAAATTCACTTTCTGTTATATTATTTAAATCCTTTTTGATCAGCTCATTAGCTGTTGTTATTTCCTGGAGATTCTTCTGAGGGGAATTCTTCCACTTGGTCATTTTGGATAGTCCCTGGTGTGGTGAGGACCTGCAGGGCACTTCCCCTGTGCTGTGGTGTATAACTGGAGTTGGTGGGCGGGGCCGCAGTCAGACCTGATGTCAGCCCTCAGCCCACCGCTGGGGCTACAGTCAGACTGGTGTGTGCCTTCTCTTCCCCTCTCCTAGGGGCGGGATTCACTGTGGGGTGGCGTGGCCCGTCTGGGATACTTGCACCCTGCCAGGCTTGTGATGCTGGGGATCTGGCGTATTAGCTGGGGTGGGTAGGCAAGGTGCACGGGGGCAGGAGGGGTAGGCTTAGATCGCTTCTCCTTACGTGATCCGCTTCAGGAGGGGCCCTGTGGCAGCGGGAGGGAGTCAGATTCGCTGCCAGAGGTTTGGCTCCGCAGAAGCGCAGAGTTGGGTGTTTGCGCGGAGGGAGCAAGTTCCCTGGCAGGAACTGGTTCTCTTTGGGATTTCGGCTGGGGGATGGGCGGGGGAGATGGCGCTGGTGAGCGCCTTTGTTCCCCACCAAACTGAGCTCTGTTGTCAGGGGGCTCAGCAGCTCTCCCTCCCTTTGTCCTCCAGCCTTCCTGCTTTCCGAGCAGAGCTGTTCACTTATGACCTCCCAGACGCTAAGTCGCGCTTGCTGTCGGAACACAGTCCGCCCGGCCCCTCCGCTTTTGCAAGCCCAACTCGGGGGCTCTGCTTGGCCGGCCAGCCGCCCCTCCGCTCCGGCTCCCTCCCGCCAGTCCATGGAGCGCGCACCGCCTCGCCGCCCTTCCTACCCTCTTCCGTGGGCCTCTCGTCTGCGTTTGGCTCCGGCGACTCCGTTCTGCTAATCCTCTGGTGGTTTTCTGGGTTATTTAGGCAGGTGTAGATGGAATCTAAGTGATCAGCAGGATGTGTGGTGAGCCCAGTGTCCTCCTAAGCCGCCATCTTGCAAAAAAAAAAACCATCTCAAATGGATTAATTGTCATAAATTGCTTCTGAAAAATTAACTTCTTTAATTTGCATTTATAGATTGTATACAAAGAAAAATTTACAAAAAATAAAAAAAAATTGTATTTACAAAACTAAATGTAGTGTAAGAGAAAGAAAGTTCTATATATTGATTGTAATTAGCAGTGATCTTTTCCATCTCTATTTCTTGGCTCGTGGCCCTGTACCTCCCTCCACTCCCATTCCATTTTCACATCACCTTTTCTCCCTCTGCTTCCAACATTTTATCACCCTCTCTGACTCTGACCCTCCTGTATCCCTCTTACATGGATTTTTTTTTTTAATTATATTGGGCTTGACGATAATCTCCCTAACTCAAGATCCTTAACTAAATTGCATTTGCAAATCCCCTTTGTCATGCGAAGTAATATATTCACAGGGTTCTTGGAATAAGGACACCAAGCCAGGGATATCATTCCCCCACCACAGATCCAAACAAGCTAAGCTGATATATGCTTTCCTTCATTGCTGTGTTCTCGGTGCTGAGCACTGCACTTTGAACAGACTATATATTTATATTTATTTCTATTTGTAACTTTTATTTCTATTTCTATATTTCTATTTCTCTCTATATATTTGATAGAATTGTTAAAAATTTTTTTAACATTTATTCATTTTTGAGAGACAGAGATAGAGCACGAGCAGGGGAGGGGCAGAAAGAGAGGGAGACACAGAATCTGAAGCAGACTCCAGGCTCTGAGCTGTTAGCACAGAGCCTGACACAAGGCTCGAACCCAGGAAACATGAGGTCATGACCTGAACTGCAGTCAGATGCTTAACAGAATGAGCCACCAGGCGCCCCTTGACAGATATTTTTAAATGAGTGAGTTAATCAGTCTTCAAAATTATATATAGCTTATCAAGCTTTACGTAGTCCATTGTCCATTTTTATATGTTGATTACCAAAAAGTTTTCAGATTTTATCAAAATATCTTTATCATCAAAACCAAACATTTTAGAGTCTGAGTAAAGATTTGATGTTAGAAGAAAAAGTAACTGGAAACCCCTTTCTACAATCTTGCATCTATGTATATCTTTCTCGAAAGATAATCCACTGCATTGGGGGGAAGTTTGACTTTTTGTTACAAAGCTAATTTTGAGATTATTTTTATGCTGAAGTGACAGGGATCTTCATGTTTTAGCCTTCTTTTAACCTTATGGAGAAACATAAAACAAGACACATCCTTTCTTTCACCTAATATGCCTTCAAACATTTTGGGTCACTTCATTAAATTAATTTCTATGACAATATCTTCTTACATTTAGATTGATTTTTGTATTTCTCTTGTTTCTAAAGAACTACTTTACTGTCATAACTAATATAAACATAACATTTTGGGTTTTATGTGATCAATACATTGTACAAAGATAGACTTATTACCTTTATTAGAGAAAAACTGTTAAGTATATTCAGTAATATTCTATAAAAATACATTTTATCTCATAATGACCCCCTAGTGAAGGAAAACAGCCTGCTATTTTGATACAAAATAGTTTCAAGTAATTTTTAAATCTTAATTCAGATCTTTACATTTAACCATGTGAATGTTATCATGTTGTTTTTGGCTCATTATTATAGCCTGCCAAAATCAATTTGAATCCAGGTTTTCTAGGAATAAACTACCTAGAACCTACTGCTCTCCTTCTTCATATTTAGTAAGAATTAATCATTAATCAAAGAAATTACCTTTGTCATCTTTAAACATTAAAACATGATATTACTACATTAAAAGAAACACCAACATTACCAGATGCATTTCTGTGATTATGGGATCAAGTAAAAATAAAACTGTCAAATACCTTGGTTGATTTGGATGGGTACAATTGACATTAAATTTAGAAAGATGTAAACAAAAGACAAGACCCCTTCATCAAAATGCCAAAAAAAAATATGTATACTTAAAATGTATGTGTAGATGGGGCATCTGGGTGGCTCACTTGGTTCAGCGTCTGACTTTGGCTCAGGTCATGATCTCATGGTTTGTGGCTCCAAGCCCCACATTGGGCTCTGTGTTGACAGCTTGGAGCCTGGAGCCTGCTTCAGATTCTATGTCTCCCTCTCTCTCTGCCTCTCCCCTGCTAGTGCTCTTTCTCGCTCTCAAAAGTAAATAAATAAATAATTTTTAAAAAAGTATCTGTATAAACCAAGAGCTTAAAGATGTATTGGAGCTTTTTAAATATCATTTATGTATTATAAATTATGGACATCTCAAGATCATTATGTGATCATTAAGAAAATACAACCAAAAATTCACATTACAGTATAGAATAAATACTACAAACAATATAAAATCATTTTTGAAAAATAAACTAAGATGGTTTCCAAAATGATTCAAAGGAAAGAAAATTAAATAAATTTAAATAATGTGAAAAATAAAGTTATGATAGTAAATAAAAAGGAACTATTATGCCAATTATGTAGGTTTAAAATAAGACACAGGGATAAGTTAATAAAAACCATGCCCCAAAACGTAATTGAAGTGAAATTTTCCTCACATGATAAATTTCTACAGATTAGAAAATTACAATTTGCAATTTGGAAATAAAAATGATACAGATATTTAGAGAAGAAATAAAAGGAGTGTACATTAAAAATAAAGACTTTTTTTTTAAAGCTATCCTCAGGTATGTTTACTGTGTTAAAAACGAAACAAAACAAAAATTTACTGTTTTGTTAAAATAGTAAAAAAAACACAAGCCATCAACTGTCGCCAGGTGTCACTTATGTTTAAGACATAAAAAACTCTCTTAGGTATGTAAGTTCTTAGAAGGTAGAGCTTTTTGAAAAGTTACCAGAATTTGGGGCGCCTGGGTGGCGCAGTCGGTTAAGCATCCGACTTCAGCCAGGTCACGATCTCGCGGTGCGTGAGTTCGAGCCCCGCGTCGGGCTCTGGGCTGATGGCTCAGAGCCTGGAGCCTGTTTCCGATTCTGTGTCTCCCTCTCTCTCTGCCCCTCCCCGGTTCATGCTCTGTCTCTCTCTGTCCCAAAAATAAATAAACGTTGAAAAACAAAAATTTAAAAAAAAAAAAAAAGAAAAGTTACCAGAATTTGCTTATGCTGCAGCCAGACAAAGACAAATCAAAGCACATTGCAAGACTGGGGAAAAGCACAAATAGATTTACATCAGGTAAATTATTTTTATAAGTGCCATGTATAGATTCCAAAACAAACTTTAAGGCTAAAAGTGCCCTGATAATAAAACACACATAAAAACACATAGCAATTTAATCATTTAGAAATAACCATGATAATGGAAGAGTAATGTGTAGCAATAAAATGTTAATTTTCTTATGTTTTATGGGGATAAAATATGCTTCAATCTTGATTTGATAATTAGAAAAAACATTTTTCTTCAATATAACAACTATCAAAATATAGAAAACTAAGTGCATTGCTGAAAATTACTGAAGAAAAAACTAACGGAAATATGGTTTATGGAGTTAAAGAGAAAGACAGAAGAGAGCTTGATACCATGAGCATTAAGTTTGAGTTATCGCCAAATCTCCTATGTTCCATTAAGAGCAAAGCTTTAAAGTTGGTACAAAGACTAAAATATAATTGTATGAGAATAAAAGATGAAAAGAAAATTAAAAACATAACAGGATGGGAGGTGAGAATGTGGCAGAGGAAGAAAAAGCTAAAATTTGAGTCCTCATTATTTGTTGGGCCTTTTTAAAACTCCTTATATGCTACAATTCTCAGAGGTAATGACTAGTGTCAGCATCATAATTATCTTCAGATTTTAAAATGTAGACTGAAACTTGGAGAGCTAGAATAATAGTAACAAATGGCATCTATTAAATGGCTAAGTCATTACATTCTAAGTCAAGAAACATTAAATAGGGCAACATATACAATTTAATTTTTGTAATAATAATACATGATTATGTACCTTTCTTCATGAGCAACAACTGGAAGAAATTCTAAAATAAAAATATATGAATAAAACAGTAGGAGAAAATGACAAAAATGACAGACTTTGACAAATCAAATTGGGAAAAATGAATGAGTATATAATGGCTCTAAATAATATGGTTAATGTGTTTAGGTTAATAAGTAATAACTATGAGGGGTACAAAAATTAATCTAAATTAGCTTTTACTTGTTTAGACATACAACGGTTAAAAGTTAAATTATAGGTGAAATTAAAGAATTACAAATGAAATATCCAAAACAAGCCAGACAATAATAATCACACAAGCTTGTTACAAAGAAAAGAAAAAAAAAAAGACCTCTAATATGACATTTTTAAAAGAAAAGAAAATTATGTTCTCATTAGTCTCTTGTACACTCAGGATTAACTTATAACGTTATTTAAGTTTTATCGCCTATAGACTAAGTATTATAAATATACATTGTGCTAAGAAAGAATTGAATTGAAACAGATAGACCTTCTCTAATCAAATAAAAATATCAAAAGAAAAATAAATTTATGAATAAAAAGGGGAAATGAACACAGATACAGAAGAAACTAAAATTCAGTACCAAATTATGTTCCATTCTGTGGCAGTGCATATTAAAGGGGTGATAAAATTGAAAATAATTGAGGAAAATATAAATGATCAAATGTGGCTTTATAAAAACGAGAAATCACCAAATTTTGCCAAGCAATTCAGTCAATAAAATGACAGATGAAACAACTGTTTAAATCCACAAAACAAGAAAAGAATATAAGACTAGATAATAGGACATGAATTATGTCAACATTTTGAGAACGAGTAAACAGATGAAGAAAAGGTAACTGACCACCCAACAAAAGAGGTTCCAGCCTAATCCCTACAGAGAAAAATAACGAAGTGTCAGCAATTCACTGCTACAAAATCCTAGAAAGACAAAAGTGGCAGATACCATGTAGATATCAGTAACCATGTGGTCAAAAGTGGGAAGACTGGTTGAAAGTGTGTTTAACAGCACTGGAATGCAGGCAGCAAGGCCCAGGTCTCTCCTTCCCACATATCACCCAACAAACACCTCAGCCAATATGTTAGAGAATTTTGCCTTGAGAAATTGGACTCTTTGAGAAGTTACAGTTCATGATATTTGGATTTCCTAACTAAAAAGACATTATAGGGGCGCATGGGTGGCTCAGTCTGTTAGGCGTCTGACTTCGGCTCTCGTCATGATCTCAAGGTTCATGAGTTCGAGCCCTGCATATGGCTCTGTGCTGACAGCTCAGAGCCTGGAGCCTGCTTCGGATTCTGTATGTCACTCTCTCTGCTCTCCCCCAACTTGTACTCTGTCTCTCTGTCTCTCTCTCAAAAGTAAATAAACATTAAAAAAAAAATTTTAAAAGACATATAACCAGTCATTCTCTACAAATGTATATCAATCCATTCTCTACAAATGTCATAATTTTATATTTGCTTACCCTGTATATAAGAGACCTGTTGAACTCAGTTGTAAATTAGCTTTTAGAGACTCAATTTTAATGGGGAATGGAGAATCAATAAATACGGGACCTAGAAAAGCCTCAAAAATGAAAGAGACAGATAAAAATGTACAAAAATATTCCCCAGACTTTAGTCCTTAGATGATTCAATGGGCCCAGCACATGCACTGCATGATGAATCACATGAGCATATATAAACACATATCAAATTTCTGTGAAATTCCAACACAACTCGGTTTAGGGGATAAATCTTAAAAGCATTTTGGAACTGAAGGATGGCATCCATCTTTTCAGCAATAAGCCTGAATATTAGAAAATTAAGTGTAATATCGTATTTCAAAGAAAACTGCTTGTTAGCCTAAGAATTCCATGACTAATCAAACTATAAGTCAATGATGAGGGTAAATAAAGGCATTTTCAGAACTAAATCATAAAAATGTCTTTTTAAAAATCTGCCTTCTTACTGTTCTTTATAAAATCATGAAGGGTGGGCACCACTAAAATCAAGCAGTAAAGCAAAAATAAGATTATGGGATCCAGGACACAAAAGAAGGGGACTCCTGGTTGGCATTATACATTATATGTAAGTGCATTATATATAGCACTTAAAGTGGATCAGTCTATACTACAGTAGAAAGAGAGGGCTGTGGAAACTGCAGCTTAGAGAAGAAAAGGGAGGAGGGAGTGAAGATGGATAAGAAATAAAAGGACAAAGAGAGAGAAAATTTGAAAAAAGAAATTATAGGGATGCCTGGGTGGCTCAGTTAGTTAAGCATCTGACTTCCGCTCATGATCTCACCATCTGTGAGTTCAAGCCCCGCATTGGGCTCTGTGCTGAGAGCCTGCTTCAGATCCTGTGTCTCCCTTTCTTTCTCTCTGCCTCTTCCTCGCTCATGCTCTGTCTCTTTGTCTCCAAAACAAGTAAATAAATTAATTAAAAAATTTTAAAAAGAAATTATAAACATTTGAGTGTTCATATGTTGTTTGAGCATTTTGAAAAATTAGTGAGCAGCATGTCACCCAACTGCAAGAACACTTAAAATAATTAGAAAACTAAGCAAATCAAAAGTGAGACGATTATGAAATCCGAGGAAAACAAATGTCCTGAAAAAGAGTTGTAATCAATGTATTACTTGACTTGGCATGATGTTTACATGGTTGTAGTAGTGTTCCAAAGTGGGATCTCGTGCTTTAGTGATATGAGGGCTGGAAGGCAGACTAGTGGAGAAGGGCTAGTGCCTCAATGGAAAAAAGCAGAGCCAATAGACAATGTCAATATATTTCAAAGCCATTCATAAATCTGAGATTATTTTCCAAGGAACTTAATGACTGGGAAATTCACTTTTGAGGGTCTACCGAATTTGTCAAAATATTCATATTGTCTGTTGAATTAAAATAAAATCTTATGGTAGATAGTAAATTAAAAAGTAACTGGAGCCTGACAGAATAGCCCCAGCTCCTCACAGACATTTGTTCTCATGTGTCATTGTGTAGGTAGTTAGGTTTCTATTTTCTATAATGTTTGGAAGCTTCTAGGTTTACTGTAAATACTTAGAATTTCAAAAACTTTGTGTATGATCCGGTCTTGGGTGCCCACACGATAAATATGTGATTACGCTTTCATCTCTATCATTATCATCACCGTCTGCATCAATATCCCCACCAGCCTGTCTTAATCCTCTGCCAGAAGGTATTGCATGAGAACTGTGACATCAGTTAATTGCTGGCCTTTCTCTTCTTGCTGCTACATGAAGGAATATTTGGGTGGGTGAAGCTCAGTCAGAGAAACGTGGTATTTTTTAAAAAATTACTTAATGTTTATTTATTTTTGAGAGAGAGACAGAGGCAGACAGAGACAGAGCAGAGCATAAGTGGGGACAGTTCATAGAGAGAGAAGGAGACACAGAATCCGAAGCAGGCTCCAGGCTCTGTGCTGTCAGCACAGAGTCCAACATGGGGCTGGAACCCATGAACTGGGAGATCATGACATGAGCCACCCAGACGCCCTATGGTATTTGCATTTGAGATTGAGTTTGCCCATTCTTGTGGGTTGTCAACTCAATATTCTTATCATTTAACAATCGTTACCTTTAGTAAAGTCCCCTTAGTATTGCCTGTGTCAGTAGGCAGTAATAATTGAAATTTAATCACATATTTAAAGAAATATGCAATAGAATTCTTTTTTTGAAATAAACTACCTTATTTAGATAGCTACTGGGAGAACATATGTACTTAGTAACTCTGAAGAGAAGATTCATTAGTTTAACCAATAACTGGCTAGATCTAGAAAATGTCGCAGTCTAATCTAAAATCCCCATCGTTTGTTGTTTGTTTGCTTAATGAATAAGTATCATAATGACTGTCCAAGTTAAGTTCTGTGTTGGAAAGGCTTTTCCCCAACGGGTTTTCTTTTTCTGCCATCTATGTCAGCCTTTGCAAAATATTGAAATGATTTGTCAGAAGTGGATACGCTTAGTAGTGCAGGCAGTGGAAGGAGATTTACCAACATTTTTCATCAGACTAAGTGAACATCAGTGTTCAGAAGAATGAAATTTATTAGAAGATAAATGAATGTAACTGCAAAAAGAGCAGACTGTTTTAATTTTTTTTCAACGTTTATTTATTTTTGAGACAGAGAGAGACAGAGCATGAACGGGGGAGGGGCAGAGAGAGAGGGAGACACAGAATCGGAAACAGGCTCCAGGCTCTGAGCCATCAGCCCAGAGCCCGACGCGGGGCTCGAACTCACGGACTGCGAGATCGTGACCTGGCTGAAGTCGGATGCTTAACCGACTGCGCCACCCAGGCGCCCCAAGAGCAGACTGTTTTAGATAACTACTAAAAGGAGTTTAAGAGTGTCAAATAATTTGAAGTTTTCAGTGTGCAATTCACCAAATTAATAATTG
Organism: Prionailurus bengalensis; assembly: GCF_016509475.1. Taxonomy (NCBI): domain Eukaryota; kingdom Metazoa; phylum Chordata; class Mammalia; order Carnivora; family Felidae; genus Prionailurus; species Prionailurus bengalensis. The sequence continues at coordinate 52,201,269 of NC_057360.1, forward strand.
CAAGATATGCCTTATGTAATTTAGTCGTGTCAGTTTAAACATACAGAGAAAAACATGTATCTTAGAAGTAGAGCAATAAAATGTCTGTTTAAAACAGTATATTTTCAAAATTTTATTAAGATTGCAGAATCACAATAGTTCATTAAACTTTGAATAATAATCTCTTTGTTAATAGTAACATATTTCATATTTTAAGGTATTCTAATAAACATATGAACATATATATACTAGTCATATTTGACCTAACTTGTTTGTTAATTAATTTTCATCCATAGTTACCTTTTTAATATTATATGACAAAAAATTTTAGGTGGAAATTTTTATACTTGAGAGAGTGTTCTAAGGCTTTTGCTATCATACACAGTTTCTGCTCCAAAAATTGTTGGCGCCTTTTCAACATTATCAGGAGAGAATTCATTAACATATGTAACCAAATCTACATCTTTTATTGAAATACCATATAACCTGCATTCTTTGACAGATTAAAGAAAGCTGTATCATAAATTTTTCAAATTGAACCTCTGTTACATAGCTTACCCAAATCATAGCGCTGCCATTTGCCTCTATGACAGGATAAAAATAAGAGTCTCATAAAAACAAAATAAAGAAGACAGTCTGTCATTCTTTTCTAAGAAAACATTTGTCAGAAACCTTTCAAAAATAATTGGGAAGAAAATGTGTTAGGTTCTACAACCCAGTGAGTCATTTTAAGGTGCATCTGAGCATGTTAAAGAATGGTATTTTTTATGATTAACCTAGTTGTGGAATGATATAGTCCCAAAGATTTTTCAAGCTTGCTTTAAAAAATAATTTTGCCTGATTTTAAGCTAAAACATTTATTCCACTTAAAAAAAAAAACAAAAAATTTCCGTAGGCTGATGCTCAATGTTTTAGACTATACATATTTTATTGCTAGATTCATTGTGCTGTGTGTGGTTTACTCTGATAAATATTGTTTGGAGCCCTATTCTGTTTTAGAAAAATGTAGTCTAGATTTTAGCTTTTAATTTATCAGCTGAGTAAATTCATATTTTCCTTTGAGAATGTGATGCTAACATGGATACTTTGTCAGTCAAAGGAATGTTCATATTTCAATTAAACAAAAGCACTCGTCAGTTTATATTGTGTATATACTTGTTAATTTCCTCTAATCATTTATGATCCATAGCAGAGCAGAGGCATGCCTTTTCATCTTCCTATCTCCTATAATGCCCCGTATATAGCTCAATATAAGTATATTAAATTTAAATGTATATATAAAATTGTTTTCATAAAGCTATTGCTCAAAGACTGGCAACAGCATTATTAGCCATTCATGTTCTATCACGATTGTAGTAACTTGTTAAATTCAAGCTACCTTCTGTATTAAAGCATTATATTAAAACATTTTAATGTGAAATTTTATTAAGAAGAAGCCTAATTTTGTTAAATGTAAAGTGCTTCCAAGATTAGAAAATTTTTATTTCATGCCATCTCATTTTACAATAGCCTACCTTAAGCCACTTTTGATAACTTTAAGTAAGAGTACATCTAGAAATGATAATATAGCTGCTTTTGCATGACTCATACCTGTTTGATACTGTTAACCTCTTATCTACTCCTAACTCCCCCAACTCATTTATTCTGTCCTACTTGCTATGAATCCTATTTTATCAATAACATGTATAAACTGCTTTATATATAGGTATAAAATATTCTACTACTTAGGAGAAGCAACGTGATATGATATAAAAGAATGAATGAGACAGGTTCTTCTCAGTTAGACATTTTCACATCATTCCGCCTCTCAAATACTGGGTCCAAAAGATACTAGGTAGTAATCATTAAGCAAAAAACAATTTTCCTCCCAAATCAACTTTTACAATGTGATTTTAGGCTAAGCTAATTTGTCAAAATAGAAGTATATTCCCTGTGGTTACTTGAATGCCTCAGTAAATAGTACACACTAGTTATTTAGTGAATATTCATTGAATGGACACATTTTTTAAACCATAGCCCCACTATAAACATACTGAGTTATTAGTAGTCTAAGCACTAGACTGATAGCTAAAATTTCTGATTATGTGACTCTACTCTTTAACTGTGTTGCATTTTTACAGACTGTTTCTTTACAACAATTTCCTCTGTTTTGTTGGTATTGATTTACAAGAAACTTTTGCAACATTGAGATCCACAAATGTAGTAGTTTGAACAAGATAGATTCATATTTCTCCCTCATGTAGCAATCCAGGGCTAAACGCTACAGAACTGGTAAAATGACACCATCATCTTCTGTATGTGGATTTCATCTCTGCATCCAAAGTGGTTGATTCATCTCTCACTTTCCCAGTAGGCAGGAAAAAGAAACACAGAGGACACTCAAAATGCATATATTTGAAATGCATAGATGGAAATGCAGAATTCACATTGCACTGGCCAGAATTTCATTACTTAACCATACCTACTGCAAGGTAGGTTGGGAGAAAGAGCCCAGTTAGGGGCAGAGAAGGGGCATTTGTGTTCAGCTAAAAACCAGGAGTTCTAGGTAAAAAAGGAAGAGCAAGAAGAGACATGAAGGTAGACAAGTAAAAGTCTTTAGTCCATTGTGTGGCTTTGGGTAAAGCATATCATAATAATACTTTGTATTGAGCTTCATTAAAGTAGGTTAAATGATAAAAAGTATCATTAAAATGCTTTTTTCTCCCCTAGCTTGGATACTACTGGTTACTTTAAGTACCATTTTAGCTAAGACAGTGTTTCTATACATGTCTTAAATGCTTTCTTGGGACCTATGTCTTATCAAATGATGATGGTCCTTGAGATTTTCTTCTCTTTATACAACAGAAATACAAATCCTCAGGAATAGATCAGACAGGCTGAAATACAATGATAAAATTAGGCATAAACAAGTTTCCTTATCAACCCATGCGTGCAATCATATGTAATTAATACATTTTTAGAAATCTGATTATTCAATTCTTAAGAAACACTTAATGGTTACCTATTCAATTTCACGTATAATGTCAGAGGAATGTATCACCATATGACAAGGAAAAAATCAGGGGTTAATTACATTGGGTGGCATAACAGATGTCCTATCAGAGGCAAGTTTTAAAGACCCCAAAATACGACTGAAGGGTGAATATATGTTTGACAAACAGATGAAAGTATAGCTAAAAAGCTCGTGGTAGGTAGAAGGTACTCTTATCAGAAGGAGCCACATTAGAGGTGGTATTCTGGGTTGATATTCCATTGTTTGTCTATGAAATTATGCACGTAATGTACATTTTATGTATGGAAGATATAGTAATCTGAGGGTGCTAAAGAAGGAAAACCTATTCTATACCTACAGTCACAGGACCTTACATAACACAGGTCCTTACTCTGTATCCATGGACAGACCACCAGGTAGGACAGACCTTTGTGCAAGACAAAAAGGTGGGGTGGAGGCAGGTGAATGATTTTTCATATTTGTTCCCCCTTTCAGCTCCTTTCTGTGTCAGACTTTTGTTGCTTTTCACAGGAAGGATTTGTTCCTTGTTTCCTTTTAACCCTTTCCAGAGTTGGAAAATTTATGAGCATGATCTAACTAAAATAAAGATTTGTCTATGTAAATTTGATTTTTTTCTTGTATTTTTGTGTTTCATACAGGATAAAGTCCAAGTTACTTTTAAGGCATAAAAAATCCTGCTATGCTCTCACAGTTGCTTATCTCCACAATCTTATTTCTAATGTTTCCCTAACTCCTGTGTTACGATCTCATATTTAACTCCTAAGATAAACTATTTAATACATTCAACATGTTGCTTCCTTGAATTTTTCCCTCATTGGCTAAATGCTATTCATTATTTACAGATCCCCCTTTGTATTCCATGTCATTTAACCATGCTTTATTCACCTTTTATCCTCAGTAGTAAACTTGGGGCCAGTAAAGTGTTTGTCACAAAATAAATAGTTGTGAAATATTGAATTAATGCTTGGGATGATGGAGAATTTTTAATCCCTGGCGTTTAACATTGGTTTGTAGGACTATTTCAAAAGGATGAGAAAAAGGACAGTTCAACTGTCAAAAGAAGAGCTAAAGTAAACTAAATGGCTTCCATGGTCTCTTTTGAATATAAGATTATACTTAATATGTAACAAATATTCATTCAAATTGTTTCTTCGAGTGTTACAGATGGTTATCCTCCTTTATCCTTCCTTTTCCTGGAGTTAGTTGTCCCTAACAAATAATGAAAAGTTAAAGTGTGTGTTTATACAAACACATGCATGCATATACACACACACAATGGTCCAGCTCACCGTGAATGAGGGTTTTTATTCAAACTACATAAACATACTATATTTTCTTATTCTTTTTTTTTTTAATGTTTATTTATTTTTGAGACAGAGAGAGACACAGCATGAGCAGGGAAGGGGCAGAGAGAGAGGGAGACAGAGAATGTGAAGCAGGCTCCAGGCTCTGAGCTGTCAGCACAGAGCCCGACATGGGGCTCGAACTCACAAACTGTGAGATCGTGACCTGAACTGAAGTCGGAGGCTTAACCGACTGAGCCACCCAGGCGCCCCTTCTTTCTTTCTCTTTTTTTTTTAATGTTTGTTTTCTTATTCTTTTTATTAGGGTTTGATGTTGTCCTTATATTGAGCATATTTTTTTGTGTGTAACTCAGAATGTAAAGAAAGAATATAAATTAGGAGTTGAACAAAGGCCACTTTCTGAAACTTACAAATGACCAATACTACACAGTAGGAAGAATATTTGCTAGAAGGTTTACAATTTTGAACAGAAAAAAATAATTAAACAAATAAATAAAAATAAAGCAATGCTCTGTGTCCAGTGAAAAAACATGAGCTTACAAATTTTATGGGAGGTGATATTAAAAAAAAAAGAGATGATAACATGTTAGACTATGATTAACAAATAAACCTGGCAAACTTTAGGTTTTAGTTTAAATGATATTTTCTTAATAGACTTCTCCTGAGTCTTCTTGTTCTAAATTACTTTCTATTGGTATTCCTTTTTAGAAGCTAATTGTGTATCTATGAATGTTATTATTTTCTCATCATGTGTCTCTTTAAGTTATGAACTTAAAGGAAGAACCATATCTTTTTGCTCATCAATAAATGAATGAAATATTTGTTATCAGAATATGTTATAAATATTTAATTAAATGCATGGCTAATGTAAAGGAGACCTGGAATATGTAAGATATATTTATTGGTTTTTACATTTATGGAAAGAAAGTTACTTAGCAGTAGTGCAAGATATAAGATTAAGTGCCACTTTTGAGTGCCCTCTTTCCCCAAGTGTAATTAAAATTATAGAGAAGTTCATCAAAAGAGGGGGAAAACCCACCTCATAATAGCAAGGATATAAGCAATATTCCTAATACAGCTTGAGACAACCTCTACTCAGAATCAACAGGGGCAAAGAATGGAAGGGAGAGAGAATAGAAAAACAGAAGGGGGTAAAAATTATGTAATCATTCAGTGAAATATTTTTGTTAGAATTGTTGCATATGACAATTTTTTTTTTTTTTTGTAAAACCGGAGGGGAGAGAGAGAATGTTTCAAGAATGAGAAAAACATAAAGAGATGACAGAAAGAGAGAGAGAGAGAGAGAGAGAGAGAGAGAGAGAGAAGGAGAGAAAAACTATAAATTTGGTCTTGACTTTAGACACCTTCTTCATATAGAGGCAAATGATTGGTGATTAATCTACTACTTGGTTATGCAATGAATTATCCATCATTATCCATATAATATAGATACTACTTATTTCTTTTTTCACATGATATAAACCCATAGACCCAGGAAAAATAATATCAGCCAGGATTCAGTATAGAGAAAAGAATCTACTGTAATCATTTTTTTCCAGAAAGAACTTAATACATGATACTTAATAAAATATAGTGATAACTGGAGAAGTTATCTAGCCTTCACATACGTGAATTACTTCCAGAACGTGATCAAATTGACTCAAGTCAGTTAGCGAGCTATATTTTTTTATTATAATATTACTGAGTATATTCCCTATGCTATACTTTTCATCTATGTGACTTACTTATTTTATAACTGCAGCTACTTCTTTTTTAAACATTTTTTTTTGTTTTTTTATTAAATTTTTTTAATGTTTATTTATTTTTGAGACAGAGAGAGACAGAGCATGAACGGGGGAGGGGCAGAGAGAGAGGGAGACACAGAATCGGAAGCAGGCTCCAGGCTCCTAGCCATCAGCCCAGAGCCCGACGCGGGGCGGAACTCACGGACAGCGAGATCCTGACCTGAGCCGAAGTCGGATGCTTAACCGACTGAGCCACCCAGGCGCCCCCTGCAGCTCCTTCTTAATCCCCTTTATGTGTTTCACTCATTCCCCCCCACCTGCCCTCTCGCAACCACCAGTTTGTTCTCTGTATTTAACAGTGTGTTTGTTTTTGTTTGTTTGTTTTGTGTTTTAGATTCCACATATAAGTGAAATTGTATGATATTTGTCTATCTCTGTCTGATTTATCTCACTTAGCATAATACCCTCTGGGTCCATCCATGTTTTCATAAATGCCAAGATTTTATTCTTTTATATGGCTGAATAATATACCATTATGTGTGTGTGTGTGTGTGTGTGTGTGTGTGTGTATGTATACACATGTCTTTTTTAACATTCCTCTATAGATGGACATTTGAGTTGCTTCCATATCTGGGCTATTGTAAATAATGCTACAATAAACATAGGGATGCATGTATCTTTTCAAACCAGTGTTTTCCATCTAGCTACTTCTTTATTGGACGACATAATTTAAGCCAATAGCAGAGATGAATGGTAGGGCTAGGAGATTAATATTCTAATTTTGTGAGTTAAAAAATATTATTCCAACTTGATAGAACAAGAAATAAGTATTTGTGTGTTTTCTTTAAATGTATAAAGGTAATCAAGATAAGAACCAAAATCTTAATAAAACTCTTAATAATGAGATAAAAGAGGAAAGGCAGAAAAAGTAGAGTTTGGAATAAATAAGCCATTTTTCATATTTTATGGTTGGGAAACAAATTCCAGAAGTTTAGTCATCGAACTAAAAGGCAATATAGTTTATTATTAGAGGTATAATATTTTGAGCTTGGAGAAAACCACTAAAGACAAAATTGAAGCTATGAGTCTGTGCTTCTTGAAGGTATGATTGCAAGTGCTGGGAAGCAGGGCCTGTGGTTTTCGCTTTTACGGTTGCCCAACTATGATGGTTGATTTTTAATTTGCATTATGTTCACACTTAAATTTGATAATTTTCAGTACATACGCTGAAGTGTTAACAAAAAACTTAAGAGTTAGAAATCTGTCAGTGAAAAGTATTTAGTGGAAGCCCAGATGACCTGCTACTCTGTAGGCGTGCTGACAAGTCTGACTCCGTCTTTGGCCCTCCACCATGTCCAAATCTGTGCAATAACTTCCCATGGGGCTATATGTTCCAGGCTCATTGGAGGTTAAAGTATGACTGGAGTGGAATGCAGGAAGGTGTGTTCTGATCTTCCCTAAAGCATACAGAAGGTGCCACTTTAGCTAATTAGTAGAGACGGCCAGCACACAGGTGGCACCACTTTAGATAACTAGTAGAGCTCCTCTGGCACACAGATGGAGCCTGTTGAGGTAACTACCCTCAGGCCTCACCACAACCCTTGCACCAACCTTCAGTCTATAGGAGCTATAGATTAAGGTCTGCGCAGTGGGGAAGTTGGTGTTGCAGCACTCCTGTTGTCTGTCGACCTGACTCCCTCTGTTGGTAAGTTACCCTCAATAAAACTGTAAATGTTATGGGGCGGCTTATATTATTTTTCAGTCTCAAAGTGCCTTCTCTATCTAGAGAGAGCATTACTGACCCTACTCCATCTTCTAAAGGTGTCCCATTAGTTCTTTGACTCAGTCTTTTCAACTTTGACTCCTCTTTAATTACAGAAGACTTCTGCTGTAGACTCATGAGTTCACCTTATAAGAGTATTACATGTCAACAGTACGGTTACAACCTTTATATAAAATTAAAATATTTGGCCAATTTATGATGTCTTAATCTTTTTACACCTTCCCCTTTTAAGTGCTTCAATGAATGCTCAACTGTATACATATATATATATACATATATACATATGTATACATATACATATGTATGTATGTATATATGTGTGTGTGTATATATATATACATATATATACATATATATATACATATATATATATGTATATATATATATATATGGCACCGTGTAAGAGGAAGATGACCTAAGACTCAACAAATGTAGATTCGACATTCATATTCTTTCCAACTCCCACCAATGGTCTTTATCACACCAAAATGTTGCTTGCTTTGTTAATTTCTGTTTGTTGCATCCTGGAGAAGAGGTCTTCCTCCATAGCCATCTTCCTTTTGTTGTTGTTTTTAAGATTTTTATTGTTTTTGTTTTTTGGATTTGTTTGTTCATTTGTTTTCGTAGAGGAGTGTTTTATTTCCAGGAAACAGTGTGCAAATATTAAGTAAATGATGGCATGTTGGGTGAAAATGAACTGTCAAGCTTCACTACTAGAAAATTAGTCAGAGTAAAACTTTATTTTCACGTTTGTTCTTAGACTAACATGAACTATTTAAAAAAAGTTTTACGTTTTATTTATTTATTTTGAGAGAGCGAGAGAGCATGAGCAGGGGAGGGGCAGAGAGAGGGGAGAGACAGAATCCCAGGTAGGCTCCATACCTTCAGCAGAGATCCCAATGTGGAGCCCAAACTCACAAAACTGCGTATCTTCTGACGTGAGAGTTCTCATAGCTTTGAAATATTTATGCAGATTTTTGTAGACACAGTCACAATGCTCTATGGTCTATAAAGCTATGTAAGTGCTAGGTATGTTAACAAAAAAAATAAAGAAAAATTCAGGAGAAGAGGTTTTTCTACTTCCAGGTTAGAATATAGAGACCAGAAACTGTGAATATGTTTTTCTTTAGAATGTCATGGTAACAGGGCAACCATGTGATAATAAAAAAGGGAGAAGAAAATAAAGTGTTTTTAATAGGAAAAAGAAAATGGAAAAAACTTAATAAGGAAAATCAAATACAACACTTTTAACATGTAATGTTATCTTATGTATAATTAAGTAGAGAATAGTAATCTTGGAAAACCTTGGGAAAAGTAATTTCAAACATTATATTGTATAGCGTAGGTCTGATAAATTTTAAAATACATCTACACATGTTACAGACAAATATTTTATTTCAGTGAGGTATATAAATACATAAATATATTCTCCTCACTGGGCCAAAAACTGTGATTGCTAAAATGTAAATTATAATTTTAGTTTTTACTCATGAAAAATTGTACTCTTCAGAGACACTGTACATATTGCATAAAATAATTTGGTAGCCACAGATCTTCAGTATTCATTTTTGTTACGTGATTATATATATTTTTTCTGTTGAATCCATGCAGTCTGTGTATTGCTGATGCTACAGACATCTTTTAATGTAAAACTTAAAAGCTCTGCATATGAAGATATTACGAGTCTATGGAGAAACATATAAATAATGGATTTTGCTGCCTCATCTCGTTGAAAACAATTATTACAAAGCAAGTTCAAATACAGTTAAATCTCCTTAGTTGCAAAGAATGAGCATGGTAATTGCAGGAAAAGGCGATAAAGGCAGTTTTCACAATGTCGCTTCACTGTGATATTTTGTATCTGATAGAATGTATATCTGAGTTGATAGCTACAGGCGAGTCAGGCAATTTAAAATGTATATCAATTGTGAGATAAGGCCCCATGCTTGACAGGCTTTAACAAGGAGGAAATGCTGGCACACTACAGAGTATGCTTGAAAGAAAATGATGTAAGTCGTATGCATGATTAAGAAATCAAAAAGATTTTTTTTGTCTATGTACTGAGTCTTAGAAGTAGATAAGAACAAGCTCTTGAGGGGCGCCTGGTTGGCGCAGTCGGTTAAGCGTCCGACTTCAGCCAGGTCACGATCTCGCGGTCCGTGAGTTCTAGCCCCGCGTCGGGCTCTGGGCTGATGGCTCAGAGCCTGGAGCCTGTTTCCGATTCTGTGTCTCCCTCTCTCTCTGCCCCTCACCCATTCATGCTCTGTCTCTCTCTGTCCCAAAAATAAATAAACGTTGAAAAAAAAATTTAAAAAAAAAAAGAACAAACTCTTGAGACATTAAAACCGATTTAATCTCCTTGTTTGTCTATGGGGAGATATGTTTTGATCCCTACCCCACCCTCAGGGTGGAAGGTCTCTGGATACCCTGTGAAGTCAGATACTTGGCAGAAAGTTCCAGATAAGAGCTACAGAATGTACACATGCACTTATTTAAAACAATATATGCATTATATAAGTATGCAGGAATTGTTTTGACATAGAAACATGCTAAACCTCAATTAAGTTTTATAATAAGTATGTAAAAGATTGTTCTTCTCAAGTAATACTCATAAATAAATTATAATAAAGCCTAGTATAGCAATTGTAGCATCCCTAATAGTATTATTAACATATTTTCCATTTAGTTATTGTGTGGCATATTAATACGTGATGTAGTATTCATTAGTTTTGTTCAAAATAGAAAAATTTCCAATTGTATTGACTATTTTTATTAAGTTTTAATTTTAATTCCAGTACAGTTAACATACAGTGTTATATGAGTTATATGAGTTTCAGGTGTATAATATAGTGATTCAACAATTCCATACATTACTCAGTGCTCATCATGGTAAATGTACTCTTAATTCCCATCACCTATTTCATCCACCCACCCTCTCGCCCCACTCAGGTAACCATCAGTTTGTTCTCTATAGTTAAGAGTCTGGTTTTGGCTTTCTCCTTTTTTTTTTTTTTTTTTGGTCTTTGTTTCTTAAATTCCACATATGAGTGAAATCATATGGTATTTGTGTTTCACTGACTTTTTTGCTTAACCTTACACTCTCTTGTTCCATCTGTGTTGGTGAAAATGACAAGATTTCATTCTTTTTTTATGGTTGAATTCCATCGTTTAGGTATACCCCATCTTTATCCATTCATATTGATGGACGCTTGGGTTGCTTCCATAATTTGGCTATTGTAAATAATGCTACAATAAAGATAGCAGTGCATATATCCTTTTGAATTAGTGTTATTGTAGCTTTTGGATAAATACGTACTAGTACGGATACTGAATTAATAGGGTAGCTCTATTTTTAACTTTTGGAGGAACCTCCCTACTGCTTTCCACAGTGGCTGCACCAGTCTGCATTCCCACCAACAGTGCACAAGGGTTCCTATTTCTCCACATCTTTGCCAACACTTGTTGTTTCTTGTTTTTGTTTTTGTTTTTGTTTTTTTTTAGCCATTCTGACAGGTATGAGGTGATATCTCATTGTAGTCTTGATTTGCATTTCCCTGATGATGAGTGATGTTGAGCATCTTTTCACATGTCTATTAGCCATCTGTATGTTGTGGAAGGCACTTACTGGGATGAGCACTGGGTATTATATGTAAGTGAATCACTAAATTCTATTCCTGAAATCATTATTATACTGTATGTCAACTAACTTGGATTTAAATAAAAAAAATAAAATAAATAAATGTGTCTGTTTATGTCTTCTGCCTATTTTTATTGGATTATTTATTTTGAGAGTACTGTTGTATAACTTCTTTATTTGACACAAATACTAACTCTTTATCAGGTCATTTGCAAAGATCTTCTCCCATTCCATAGGTTGCCTTTTAGTTTTGTTGATTGTTTCCTTCACTGTGCCGAAGCTTTTCATTTTGATGTAGCCCCAATAGTGTATTTTTGCTTTTATCTCTCTTGCCTCAGGAGACCTAGCTGGAAAAATGTTGCTATGGCTGATGTCAAAAAAATTATTGCATGTGCTTTCTTCTAGGATTTTTATGGTTGTGGGTCTCACATTTAGGTCTTTACTCCATTTTGAGTTTATTTTTTGTATGGTATAAGAAAGTGACCTAGTTTCATTCTTTTGCATTTAGCTGACTAGTTTTTCCAACACCACTTGTTGAAGAGATTGTCTTTTTCCCATTGCATATTCTTGCTTTTTTTGGTCAAAGACTTATTGACCTTTTAACTGCGGGTTTGTTTCTGGGCTTTCTTACCTGGTCCAATGATCTATGTGTCTATTTCTGTGTCAGTATCATACTGTTTGGGTTATTACGGTTTTGTAGCACTTGAAATCTGGAATTGTGATACCTCTAGCTTTTTTTCCTTTTTCAAGATTGTTCTTGACAATTTGGAGTCTTTTGTGGTTCCAAACAAATTTTAAGGTTGTTTGTTCTAATCCTTTGAAAAATGCTATTGGCATTTTGATAGGGATTGCATTAAATCTGTAGATTGGTTTGGGTAGTGTATGCACATTTTAACAACATTTGTTCTTCCAATTCATGAGCACGGAATGTCTTTACATTTGTGTCATCTTCAGTTTCTTTCATTAATGTTTATAGTTTTCAAAGTGCATGTCTTTCACCTCCTTGGTTAAGTTTATTTCTTGGTATTTTATTATTTTGGGGACCACTATTTGTTTTTAATATTTTTTCTTTCTAATGTTTATTTATTTTTGAGAGAAAGAGGGAAAGGGAGAGAGAGAGAGAGTGAGTGTGCGAGAGCAGGCAGGGAGGGGAGGGGCAGAGAGAGAGAGAGGAACACACAGAATCTTAGGCAGGCTCCAGGCTCTGAGCTGTCAGCACAGAGCCCATCACGGTGCTCAAACTGATGAATTGCAAAATCATGACCTGAGCTGAAATTGGACACTTAACCGACTGAGCCACCCAGGTACCCCTGTTTCTAATATTCTATAGAATTGTGAGAGAATGGTCAATGATTACCAAATAAAAAAGCAAAAATAATCAGGATATGTACATAAAACTATATGTTATTTCAGAGTATAATTGATATTAAAATGAATATACAACTCAATATTTACCAATAGGACAAAACACTTATGTGCAATTTTCCCCACAACAGTATTCAGAAGAATAACAAACAATAATTATAACACACTATAGTCTTCCAATAATGTATCTAAAATGTAACTATATATGTATTCCTGCCATAACATTGTATGTTTGGTCAAAACTTGCATTCTGTACTGCTGTTCATCATTTTAAGAAAAAGAAACAATTGTGAAGGCATAATATGTGACAAGCAGTATTCCAATCTGGGGGAATAAAGTAGTGATAAAGACTCTTAAAGTTAATTTCTTCATGAAGAAGACAAGCATGCAACATGAGGGAGAGATCAATGCTATTGAAAAATAAGGCAGTGTAAGAGAACAGACAATGGAAATAGAATCATAGGAGATTCAGGAAAGGCATTTCCAAGGTTACATTTGACCAATGTCTATCTATTAGTACTATGAAGATGAGGGAGGTGACAAATCCATTGGAAAGGCCCACAGCTGATGAGGGTTTTCAAGCAGGTACACCAACATAGAAGTCCAGGTAAGGGCATTAGAAGAAGTAAGAACCTGAAATGCAGATGTTACAGCATAGAAATTATGTATTAAATTATATATTTATCAAACAAAAGTTTACCCTTTGGTCTTCCTAAGAATTTTGAGAAATAAAGTTAGAAAGGAAGCTTGTGAGGGGGAGGTGTTAAGATGGAGGGCATTTTATGCTATTCTAATGGGTTGTTGTTGTTGTTGTTGCTGTTTTTGTTTAGCAGTGTAATCAATGTTAGGACCACTATTTTAACAGCTGAATTCTGGGGAAAAAACATCTCTGGTTGGGGGAAAATGCAGAAAGATTATTTGTGAGGTTATTTTAGGGTCCTGAAAAATTGATTAGGATTTGATATTGGTTAATGACAATGGGGATAAAGAAGAGAAACAGATTTAAGAGAGATTTCATAAATAAGTCATGCATGACTCTATAATTGACCGGATAAGGAAAGTAATAATTGGTAAAATACAAAGATAACTGAGGACTTATGATAAGACTGATTAGGCAGATAATGTAATCATGTGCCATGACTATATGCTTTGTGCTTTCTTAACTATCTTTAGACATACATTTATTCCCAGAATAAATATATTTTATTTATGACTTCGTGTTTAGTGTGATGCTAATATAAATTATATGAATGGCCCATTAGAATCTTTCAAGCAAAAATAAGATATTCACCAATTACTTTAAGTAACCATAAAGTGTGAAAGATGATTTAAAGGAAGAACATTGTGAAATACAAGTTCAGAGGGGGAGGAAAAATACCTGAATCAAAGGTCATAGGGAAGGTTTCTTGGTATAAAGGGGGAATGTGGACACTTCTTAACTGCTAATCTCTTTATACTTAATACTCATTGAAACTTCAACACAAACCCTATGATACAATGTCATGAGAGACACCTAGACAATTCTGTGTAATATACAGTGGCCATCATCAACTTCTAGGTTGTCACCCTTACTTCACTCAGAAAGTTGAGGGTTTTTTTTAAGTTTGTTTGTTTAGTTGGAGAGAGAGAGAGAGAGAGAGAGAGAGAGAGAGAGAGAGAATCTCAAGCAGACTCCACACTGTCAGTGCAGAGCCTGATGCAGGGTTCAAACTCACAATAACCTGAGCTGAAATAAAGAGTCGGATGCTTAACCGACTGAACCACCCAGGTGCCCCCAGAAAATTGAATTTAAAAGCTTGGCACTAGCTGAGCATGATACATCAAGGCTTCCATCATCTAATTCAAAGAGGTGATTTCTGTACATTTACTAATTTTCATGACAAGGAACAGTAGCAAAGCATGGAATCTTCTAGTTATTTTCTATATCAAGATGACTTTTACATCCATGATATAATGTTTTTTAGCATAGAGAAAGAACACAACTCTTAATGCCCCAAAAGACAAAAGGAAAATTATCCAGTGTCATTTTCAGTCATCTCAGGTGTAAAAGAGGCTAGGATAATGTTGATGGTAGGAAGAAATAGTTAACAAATATGTAAGTCCGAGCCTATTGATAATATATAATGAAGACAATCATGAGTGAATCTGTAAGAATGCTCTTTTCCATTTTAACTTCCACTAATTGAATATAGTGAATTATATCATGCCCCTACAAGAGAATTTGAAGTTTAAACATAAGAGCAAAATGGAAGGAGAACACACGGTATAAAACCAGACATTAATGTCTAAAGAAGAAGAGTTAAATAGATAAAATGATTTTTAATCACAACTTCAAAATCAGTTTTACAATTGATTTTTCAAACATGTATATTAGAATTTCAGATAATTAGAATCTAAGCTTTTTAGAAAAGAAAAATGCAATTAAAATTGATAATAATTTGATGTAAGCAATATTTTAAAGTTGTGAATTGTTGATTTCATTTCAATTACATTGGAAGAAATCTGGCTCTTTTTCTTAATTGCAATTTTTTCATCAGCCTACATCATTGATCTTTGAAATGAACCAAGCACATTTTATTAAGGTGATTGTTTTGTGTCATATTATAGCCGTTAAAACAACAGCAACAACAACAACAACAACAACAACAACAATGTGGACAAGTATAGGCGTTTTTTGCCATTAGAGTCTGACAACACATGAACAAAGTGATGATATTCAACTCCCTTCTCCATGATCCTCAGTGTCTGAAAAGGAATTCTTCTGGGAGAATGTTCAAATGGGTTTTTACCTAAGCCAAAGTCAGAAAGGGAGAAAAAACTATACATTTGTGTGTTTAATAATCATAGCCTAGAGATTAAAAATAAATAATTCTTTCTATGTGATCATCTATTCCCTTATTCTTAAATTATGTAATGTGATTGAAGTGAATAAAGATTTTCTTAAACTAGGGTGTAGTAATAAGCAAATCAACTACAATATGACATTCACTTGAAGGGACATCAATCAAAGTCTTCTTACCACACCCTAAGAAACCATCTCATAACAAGTTATAACAGAGCCATTTTTTGGTGGCTTCTGATGACCCTTGCCTCCATCTCAAGATCTGTCTGAAAATTCTGCCATATAATGTGGGCACCTGCAAAGATCATCCTGACTCTCTAGCCTTGTAAGCTAAGGAGAGAAGTTGCCTTACTTTATCAAGTTAATACCAAGGATATAGCTTTAGCTAATTTCCCTGCTTCCTTTGAAAGATTTTGTAAACCCACCATGTCTCACATCCCCTGAGTATCTCCACTTCTTCCAAAAGTCAAGTCTATCAGGTTTGCCTTCTTCACTTGAATTTCCACCTGAATCCTGTTCTGTATGTTCTATTAAGACCACATATCCCCTATCTCTAACCTCCTAGAGTCTTCCTTTAAAAGTTAAAAAAAATTTTTTAACTTTTATTTATTATTGAGAGACACAGAGAGACAGAGCATGGGCATGGGAGGGGCAGAGAGAGGGGGAGACATAGAATCTGAAGCAGGCTCCACGCTCTGAGCTGTCGGCACAGAGCCCGATGCAGAGCTGGAACTCACAAACCGAGAGATCATGACCTAAGCTGGAGTCAGGCACTTAACTGACTGAGCCACCCAGGTGCCCCTCTTTACAACTCTTTAAATCCTGAATTTATCATGCCCAAATCCTCAGCCCCTTTTCTGTATGTTCTTTAACTACTTTTTCTGAACTGATTTCTGGCAGTTCTCTGATGACCTTTTCCTTCAGCATTCTTCTTTTATTTTATTTATTATTTTTTAGAGATGAGGTATTTTTATTAAAAGCTTTTTTTTTAAGTTTATTTATTTTTGAGAGAGAAAGAGACAGAGTACAAGTGGGACGTGTGGGGCAGACAGAGTGGGAGACACAGAATCCGAAGCAGGCTCCAGACTCTTGAACTGTCAGCACAGAGCCGGATGCGGGGCTCTAACTTACCAACTGTGAGATCGTGAACTTAGCCCAAGTCGAAAGCTTAACTGACTGAGCCACCCAGGCAGCTCAGCACCCTTCTTTTAAAAAGTCTGTTTTTTCCCCTCTTGTCTCACTTACATTTCAACATGAGAATTTGAGTCTTTATTCAGTTCTATAGACTTCTCAGTCACATTGACTAGTGCCACTTTCTCCTATTTCATTCTTGAATTCCCATAATGTATATAACATGTATAATGATATAGGAATATTATACCATTATAATATATTATAGGAATATAATGTTATATGTATATAAAGATCATTTCTCTATACAGCTCACATTTTATTTTATAACTTTAATCTCTCTCTTCTCTGCAGTACATTGTGGTTTGTTTCCTTAGATTTCTCTTCAAATTCACTAACTTTATCTTCAACTGTATCTAGACTGTAAAAACCTTTCTTTGTTTTTGTTTGTAAAACCTTTTATTTTTACATTTTTTAAATCCTTTATTTATTTATTTAGAGAGAGAGCAAGCACACAAGCAGAGGGAGGAGCAGAGAGAGAGGGAGAGAGTGTCCCAAGCAAGCTCCATGATGTCAGCACAGAATCCAATGGGAGGCTCAGTCTCATGAACCATGAGATCACGAGCTGAGCCAAAATCAAGAGTTGGATGCTCAACAAACTGAGCCATAAAACCTTTTAAATGATCTTTCTGATTTTATTTTTCCACCATTAACCATTCTCTACCTACCAACTAGAATGATCTAAAAGAGAATGATTGAAAAACATAAATCAGATCATCTCATTTTCTTATAAAAATTCAAATTATATCATAGCCAACCAGAAGTAAACTATAATTCTATTACATAATTTTTTACACTCTTTCTCTTTCTGAATCACCCCACCATACTGAATGCTTATCTTATCTGTGCACATGCCAATTTCATTTGTCCTTAGGCAGGCCCAGTCCTTTTTTGGGGTAGACTGCTCTTCTACAAGTTCTTTACCTAGCCACCTCTTTCTCATTATCCAAGCCTTAGGTGTACAAATCTGACAAATCTATCTGAAATAGTTACCAGGCTTCTGTGCTACACATCCTCTGATACCTCATCTGATTCTTTCCTTCATTAAATATTTTATAATATGTAATTATTTTATTAATTTGCTTAAATTTTAAATCATCTTTCTCCTACCAATTATAATGTGTACCCTATGAGCATTCCTAATTATTTCACCTCTGGTTGTATTTCCAAGGCTTCCTTGCCTGTTTTTCAATTGCTGCTCAATAACTGTTGAATTAATAAATGTATATGAAGATAAAAGACAAGGATATGTCTTTTTTTTTCAAGTCTGAGTGGAGAAATGAAGACAATGTTACCAGATAAAATACTTAGATGCAATAAGTAAGGGTGTCCATATTTTCCAATGGTGGTCAAAAGAGATCCAAAAGTCTTTTACAAATCATGCTGTTTGTCTCAGCTAAAGAAGAAAAAAATCAGGGACTCTGTTCACCAATACTTTAAATTTAGCATATAACTAAGAGGATGTATATTACTAAGTCTATATTGATTCATGTCCTAAAATTGAATGATGCTTGGGAATTCACTATCAATAGAAATAAAAAAGCATTTACAATTTTTAAAAATAAAGAGCTAAAGTATTTATAAAGTAATTATACAGCACGAACAAAAAAATATAAACTACCTAAATTAATTAGCTATCTTTAAAAGTTTTAGATACTTGATAATTAATTGGAATAAGTGTTTCTAATCTCTTTCATATTGTTCAGTCCAGCTACAGGGATAGTGTTTAGTCTTAGATGCAGATTGGGAAACAATTCAAAAATGCTAAGATGTCATATAATTTAGCTTTTATGTGTATATTGTGTGTGTGTTTCCATAAGAGTTAAATTGAGCAATTAATGAGATTACACTGGGGACAGACATTAACTTTTCAAATAAGACCCAAATGCTTTACAAATATAGAAAATAAGCAAGCTGTAATTCCACAGACCAATTAAGTTTACTCTAAGTGGGTTAGCGGTGTTATATTGGCGTTATGTTCTAAACGCCAGTCATAGAAAAGTAATTGGAAGTGATTACATTTTAAAAGTTACATTATTAAGGGTTCTTATCCTATCTGCTCTAGCATTTTCCAGCTGCTCTTTTCTGCAGGCTATGTAACTCTGTTCAAGCTAACCTGATTGTGCTATAGCTAGATATGGAAGTAATGGGTTCATTGCACCATAATTTAATAGCAAAATGGGTCAGTATCTTATGTTTTTGATCAATTGAACACTATTTTTCCTAAGGAAAAAAATTGTTTGACTAAGATTTAGTCACAGTTTGCAGGGGAACTGAACTTTAAGAAATCACTTTTTTTAAAGTAGTGACTTACTGGGGAGCAAATGAAGGTTTTGTTTCATATACCAAAGCCTTATTACAGGTTGATTTTATTACATGTAAAAAAGGGGGCAATCTCTATCAAAATATAAGGACCTAATTAAAATGTTTATATAGTATGCTTCTTTCTGCAATAGTGTATTAATTTTCTATGGCTGATGTAAAAAGTCACAACAAACTTAGTGGCTTAAAACTGTACAAATTTGTTGTTATAGCTTTGGACAGGATCTAATTTGCCTAAAATAAAGCTTTCAGTATGGTCTGTTCCTTCTGGAGGCTCTCTGGGACCATGTATTTCCCATTGTCTTTTGCAGCTGCCTTTTGTAGCTTCTAGAGGTCAAGCTCATTCCTTGGCCTGCAGCCCCATTTACGTATTTTCAAAGCCAGCAATACCTAGTAGAGTCTTTCACACACAGTGCTCTCTAAATTCTCTACTTTCATGATCACATCCTCTTCTCTGATTCTTAAGGACCTTGTGATTACATTCAGTCTACCTGGATAATTCAGGATAATCTTTCTATTTGAAGGTCTGCAAATCCCTTTTGCCATGTTAAGGTAACATATTCACAGGTTCCAAAGATGAGGACATGAACATCTTGGTCAGTATTATTACCCCAAGTAGTGCTCAAGCATGTTAGTTTCTCATATGTTATTGGAATCAATAGGAAGTCCATCAAGGGTTTTAGGCAGAGATTAAATATAACTAATCATATATATTTTTAAGGATCATGTTGGTTGCAGTGTTGAAGAACAAATAAAGAATTCACAGCAGTTAGGAAACATTGCAGTCATCCAGATAAGAAATTAGTGTAGTTTAGACTAGAGCGATGTTTTTAAAAATGGATTGCAGGAAAGCAATGAAAGATTCTAGGGGGTGTTTGGAGTTCAAAGTGTGAGACTTTGTTACAGGACTGGATGAGGCACAAGAATAAGGTGGAGATATCTAGTACAACTATGAGATTTCTGGTTTTAGCAAGTAAATGGGTGGTGATAAAATTCAGTAAGAGAGAAAAAAACTGAAGAAGGACTCAGAGAGACCTTGAATTCTATTTAAAAATTAGTTTTCTTCCAGATATCCAAGTAGAGATGTTGACAGCATTGGAGTTCTCAGGAGAGATAAGGAATAAAGGTGTAAAATTGGTGTCATCAAAAATACCCCCAAGAATGAAAATGGCTTTTAAAGGAAAGAAGACATGCACTAAAAAGATATGAAGGCCTAGGACAAAATCTTTAGGGACTGAGCTTTAAAAAGTTGGGTTATTTTCAGGTCTTCTGCCCATTTCTTAACTGGGTTATTTGGGTTTTTGGGTGTTGAGTTTGACAAGATCTTTATAGATTTTGGATATGTAATTTATCTTTATCTGATATGTAATTTGCAAATATCTTCTCCCATTCTGGAGACTGCCTTTTAGTTTTGTTGATTGTTTCCTTTGCCGTGCAAAAGCTTTTTATCCTGATGAAGTTCCGATAGTTCATTTTTGCTTTTGTTGCCCTTGCCTCTGGAGACGTGTCCGTTGTTACAGCCAAGAAGTTGATACAGCCAAGATCGAAGAAGTTGCTGCTGTGGATTTAAGAAACAAAGCAGATGAACATATGAGAGGGGAAAAATGAGGAGAGAGGGAAACAAACCACAAAAGACTCTTAAATACAGCGAACAAACTGAAGCTTGATAGGTGGGAGATGGGCAAGATAGGTGATGGGCAGTAAGGGCACTGTGATGAACACTGAGTGTTGTATGTAAGTGACGAATCACTGAATTCTACTTGTGAAACCAACATTGCACTATATGTTAACTAAAATTTAAATTAAAAAATAAATTAAAAAGTTGGGTAACAGAGATGTGGGCAGCAAGAGAATATGAGTAAGAGAGCTCAGATTGGGAGGAAGAGAGCTAGATGCATGTTGCTATGGAAACAAGAACAGAGGCTACTTAAGAAGCAGCCAACAATCTTGAAAGTTGCTGTAAGTACTATAACATGATTGAAAAATTCTCACTGGATTTTGGGGTTTAGTTTATTATTAGTCTAAAGAGAACCTTTTTTGTGGATTTGAAACCACACTGGATTGGCATAAAAATGGTTTAGTCTGAGGAAATGAAAAAGGTGTCAGCAAATTTCTGACATTAGGGTTTGGGGAAGTGATAAAATGGTTGTGAATGTGGGAGTGGGGTAGCGATATTGAAGATCTTTTTTTTTTAAATGCACCAGAGATGTGAGTACAGTTCAATACCAAGAGGACCTGTGTCATGGGCATGGGAACTGTGTAGTTACAGGAGGCCCTACACTCAGAACTACTTCACACTGGTTAAATGCTCTGCTATTGCTGTCTTGAAATTATTAAAAATTTTGTCATCAAATTTGTGAGTTGCAGGTGAAATTTGATAGAGAAAAGAGCATTGGTGATGGGTTTGGAGACAGGTTTGGCCTCCTGCTGGCACCTCATTTCTTAGAAATAGTTTGACTACCCACTCTCTCACCTTCTGGCATTCTTCTTGGCCCTCCATTGGGGCAAGTAACCAGGTGGAATTTGAAAGGCAAGGAGGCCATCATTCTGCTGTCAGCTTTCTCCTGCATGAGTATTGGGGTAGGGTGTGCACTGTGGAGCATCTCTGGTGTCAGGAACAGGGTCACCAGGTGCCCTCCTGGTCTTGGTGGAGGTGATTCTCTTGCTCACCCTCAACTGCAGTATGTAGCGCCTCTAGGCATGAAGGTTTAAACGCAGGCCCATCATAGATTATGTTGGCAGGGTCACGGGAAGGGACAATGGCTGGCTCTGAAGCAAGTGGGTCCTGAGGCTGGAGAGAGGGGGATCCTGGCAGATAACTGAATTGTGCAAAGAGGAGGCCTGAAGATGGGACATCTACGTAACTATGAAGGTCTGCACTCATCTGTCCATTGAGAATCCTCATACCTACAGAGTATCTCTGTGCCAGGAGAACCCTTCCTGGACAAGTTCTGTGCCTAAGGGATTTTCTCTTCCTCCTCTCAACCTTCCCGAGTCTGGCTATATTTGTCAGCTCTGATCTGCTGGAGCAAAAACAACTTGTTTGAAAACAAGCTACGAAATACAAATTCTATAATCTGCATAGGTATATATATAATTTATATATAAACTCTTTATATAATGTAAATATTCTATAGGCATTCAAACCTAGAATTGCATGGAAAAATTCATACCTTAATTTTTTAACTTTTCCTACTTAAACCAACATTAAGTAGCAAATATCATAAGAGGTTGAGAGAAAAGCTGTAAGGAGGAGGAAAGCTTTATATCTTAGAACTTTAAATATATCTGCTCCCACTCCCATTTTTAACAAGGAACTCCCATTTTCACATTGTACTGAGCCCCGAAAATTATGTCGCTGGAAGAATCACTAGGGAGCAAGAGGTTGAAGAGACAGTAGAGGGGAGTATTTACTCATTGTGTAAGTTTCCTACAATAGTTAGGGGATTCGACCTCACACAGCAGAGATAGCTTTACATATGACCTATCAGGGAAGAGCTGCACCAGGATTCAGAGGCTTTCCATGGAAGTCATTCAGAAAATAAAATTCTAAGACCTAAAAGAAATGGCAAATGATTAAAAAAAAACCTAGAATTATGACTTTTTGTTAGAAAACTGAAGAAGGAAATATTATCTTCTGAAGAGTTAACAGGTTGTTCTTCCACTGACAAGAGGCATCATAATATTTAGTGAAGTATTTACTCATATTTATCTCTCTTTAATAAGAAAATGCGCCACAAAATTAAAAATAGCTTAAAATAAAACAATTAGTGATGCAAACAGAACAAAGAGTATCTATAAAGAATTTAGGGATTATACCTTACAAGGCATTCAGATAGACTAATTACTCATTAGCTTACTCTATTTAAGTTAGATAGAAGGAAACATTCCCAGGAGTCAGATTCATTAATTACTAAAATTAGACATTATCAAATGAAGTAAAATTTGGTTTAATCCATATAGTCTCAAAGGGAATAGATATATTTTCATCTCACTGGGATGATTTCTTTTTACACAATTCCATCTAATTGAATCTTTAGGCCATTGTTAATTATGTTTATTAATTGTGCTTATTTATTAACTGATTGCTTTTAAGGCCATGATGATGTTAGGGGGGCTTTTTATTCATTGTTGAGCCATTATGCCACCGACCTTTTATGAAGGCCCTTTTAATAGGTTCTTTGAAGTCTCCCTAATAAAATATAACAAAATTGTATCTCTTTATTCTACAGCAACATATCTTCATTTTTCAGCTTATTAAAATCAGAGATTTTCTAACTTCTTTTTTTTAATATTTATTTTTGAGAGAGAGAGACCGAGCATGAACATGGGAGGGGCAGAGAGAGAGGAGGACACAGAATACAAAGCAGGATCCAGGCTCTGAGCCATTGGCACAGAGCCCAACATGGGGCTTGAACCCATGAACTGTGAGATCATGACCTGAATCAAAGTCGGGTACTTAACTGAGTAAGCCTCCCAGGCACCCCTAGAGATTTTCTAACTTCTGAGCTTCACATGACTATGTATGGATAAGGAGCCAGAAACAAATATTTTATACCACATGCTAGATATATGCAGGCAACATGAAAAACATTCTTTAAGATCTATTGAGGCAACTCTTCCCTATTTGGTGTTTATAATCTCTGCATAAAAACATAGATTTTTCTAATGTAGATTTCTTCTGAGCTAATATTTTCCTGTTTTGAGTTAGTAGACTTTGGGCAAAGATAAACGACTTATAAAAGTTCCCTGTTTTTACTGTTATTATAGAAAGCCTATCCAGACACATGCACCTAGCACAAATATAATAAAAATCATGATAATTTTGATAAATTTTATAAACATGTATTTGTAAAGTATATATGTATAAAAGTATAAATGTATATGTGATAGAGTTCATAGTAAAAATGTGACCACCTTTACGGAAACAACTTAAAGACAGAATAGAAATTAAAATAAAGGTAAGCCGTATAGAATGATGGGGGTGTAGGGAGCTCTAGTAGACTAGGTGGATTTATCTTGCTGATAAAATGATTTGAGGGAAGACTTGCATTAAATGAGGGAAAAAGACAGAAGGTCGTATAAGTGGAATCCTACTCATGTAGCATTTTGGCTTATGTTGTTGGCATTATGCATTTCAAATTCATTCATATCAAGTGTATCAGTAGTTCATTATCTATGATTGCTGGGTTGTTTTCCATTGAGCAGAGATTTTGCACTTATTTTCATTCCATAATCATGGACACGGGTTATTTGTTCTTTGGATAATTATGAATAAAGCTTCCATAAATGATCATACAGGTTTTTGGGTGAACACAAGTTTTCATTTTATTTGGGCAATCTCCTATGAGTGGAATTGCTGGGAAATACACCAAGTGTAGGTTTAACTTTATAAGAAACTGCCATACTGATGCGGTTTTGGAGTGGTGGGGGTCTGGAGCTGACAGCCAAGAAAGAATTCTTGAGATGTCTTTAGTGAAAAAGGGAGTTTTTTTTAATATATGAAATTTATTGTCAAATTGGTTTCCATACAACACCCACTGCTCATCCCAAAAGATGCCCTCTTCAATACCCATCACCCACCTTCCACTCCCTCCCACTCCCCCCATCAGCCCTCAGTTTGTTCTCATTTTTTAAGAGAAAAGGGAGATTTTTATTAAGCCTGGTGATAGGATCTGTGGGCAGAAAGAGCTGCACTGGAGTTGTGAGGAGTGACTGATTACACGGTATGGAGTTGGGGGAGGTAAGGCAAAAGGGAGGTTTCCAGAAGGACTCTCATATGCCAAAGAGGACTCATAAGATACTGGAAGCCTAGCTATTTTTCAAGCTAATATTGTTTTTTTTCTAGCAAAACATTAAAATTAAGACAGTAAGGAGTTCCTAGAGGAATGGTTTACTCTGCCTATTTCAAGTATTTGTCAATGGGCTACAGTTATAAGGAAATTTAATATTATTTACCATTTCCTTCTTACCATTGTTCCCCACATCACTATGGAGGGGAAAGGGGTGTTAAGCTCCAGGAAACTGAGTCTATGGGTTTCTGGAGGTTAGGCTACTGATAAGATTGCCTTTTTCTTGTAATTTACTAAGACATTTGTAAACTGATAGAGACTCATGTCCTACATGATTGTGATCTCTATCAGTTAGCCATTGGTTTTTCCCTTTCCTTTGTTCTTGGGCAGCCAGGAGTGTCTGAGGAATATCATACATATCCCTCTGGGAGGAGATGATAGGGGGTTGTGGGGTGTTAGTTTGTCTTATGCTCCCTCATCAGTACTATTCAATGTGACTGTACCCTTTTGCATAGTCGCCAGCCGTATATGAGAATTCTAGTTCCTCTTTGTATTTTTCAGTTCTTATAGTTTCAATTTTTATTTTAGCCATCCTAATAATTATATAGTAGTATCTCATTGGATTTTCAGTTGCATTTCCAGAATGACTAATGACATTAAGCATCCTTTCATGTCCTTTCTTTGACCTTGTTTGGTGAAGGATATCTTTAAGTCCTTACCCATTTTTATTTAAGTTCTTTCTTATTAGTGAAATTTGAGAGCTGGTTATATTCTGACATTTTTTTACCCAATAGGTTAATTGTAAGTATTTTCTCTCAGTCTTTAATTTTTCCTTTACTTCTTTTAACAGTGTCTTTCATGAAGTCCTGTTCGTTTTTTTTTTTTTCTTTTTTTTAATGGTCAATCCTTTTGTTGTTCTAAGTCTGTTGATGAATTATTTATTTATTTCTATTAATTATTTGTTTCTATTATTTCTGTTAGTTTCTTATAATTTCTGTATCTTTCTACTGAAATTTCCCATGCATGTTGCCCACTTTTTACACTAAAATATCTAACAAATTAACCATAGCTATTTTATATTCCTTACTGATAATTCCAACTTCTGGCTGCTATCTGAGACTGATGCCATCACTTGATTTGTTTCTTGAGAATGTGCTGCTTTGGCTTGCTTATTTCAGTACCTCAATTTCTTTGTTGAAAGCTGATGTCTTGCATAGAGCAGTGGAGAATGGTGGTAAATCGTAATTATTTCTGAGGACATCCCTCATTTATGGTAGTTATTTAGTGTGGGTCGTTCATTCATTCAGGAATCAGGAGTTGAGTTGAATTTAGGATTTGTTGTTTCTATGGTCCTTATCAGTTCCTCCACAGACTTGTATTCCTCTAAAATCACCTTGTGCTTAGAATGGGGGCTGGTTTGCCAGAGAGCTTCTCACAATGTCTACCCCACCCTCAGCATAAGGTCTTCCCTTTTGTCCCTGATCCTTAAAAAGCTGCTTTCTCCATGCTTCTGGCCCATCCCAGTAGAAAACTGCCATTTCCTGTTACTGGACACTAGCTGGACTGATAATGGTGGTGGTGTACAGGAATGGGAGAGTCACTGTCTATTATTCTGGTTTATCACCCATTTTAGGTGTGCTGTGTTCAAGTATCCAAGGTGTCTGGCTTCTTATTCACCCTGTCCCTTTCCCAGAAGTAGGAGTCCTATATTGATCTGGGTCCAGGATATTTTCTTCCCTCTCCCTTTATCTGAAATGCAGTTTTTTTCTTGGCCTTTGTCCCAATGTTGACTGAATTTGCTATTTTCCCATCAATTGAAGACTTTGAGTAGAGATAACAGAGGAGGATCTGGGCCAGGAGCTTCTGTCTCCCACTGCGTCTGTGGCTCATTTCTCCCCACAAATGAACAACATGAGGAAGACTTTTCTGGTCCCCTGCTATGCCCCGGATCATTCTCATAACCACTCAATTAGTTCACTGGGTAAGAATCTGAAAGTCACTGTGAATTCCCACTGTGAGTACAGTTCCCGTGGGTTCTATTTCCTCACAGTAGCCACTGTCAGGCTTTGGAAATTCTTTAACTAGACTAGCAGAATCGCCATCTGTTTATTGTCTGCCCCAAGTAATCAAGTATTTGCTTCTTGTCCCTTTTTGGTGTCTTTGCTTTGATTTTGAGTTAGTTGGATGCCTTACAACCTCAGTGGTTTGTTGGATTTAATAAAAGTTATAATTTTATAGATTATCAGATTTAGTTTTTACTGTAAAGATGAGAATAATGTACTTCCCGCCTTTCTAAATCTGTACTAATTTAACAAATTAACCACAAACATGGGGTCTTAAAAAAAAAGCCAGCATTTTTTTTTCTCTCCTAGTGCTAGAGAGAAGAAATCCAAAATCAAAGTGTCAGCTTGGTCATGCTCTCTCTGCAGTTTCTAGGGGAAAACCCTTTCTTGTCTTTTCCAGCTTTCTGTAGTCCTGGTGTTCCTTGGCTTATTTCTTCCCCCATCTCCACATGGCTTTCACTTTGTGTCTCTCTGCGTCCGGTCTTCTTTTTTTTTTAAAGATATCAGTCATTGGATTTAGGGTCCAACCTAAATCCAGGATGATATCTCAAGATTTATAATTACATTTGCAAAGATACCCAATTTTTAAAAAAGGTCATATTGTGAGGTCTAGGGGGCATGAATTTAGGGAAGACACTAGCCAACTCACTACATCATGATAAGCACAAGCTTGAACTAGGTACTGAATATTAGTAAGTGATTATAACTTCTTCATAACATAAAAATTTATATGTTTAAGACTAATTAGTTACACAATTAAGTTCTTTATGCTAGAAATATCTGATGCTACCTTATTTTTTAAATTTATTCAAACAATATGTATTAAGGAAGTATGACATGGGAGACCCAATAGTAATAAACAACAGACACAACAATATATATACTGCTCATTTTGTTAGCGGTAAACAAAACAGACAAAATCTCTGCTCTCATACAACTTGGTTTGTCTCCAAAAAAAATATCTGTTTCTCTTATCAAATTACATTTATTTTCTGGAGCTTTGTTTAAAATGTAATATGATTCAGTGATCTTTCTTTTCCAGGGAAGCTCTATCTTTTCACAGTCAGCATATAAAAACATTAGTCTTTCTCAATTTTTTTTTGTTCTGATTTTAGAAGTGGGTTATACTGACTTCAATTACTTAACAGAGTGATGTAATGAAACTTTGTTTTCATCTTTATACAAACTACTACAACAAGATATATTATGCTGAAACCTCTAAAAAGAAAGGCATACCTTAATCTGCAATGGTATATATATACACAAATAAAGACAAAATTAGTTGGTTGACATGTGGAATATTAATGAAATATTGCTCTTGGCATTTTGACTATGAATAAATTTCATCAAAACCACAATGCTTTAAGTAAGCCTAGTGTGCAATACCTAAAGCAAGTATTATATATAAAAACATTCAATTCATTTAAAACATGGTAATGTTTATACAAAACAAACCTGTTAAAGTATAATTATTTCCTCACCCATAACTCATATTTCTTACAGTAGTGAAAATTCAGAGGAAGAATTAATATATTAAATTTATGAATAAAATAAAACCATGTGTCAATGTGAGGTATGAATCACATGACTGACTTCTAAAAGAACTTTAATTTCCAGATTCATGATTTTTAGGTTTTAAAATACCTTATTCCATGTGATGGCTAATATATGCCTTTGTCTCTACTTTTTTCTACTTAAGATCAGCATTTTATTTCTTTTTTTAATTTTTTCTTTTAATTTTAATTCCAGTATACTTAACATACAATGTTCTATTAGTTCCAAGTGTACAATGTAGTGATTCAACAATTCTATACATCACTCAGTGCTCATCACAAGTGTACTCCTTAATCCCTATAATCTGTTTCACCCATTCCTCTATTACCACCCCACAACAGAATCAGCCTTTGAAAGCAGAAAATAACTGGCTGTACTATTTAAGGGACTACTTTCTTCTCCGTTGGTATGGAGAAGGAATCCCATAAATAGTCACCATCATACGGAACTGCATTTTCCTCCTGTATCCCTAGAGATGGTTAACTAAGCCCTCTTAATGCTATCAGTGCTGCTTTTGTAACAGCTGTGGTAAATAATTCAAACTCCAAAGGACAAAAGTGTATCTCTTCTTTAAACTATAAAGATACTGTCAATTATATTTCATAATGTTTAAATTATCTGCACAGACTGTAATGGCGTGAAGAATTGCAGATATATTATCTTCGAATCTTTTCATTTGCTCTCACATTATCTACCACACAGCTACTAAGGTTTTGTCAGAACTGGCTATTAGAGAGTAACTTGGTCACCAGCAGGGTATTTAGACCCCCTTTTCATATCCTTGGCAAAATAATTTTGTCATACAAAATACCTGAGGGTGTTTTAGGTCTTAAATAGTAGCCTTGAAGATATGTTTTTATATCAAAATTCTGATCTAAATTCTTGACCCAAAATCCAATTAAACCAACTGCTTTTGACTCTAGGTTTAAAAATGTACACTTGTACACTGTCATATTTTAGGACAGTGAGTTACACTGTACTTCAGTGTATTCCTGAAGACGGATAAAAAAGCTTTTGAACTTTGTACTCTCCATGTAGCCTTTGGCCAGCATATTAACATTAAAAATTCCATCAAAGATGGCACAAAAATTTGTTCTTGAGAAGGCTGAGAAGGATAAGTCCAACCACACGAATAATTTCTGTGGAGATTTGTAGTAACTTTTTTGAACAAATCAAAGGAAATGCCTGGTCACAATCACCTATTACCAGGAAACTAAAATATTAATTATTGTATGTTCAAAAGTTAGGAGATCATTCAATAATAAATCTCTCAATGAGAGAACAGCCTTAGCCAGTGTTGATCATCAATCATATGTTGCTCTCTTCCCTTAGATACAGAAGGTCCAGAGTGAGGTGATCATTCGTCTTACACGTTATCACACAAACAGTCATAATACTGCACTTAACATGATAATGAAAATGAAAAATCAGTAATTAATTTCCTGGTCAATTGTACAGGCCCAGTGATTAGATTGTATCCAGCTCACTTCTGGGGCTAGGTTATCCTAGTTTAATTGAATAAATTTGAATAGGAAACTAGTTAGCAAATATGGAGAGTAGTATGTGAAGATAGAGAACTCAGTAAAAAGTAAGATGACGTTTCATCCCCTGTACTTTCTTGTCCTTAAGGCAACCACTGTTGTAGTTACACACTTACAAGCACACACACTCGCATAGTAAGACACCATTTTTTTAAGTTTATTCATGTTGAGAGAGACAGACAGACAGACAGACAGACAGACAATCCCAAGCAGGCTCTGCACAGCAAGACACCATTTAAAGCACAAACTGTGGCACATTCAATACACTTTCTGAAATTATCTCTTTTCTTAATATAAGGTAAAGATTGTTATACATTTTGAGGATTGTTCTTTTTATTAGAATATTGCCTAAGTACGTCTAGCTCACATTTTTAATAACTACATAGTATTCTCTTGCCTGAATTCACAAAACTTGATTAAATCAATTCACTAGTAATGCATATCCAGGTAGTTTGTAGAAATGTGCTACTATAAACAGTGCTGAAATTAATCTTCAGGTTTATAAATAGAATACTTTTGTGAGTATGAAACTAAAATACATTTTTGGAAGAGAAAATAGACCAAAACATGTGAACATTTAAAAGTTTGAGAGATATTACTAATTTTCTTATAAAGATAATGTGTAATTTACAGTCCGAAATATGACCATGAATGTGATTTTTTATCCGACATAGGATATTGTCAACATTTTTTATCTTTGCCAATGTTAAATTATTACGGTATTGTTTTCTATTTATTTTATTTTCAAGTGATAGGGACATATTTTACATATTTAAAAGCCATTTGAAGAACTTTAATTTCTGACTGTAGACTAATTTATATTAGACAGACTCTTAAAAAAGCTAGCAAAAATATTTAAAGTGCTATGTGTGGATGCATGAGATCTACCAAAACAATGAGGACTTGAGGAATGAAGAGACATGAGCCAAACATTTTTCTACATGAGGCATGTGTCAAAGCGGCACAGAGTCTAAACAGCTAAGCAGACCTTTCATTAGTCTCCAAGGTCAGGAAGAAGGAAATCAATTTCAGATTCTGCAGTGGTGGAAGGGACATGGCAAATGCCCCAGACTTTTGGATGTGACCAGTTATACACCAGGAGTAATGATGCATCAGAGCCTTCACAGATGAAGCAGAGTTCCAAGGAGGCTCCATTCCTGATTGGAATAAGCTACAGTTGCCTCTGGAGAAAGTTATTATTCAGAGCCACAAATTGTTTCCACTTATCTTTCATACAAAATTTGGCATTTAGTAAAAAGTTTATAGTCCTACTATAAATCAAGTTCAAATTACTAGCAAAAAAAAAAATTAGAGATGGTGGAACTGACCCTCTACCGGAGGGGCTTATGTTACATGTATTAATTGGACCAAGAATTAATTAGACAAAGAACAGTGTATAATGTGTTCAAAACAATGGGTGACAAGATGGAGACTTTCATTAGTGGAATTGGAATCTAGAAAAAACACAAATTCAGAAATTCTTGTATTATAGTTAAAATGAATGTGATGAATCCAAATATACTGATTTGTAAAGATCTCACACACGCTGCTCAAAAAAAAAAAAAAAAAGAAATGAAAGTTATTTACAGTAAAAACCTAGACAACATTATTGTATGTCTTGGGCCAGTATATGCATTATAAAAGTAAATGTGTAGAAATAGGTCTGTAAGAACATACAAACTATAAGCCATTAATGATAGCAAGTACAGGGAGGGGCCTTCAGCTGATGACCGTCCCCTTATCTATATTATTGATTTGTCTACAAAGTGAATGCATTTGCTTATCAAAATATGATTAAAGAGTAATTGCTATACTAGAGAAACCCTTGAATACAGGCTCCTTGTACCTTTATTCGGTGGGTGCTTTTCCTTCATCAATAACAAGAAAATTAACTATAAATGAGGTCAGGTGTTGGTCATTTTCTCAATTCTCATATATCCATAAAGAAAGATCCATGAGGTGAGAAAGGCTTGTCAAGTTTTATACCTATGGTTCTAGGAGAAGTCCTTTCTCAAAAACCGACTTGCTGATTTAAATAGAATTAATGAGACTATAAATTTTCCAGAAAATGGCGGCTGTAGAAGACACAGAAAAGGAGCAGTTACTTTCAAATACTTTAGTAGCATGCCTGTGATAGAGATCTTTGGTATTTAAAAACTGGGTTTCCATATAATCATATGGGAGTCAAATTTGAACAAAGAAAGAAATGCATGGCAGCAAGGTGCCCCGAAGAGTAGAGCAGCCTAGGAAAACAAAATGTTTACATTCTGGGCATTTATCTGCTTTTGACTCTATTTCCAGACTTTGGGCAAGAAAAGTCACCATTCTGGCATTTGTTCACTCATTTATGAAAAGAAAGCTGACTTGTGCTAATTGAGAAAAAGTGGAATTTGGAACTGAGAGGGAGAAACTTGGTAAAATAATAGCAGGGCTATAATCTGCTTTGTTACTTTGTTATACGTAACAAAACAGATATAAGAGCTTGGCCTGTATCTCTTCTACTGACAATGAGATTTTGATATGGAGTTTGTGGACCCAGCTTTTTACTTTTCCTGCTATGTTCTAATATCAAGATATCTTGTGTAGATATCTAATATCTAATGTCTTGTGTAGAACTAATGTGATAAACCTGTGTGTTGAGGAAACTTGTCTCAAGAAATATTCTAGGCCCACATTTTCCAAAGGATGTATTGTCAGATACCTGTACGTGAAAGTGTAATTAAAAGACAAAGTAGGAAGGATTCTCTTTTAAAATGAATTTAGAAGGATGCCTGGATAGCTCAGTCAGTTAAGTATCCGATTTAGGCTCAGGTCATGAGCTCTGAGTTTGAGCTCCATGTTGGGCTCTGTGCTGATGGCTCAGATCCTGGAGCCTGCTTGGGATTCTGTGTCTCCCTCTCTCTCTGCTCCTCCCTGCTCTCTCTCTCTCTCTCTCTCTCTCTCTGAAAAATAAGTAAACAATAAAATATTGTTTTAATGGCCCTTCATAATCATTTCCCTTTTCAGGAGCCCTAATACATGATCATAGAAAAGTCCCTAGAAGTACTTATACATAGAACATCCACTCATTTGTGTGTGGTCAGTCATTTTCTAAACATTTTAACAACTGGCATTTTCTAATTAACTTCTGTTGATATGTAATCTGCAAACCTAGTACTTCACAAAAAGTACTTTGTGAAATATTTTCCTAGCATGAGGCATGAGAATGCTGTAAATTGAGCTGCACATGGTCGAATAGGTTATTCCAAGTCATTCTGAGACCCCCAAGTTACCCTGAATTCTGAAACTGTGTGCATACAGAAGACAGGACCTAACAATCTATTTATTAATTCAATCCGTAAACATAAATTGAAGGAAAAAATTAAAAATAATAATTCCTCTCTTGCAGAAACTCACACTTTCCTGTAGGAAAAAAAATATATATATATAAGCAAACAACTGAAAACATGAAAATGGTTAAAGTGTGAAAACTCATAATTTCTCCTGAAGCATTTGAACAATCCTTGTTCCCAGAAGTTGTTCTTCCCCACCTCACTCTTGTATTTGACATTGACCTCTAACCGTTCTTCTTCACCCCTCTAGATAAATCCAGACTGCCCGAATATTGCCCACTAATTCTCAAGAACAATTCCTCTATTCTCAATTAAGCCCAGACTCCAAACAGTGGTTTCACCAGAACCATCTATTTTATCCCATTTCCAGAATGCTTTACTTCAGCTGACAGCTCTCTGGTTAAACTTTAGATAGCTTTCTGCTGCTAACCACTGCCCCCTCCGCCCCCCACCACCAAAACAAAAACAAAGACGATTTCACGCTCTTTTCTCAAGTTAGATGTTCCTCTGGAACTTTTCATGTTCAGCATTGAGAATAAAAGCTTATGCTAAGGGTGCTCTGGTTGATTTTCTTCCATTAATGCTAGCAACATACTGGGTTATCAGGATACAATGAAAAGACAGACATCTAATCCTATCTTGGGGAACTGAAGGTCTTGCCAGAAAGATTTTTGAGCATAACATTGAAAAAGAGCTAGAACTTTGACAGTTAGAACTGTTCTCAGTGCTGGTTTTTGGAAGGAGGATATATTCTAATTATTAAAATATTTTATTTGAGAGAGAGAGAGTGCAAGAGGGAGAGAGAGCTGGGGGGTGGGGGGGGGGTGGGAGGGGTAGAGAATCCCAAGTGGGCTCCAGGCTCAGTGCAGAGCCTGATGTGGGACTTGATCCCATGACCCTGGGCTCATGATCTGAGCTGAAATCAAGAGTCAGATACTCAACCAACTGAGCCACCCAGGCATCTCGTAACTATTTTAGATGCTTTAATTAATTTTACAACATCTCTCTGAAGTAGATTTCTTAGAAAAAGAAATGTAGGCATTCTAAGTTCAAGTAACTTGTCTGAAGTCACACAAGAAGTAAAAAGTCACAGGAAGAGTAAACAGCAGAACTTATATTGGGTTTCTTGTGATGATTAAACAAGACAGTGCAATACATATAAAAACTTATCAATAAAATATATTTATCATTATAAGTTATAAGAATCCAATGGGATATATTACTATCAATAAATTGATTCAAACACAAGATATAGATAATAAAGATAAAATAATTTTTGTTGCCTATATCTTTGAAGTGGTCTATTTCTATAAGATGGTGAATTTAGCCAAATCTAGTATTCCAAGTAATATTTTAAAATAATAGGTGATACCAGTACAATCTAATATCAAAATCATATTCTCTGTGTCAGTACTAGCCCTAGAAAATATTTTGAACTGTATGAGACTCAAGCTTTTTTTTTTCTTTGCAATCTGGTGATAACAATTACACCAATTGCATTGGATCATCAGGAAGAAACACCTGAATATATAGTTCTGAATATATATTCAGAAACACCTGAATATATAGTTGTATTATGTAAGTACTAGTTATGATGATAATTGTTTTCAGTAAAATACTAATTGTAGATAGTCTATTCATCTCTGTATCATATGTTCCAAATGCTCTTTTCCATTTCAAGAAATCATTTTCACAAAGCAAGTGTCTCCTTTAATATGTTCAGTAAAAGAAACATTTGATTGGGCGCTCTAGGGGCAATCCAAAATGCCTGTAAGTAGTTCTATAAGGTTAACATTCATCCTGTGTCTCTTGTGCATCAAATCCTGAGATCTTGATGAAAGCATTTACAAATGCATATATAATGAAGCAAATTCAACACTATTAGTTTCAAAAGTAATCAAAACATTTACAATCATCATTATTTTCATATATCAAAGACCAATTTTATTTCTGTGACATATGGCTTCTAAAAGGTTTATAACCATCAATAATAAAGTGTTGAAGATTTTATAATTGATTTATATATTATTCAATACATTATATATGTATTATGTATAAAAATATTCAATTCCATCTAAAATGTGGTGACGTTTATACCAAGCAAATCTATTAAAGTATATTACATATAATGAAAAATGAGAAACAACTTAAATACCCCAAAGATGGTTAAATAAATTTTGGATCAAAGATCAAATTCTATATAATCCTGAAATTAATTTTTCAGATGATTATTTAATGCCGTGTAGAAGAAATCAATGATGAACTTCATGTGGATGTTGAGGAACAGAGAGTTAACATAAGTAATTCCTAACTTATGGATTCACAAATGAAATGGATTTGGGGTTGGAGGTCAAGAGTTCTATTCTAGACATGTAAGTGTAGCTAAATGCATTACTCAGGATCTAAAGAAAAGATCTACTCTGGGGAGAAAATTCATATCATACGGATAATAACTACAACTATAGGCATGGATGAGAAAATATAGGAAAGCAGGCTTCCAGGCACCATGAGAAGCACCAAGAAAGCTTAAAGAACCTTAATTTATGGATAAGTTGAAGAGTGAAGAATGTTTATTTTTATTAACTTGGTATGTTATTATTCACAAAATAAAATGTAAATAGTCTACTGAATATTTATCTACAAGTACTATGGAGTCTTCCCCTTGCCCCTGCCTGGCATGAGTTTAATAGTTTGCCTTAAATAGGATTGGGAACTTGTTGATATATACTGACATATATTTCATATAGGCCTTTAACACCTTCTTCTCCAAGCATGGCAGTGTTCTAGGTGACATGGAAAGACATAAGGAAGTCCATGCTACATTCCAGAGGTCTCTAATTCTCTATACATCTTGGATTGTTTGAAACTTCTTGCCCAGGACTGGTTGCTCATGTTCCACATCTATTTTATACACAGACTCTTCATCTGTGCTGAACCCATGGATTGAAGCTCCACTTGAATTGTCTACCTGACTTTTCTTGTTTTTGTTTCCCCTAGACACTCCTTTTCCAGAACAAATGATCTCCTCTTTCTAAAGGGAGCTTCTGTTATCAAAAATTCATTTTTTTAAAATATCGATCTTTCTAAAAATTGAAAACTGAAGACAAAGCATTGGGACTTTTTAAAAAACTATTGAAGACAGGGAGGAGAAAGGAGGATTGAAGACAGGGAGGAGAAATCCCTTGTTGATGCAGACTGCCCTCAAATCACTCTGTATTCATTTTCTCAATTCAGATATAGTCTTGGTTTCTCCTGAGACTTAATTCAGCTATGAGCTCCCTCTGGCTGCCACCTCCCGTATTTTCACCATGCTTCATTGCTCTAAGAAGCACAGAGAAGTTTTCTGGCTCTCCCTCCTTACTTTCTTTTCATTCCACTCTCCAAGAAATCTTAAACATTCATGGTTATTTCTAAGGATCTTTTTTTTAACCACTAATTTCAGGAGAAAAGGCAGTAAAAAAGTAAAGGCACATTGAGGAGATGTTATAAAAATATAAAATAATAACATCATTTTTTGTGTGTCCTTTTTCTCCCTTAGTAATGAACCTCTTGCTTTTATTTTGTAAAGAGGATGTACCCATTCACTGCATTCCATTTACTCTTTGGGCTGGTGACATTTATTTGTTTTTTCACTCTGCTATATCTCCTTATCCTCTGTAGCATTAGACCATTTAAAGTGGAAAACAGATATCACCAGCTATGTTTAATTGAGTGCTTACTATGTGCTATGCACACAAGAACTTTATGTGTGTCAACTAATTTCATTTTCATAAGAAACAAATCATGAAAAAAGGAAATTTAGGCCCAGATTAAATTGCTCCCATTCATACAATTGCAGTGATAATATCAGAATTCACCTCCTAGTCTCTGACACCAGTGACCAGAGGTGAACAACTATCTGCTGTTGCAAAAGCAATGACAGGCAGTAAAATTTGGTGATCAGCTTGCATGGTGGGCTCATGTGAGGCTAAATGTCATTTCAGAGTAAATTATAGCCAACATTTCCAGTATATTTCTCAGAATGCTTTCCCATGGGCTATAATAGGTATTACAAGGGGAAAAGAATTGCCTTGTCAAATAAGTTTGAAAAACATGGGATTAATAAATACTAAGCAGTATGTTTTCAGGGTTTTTTTTAACACGTTTAATATGATAAAGTGCACTGTGACTCTAGCCATGGGATACTTTATATGTTGTTTTCTAAATGTATTTGACAATGGAACACATTTTTGGAAGAACATATATTTAGTAAGAGTTCAGGCAGAAACACATTTTTGGAAGAACATATATTTAGTAAGACTTCAGACAGCTATTTTCAAATTGTTTCCTTTCTTTTTATCTCAAGAGACTACTGCTTCATCCTGGAATAAATACTTTTTAAAATAATTTCTTGGGGCACCTGGGTGGCTCAGTTGGTTAGGCATCCAATTCTTGATTTGGGCTCAGGTCATGATCTCATGGCTCATGAGATTGAGCCTTGCATCAGGCTCTGCACTGACAGTGAGGAGCCTGCTTGGGATTCTCTCTGTCCCTCTCCTGCCCCTCCCCCTCCCACTGTGTGCTCGCTCTCTCTCTCTCTAACTAAACATATAAACATTTTTTAAAAAGTTTAAAATCATTTCTTCACATCAAGAAATTTGATCCAAGATTTGAGAATTGAGTTAGCTGAATAAGAAACAAACAAACAAACAAACAAACAGACAAAACATTGCTGTTAATGCTTCTTATCTTCACATTATATATGGCAGGAGTGTCTTAGGGTAATTTTAGCTGCTATACCATGTAGGTTCTAATACATCAGATAAAAGTATTCCTTGCTATGTCAGAGGTCAAAACATTGCCCCACATGGGCAGATAACTCCTTCCATTTGGTGATTCAGATGCCAGGTTTCTTCTATGTAGGGTCACATCTAATTTAAATATAGCTTACAAAAAGAAAACTGTGAGGAATAAACACTAGTTTCTTTTTTATTTTTATTTATGTATTTATTTTTTAATATGAAATTTATTGCCAAATTGGTTTCCATGCAACACCCAGTGCTCATCCCAACAGGTGCCCTCCTCAATACCCATCACTCACCCACCACTCCCTCCCACCCCCCATCAACCCTCAGTTTGTTCTCAGTTTTTAAGAGTCTCTTAAGTTTTGGCTCCCTCCCTCTCTAACTTTTTGTTTTGTTTTTCCTTCCCCTCCCCCTTGGTCTTCTGTTAAGTTTCTCAGGATCCTCATAAGAGTGAAAACATATGGTATCTGTCTTTCTCTGTATGACTTGTTTCACTTAGTATAACACTCTCCAGTTCCATCCATGTTGCTACAAAAGGCCATATTTCATTCTTTCTCATTGCCACATAGTATTCCATTTTGTATATAAGCCACAATTTCTTTATCCATTCACCAGTTGATGGACATTTAGGCTCTTTCCATGATTTGGCTATTGTTGAGAGTGCTGCTATAAACATTGGGGTACAAATGCCCCGGTACATCAGCACTCCTTTATCCCTTGGGTAAATTCCTAGCAGTGCTATTCCTGGGTCATAGAGTAGACCTATTTTTAATTTTTTGAGGAACCTCCACACTGTTTTCCAGAGTGGCTGCACCAGTTTGCATTCCCACCAACAGTGCAAGAGGGTTCCCCTTTCTTTGCATCCTTGCCAATATCTGTTGTTTCCAGAGTTGTTAATTTTAGTCACACTGACCAGTGTGGGGGGGTATCTCATTGTGATTTTGATTTGTATTTCCCTGATGAGGAGTGACGTTGAGGATCTTTTCATGTGCCTATTGGCCATCTGGATGTCTTCTTTAGAGAAGTGTCTATTCATGTTTTCTGCCCATTTCTTCACTGGATTATTTGTTTTTCGGGTGTGGAGTTTGGTGAGCTCTTTATAGATTTTGGATACTAGCCCTTTGTCTGATATGCCATTTGTAAATATCTTTCCCATTCCGTTGGTTGCCTTTTAGTTTTGTGGATTGTTTCCTTTGCAGTGCAGAAGCTTTTTATTTTCATGAGGTCTCAACAGTTCATTTTTGCTTTTAATTCCCTTGCCTTTGGGGACAACACTAGTTTTTTTAAACCTGGGGCTGGAAATAACACCTATCACTTCTGTTTATATTTTAAGGGCAAAGAAAAATCAGTCGTGTGCCCACTCCTAGATGCACAGACTGGGAAATGTACTGTCTAGGAAGCTACTTTTCTGGGATATTTCTCTAATACATAAGTGGATATGTAGAACTGGGGTTATTGTTCGTCATCTCTAATGCAAGGATTGCAAAAATTGACTAATATTGCTTCAATTTCTGTACTCTTGTTGAGCATAAATGGTTCCTACAGTGGTGCAGCAATTCATAAAATTGATTTAATAAAATTTTCAAATTCTTGCCACATATAAAATGACCCATAATTATCACTACTACAATATTTTTGTTAATAATGGATTGCTGAAAGGTCATTTCCACTGTATAGGATTTTCTGTATGTATATATGTGTGATATATATTCCACCCATTATCTTTGACTAGGTTTCTCAAAAATTTCTTCACTCTTTCAAACTTATTTTACACTTTTTAGATATTGGTGATACTCTATTTCTGGAGGTTACTGGTGACATCAAATTAGTACATGACATGATAACATTCAGTAGAACATACATAACTGATCACCAATTGGGGTAGAGTGGAAATTAGAATGAATAGGTAAGAACTTTGAACCAGTCCCATAAAGTCAGAGGTAAGGAAGCAGACTAAGGAATATCTAGGGCTGGACCAGCCATAGGTTTCCCTCAAAATATCTATCCAAAGAGTAAGATTCAATTTCTGGATAAATAGTTGAAATAAGAGTTCAACATAACCAAAATAATTTCCTCATCAACCTTTCACATACCAACCTGTCCTTTCTTTTCATGTAAGTTAGGACACGTTGTGGGTTAGCCAAGTTCAGGGTCCTATTTAGCTTGTCATCATTATACCTAGCACCTGGCATAGAGTGGCTCACATAAAATAGAAGCTTAATAAATATTCATTGAAATATGTGAATTATGAATAAATGAATGAGTGGATATGTTAACTTTGCAATGTAGTTGGCAAACAGAGCACACAACCAAAAATCTGAAGAAAGCTGCATTCATTGTCCCAAGGAGAAGGATGGTCAGAGTAACTGACTTCATCTCACATTGTCTTTAACTTAAATAACAGTGGATTGGGGTGCTTGGGTGGCTCAGTTGGTTAAGCATCTGACTTTTGATTTCGGCTTAGGTCATGATCTCACAGTTTGTGAGTTCTAGCCCCACATCAAACTCCATACTGACAGCATGGAGCCAGCTTGAGATTCTCTCTCTACCTCTCTCTCTGCCCCTCCCCTGCCCATGTTATCTCTCTCTTAAGATAAATAAGTAAAACTATTAAAAGAACTTAAATAAAAGTGGAGTTACATTTACAGAAAGTTACATTTACAGAATCTAATAGTTTGAAGTACATAAAACCTATTCCTTAAATAAATTCTGCATTGAAGTGAAAGCTTCCTACCCAGTCCTGAGACCATGGGTTAGTTTCTGTTCTCTGAGACAGTGTTTGAAGGAGTCTACTCCTGGCTTCTAATCTGGAGACAGAAGTCTAACACTAAAATGGCAAAGAGAAAAAGAAGAAGGATTAAGGAAGAGACTCTAAAATACTGTTGTGCATCAGAAAGAGAACTAAGACCCAAGACTTTGAAGCAATGATCAGAACCTGGGACTCAGTTCTAGAGTCACACTAGCCTCAGATTTGGCTTGATGCTCAGGCCCAAAGTGTAGAATTGAGACTGTTGAAGTTCTTACTAGTACAGGTCAAAATTGACCATAGGATCTGACAGTGAAACTGAGCCTGAATATAAGTATCAAATAGTCTTTGGTTATTGGCCTTTAATCTTAAATGTCATAAACAGTTATAGACAGTGCCAAAAAAGTATTAGTCATTTAAATTACTTTATTGATATGTAGGCCCAACTATTTAATACATTTTATTTTGGGAGTAGTGTTTTGGTTCAGAACATATTGTCTCCTCAGATGCTAGTGCTGATGGATGTGTGTGAACATGGGTGCTAAAAATGCTTCCATGGGGCTTCTTTAAGCAAACGATAAATTGGGATGCAAGTCTAGAAATGCAAAGGAATAAAAATATGAAATTAAAAATTATTACATGGAAGGTAGAAAAGAAGATGGATGTAATGCAAAGATTTTTTGCACAAAATTATTGATTACGACTAGTCTAGAGAAGACGGTTAGTACTGCCATCTCCATGGGGTGGAGGCAAGAACTATATCAACAGTCCAGGTTAGAGTACACAGTTTAGAAATGATGTGCCTGCACTTTTGTTCTCAGGCTAAATTAACACCTTAAAATTCACTCTCCAAAGACTGTTCTATTACATAGGGAGAGAAAGACAGGA
Source organism: Prionailurus bengalensis (assembly GCF_016509475.1). Classification (NCBI taxonomy): domain Eukaryota; kingdom Metazoa; phylum Chordata; class Mammalia; order Carnivora; family Felidae; genus Prionailurus; species Prionailurus bengalensis. The sequence continues at coordinate 52,243,150 of NC_057360.1, forward strand.
AGGGAGGACACATCAAGGCCAAAATGTCACTGTGATATTGGACAAGTTATTTAACTTCTCGGAGCTTCAAAATTCACATTAAATAAGGATTATTGGGATTTTGAGGGTGACTGATGAATATTTCCTCCCCTTAGCTCTGAACACATTAGTATATATAAAAAGAAAAAAACTGCCTTCTTACCACGATAGACCTATTTAGACACTACAGGGCTTTTTGCCAAGTAAATTTAGTAAAGACTCTGATGTCCTGGATTAGGCAGAGTGAAGCTAGCAATCATAGAAAATGCAGGACCAAGGGACAATAACTTGATTCCCGTAGACATGTGGCTGCTCTTAACCTTTGGCTGACGTTATAGAAATTCACATTAAAGTGAAGTCTTCAAATCTCCCAGTTTTGTATTCATAGTTTACATTCTTATTTTGTCACATACAACTGTTTTGGGTAAAGATTTTTAAAGAACAGGTACCACATATCCATTATATCTTTTGATAGTGGCAGAAGTGATTGCACCCAGGATGCAGATCCATAAATGTTATCACATCTAAAACTTTAATAATTTCATCTAAGTTTATTTTGTACTTGTACATGTGTTAATGAGGTATTTAACATCTTTTTTTTTGTCCTTGGTTAATGGAATTTAAAAGTCATTGATGCATCATGGTATCATTAGCCTCTAGGTGCTTGCTAGATCATTGCCCTATTGATGAAATCACCCTAGGACAAGGTCTCCGTAACTATACCTCATTGGACACCTACAGGAGAAGTCTGTCTTTTTCCAAATTCCAATACATAGCAGATTGTTTTATAACGTGTCTCCTGCCTGTATCTCATTAAGGTTAAGTATTCTTTTATAACAAGCCAATTTTATAACATATTTTGGCTTATGTTGTAGCATATGAATAACTTTGCTGTTTGGCAATGAGTGTTTTCCATTCATGCAGTACATTTTGTCTTTTCTTAAAAATCCCTTATTTTGAAAAGTGAAATGCTACAAATTTGTCATTGCCTCGGCAATCACGTATTGATCTATTTGTTCTCTCTCTTTTCATTTTCTGTGAGTCCAAATTGCTTAAGTACCGAAAGCTCTCAAGGTAGTGACCCGAAATATTAACAGGTTACATTAGCTCATTAAGCAATAGAAACTGCTCTTACTCAAAGTCCATAGATGCTGACATTGCATTTATCTAAAAAATTATTAATGTTTTCATGGAAGTGTATAGTAGGAAAGACATTCTATACTTCCAGACTGAGAATTCTCTGGCTTATAACAATTTCACCCATTAGTTATTGCCTTTTCCTTGAAAAGTAAAGATTAATGATGCTAAAATGATACACTATAATACAATCAAGTTATACTTCTTTCTGACTCTACCTCAGATGTTGATGATCTGGCACTTTTTTTTTTTTTTAGAAATAGCACAAGTTCATTTGAAGGAGAAAGACAACCCTTAAATAATAAGGCAATTATTATTTTAATCAATAGCAGTATTATATTTTAAATTAATCTTCAAAAGTCCCTGAAGCTAAAATTTCAAAAGTCATTAATCAATTAAGCAAAATAATACAGTCTTTCAAAGCAATCTATCTCCTGAAGGTTGCTCAAATTGTTTTCTGAGAATGAAATAAAAACTTAGCACATTTTCTTGACTTCATTTAAGTAATTTTATTTTTCTAATAAATGTGATTTCTCAATATGTAAAAATAATATTATGGTTTAAATATGAACATTCTAGTATATTTAAATAGTTCTACTTCAATCACAATAAAATTTTAAATCTGTAAAAACTGCTTTTGTTTATCAACATGAAGGACAAAGTGCTTAAAAACACTTGCTTTCTAAAACCTTTCTAGCAGAAACTTTGCTATGAAATCAGAGTAGAAAGAATGGAACATATCTTTGAAGTATCTGGGCCAAGTGGGTCACTTTGACACAGAGAAGCGTTTTTGGTTACCAACCTACATGCAAAGCTTCAGGTAGGGCTTTTTCAGACACATGTGTTTAATTTCCAAGACTCTAACATATTAAGTCTGTTTCTCAGCTATGCTAGTAATCAGACTATGATATTCCTATTAGAAACTAAAATATTGATAATGGGGCACAATCAAGGTCGTACACCCTTTATCTTTTTGCTATTTCCTTAATAATAATCTCCTTAATAATAATTTCCTTATATCTGCTGCTCAATCCAGGGTTAGTCCCTGCTTTCCTGGAATCCTACTTTTAGAGTTACTCATTGAAGCTCAAATCCTATGAAACATCTCACCCCCTTCCTACTAAGATGTACAATCCATAGTTTCTCATGGTGTTTTCTCTAGCTATAAATCTAATAAATGTTGTTTTACTATAGTTATATTCCTAGTAGTCTTTACCTGATGGAATCCATCAAAATTCTTAAGACCCCTTCAGCTTGGAAAACACTAATAAAACCGTAAATGCCAAATATTTAGAAATAAAAGGGTAGTTTAACTTTCTGAAATGAAGTGAAGGAATGCGTATACGTGATAAACATCAAATTCATTCACTTGTCTTTTGAAACTAATCTAGGGTCATTAGATGCTACATAGTAAGTTGTTAAGTACTCAGTTTTTTGCCTCCCCCAATTTAATTATTTAATATTGATAATAGAATATTTATATTATATGAGTTATATATAAATAGTAAGTATTTATAATATAATAACTATTTAGGACATGTTTCTCCATGTTGTTGCTTTTTTGCTCTGGCTAAGGCTCCTGCGATGCCTTTGAATTCCTTTTCATAGCACACCACGTGAACTTACTCCCCTCAAAGAGCATATTTTTACTCCAAACCTTTTCCAACTATTTCCATATTCAAATATGTTTACATTACCTTATTCTTCCAGAATATTCTTCACACAAATTGATTGAGTTGCTGTTTCCATTTGGAACATTTTAACTGTCTACAGAATGGAAAACCTGGATAATTTATTATAAATAGGATTTACCAGGGCACAAATGATGTCATTTTAGAACTACTTGATGAATAGCATGAAGTAGTTTTTCCAGGCATATTTGATATAATATCAGTTTTAAACACTTTCCAATATTCCTTGGGAAGGACGCGTGTAGGCCAACACACAGCTTGTCACTTGCTGTTGCTGAAATGTGGCATGCAGGGAAGAAGTAGCTGACAAGTAAATTAGAAAAACATATAGAGCATGCCAAAGAATTTGAACTTGACTTACAGGCACAGAAAAATTCTCTTCATATCTGTAATGTGGAGAAAGATATAAATCTGTTTTATGCTGCTGCAATGAAGAGAAGTATGGCTAATGGATAGCCTTTATAGTTGAATTTATGCTCAATATAAGAAATATTTTTCTAACAACTAGAACTGTCCAGAAAAAAGCATGGGCAAATTAGGCTGAGTGTCTCTTACTTCCTAGAAGTTACTAAGTACATACTAAATGCCCATGCCTCAGAAATGTCTAAAAAATAATTTATGTTTTCAACAGAAGATTAAACTTTTGATTCTATGATATTCTCTCTTGGGATTCTAACAAACTAATCAGTGTGAGCATTAAGATGGACACGATTGTGCTACTTCACTAAACAATGAATTGGTACATAAAATAAGCATTTTAGAGTCACCAAAACAGTGATGGTGAGAACATCTGCTGCCATGTCATAGTGGCAAGACAACAGGAAAAGGATTTAACATCAGAGATATGTTTGAGATTTTATATTGCATAGTGTAGAAGATTTCTTATTTTGCACAGTCAAAGGACAAAGTATAAACTATGTTAATCATAATAATGTATCATATAAGTCATTCTATTGTAATCCAAACATTGACTAATCTATCATATAATATAACCCATAGCAAACATTTTCAACATCTAGTAGAAAGTAGGCACTCCAAGATATTTTGCACATATTAGCTCTAACCCACCAACTAACCTGAAAGACAAATATTATGCTCATTTTATAGATCATAAAACCAAAAGAGATTAGGATCATCACAGACTTAATAAATGGCAGATTGAGAGCTCTCTCAGTCCTATGGCTTACTTATAAAGTAGACAAACCACTTAATTGCTTTAAAAGTGTTATTTACTTTTTCAAGACTTTAATATATTTACCAAGTAAAATGTTAAGATTAGCCTCTTAACTATCATCAAAGAAGAGTATTTTTTTTGTTTGTTTAACAGTCTTGTCAAGTTACAAAATGGGAACATCCTAAACTCTAAGCTCAATCAATCAAATGTAAATTGACTAATACCTATGTTTGGAATAAATATTAAAAAGAACACTGGAAAAAGAAGTATAAGTGAATAAAACTTGAAATAAAAATTTAAAATAATTTTGTTCAATAGATTGAAGTAACTTTGAAATCTGTCAAAAGTTAAGATGTTAAAAATCTTTGATGATTATTCTTTAAGACTCCTTAGAATGGCAACTATTGTCACTTCCAATGTTCTAGGCAGTAAATCTCCCATTTTTCCTTAGTAGTCACAACTTATGCGATCAGCCTACCCTAAATTCTTCAACTAGCATCTGCTTTTGCTACTCCTCTGAAAATTTTGGATTTCTTATAATCCTGCTTTTCAGATATTAAAAGAACATATCCTGGCTTCCATTGTAATTTAGCTACCTATACCATTTTTCAGTGTGACTAAGAAATTAACAAATTTTATGAGAAATAATAAACAGTAAAATGTAAATGAAGAAACAGAGTTGATTTCACCGTGTGTTATATAGTATTGTACCTGCAGGAATAACATTATAATAGGGGAACCTGTGTGGCTCAGTTGGTTAAGCGTTCGACTTTGTCCCAGGTATCTTGAAGTTCAGGAGGTTGAGCCCCAGCAAAGGGCTCTGTGCTGACAGCTCAGAGCCTGGAGCCTTCTTCAGATCCTTTGTCTCCCTTTCTTTCTTCCCTTCTCCTGCTTGTGCGCTGTCTTTCTCTCTCAAAAATAAATAAAAAAATAAATAAAAATTAAAAAAACAAGTATTATTTTAAATAATAATGGTGAAAGGATGAAAGCTTTTCCTCTAAGACCAGGAGCAAGAAAAGGATTCCCACTCTCTCTTTCCATGCCTATTCATCATAGTATTGAAAATCCTAGCACAAGCAATTAGGCAAGAAAAAAAAGTATCAGATTTGGAAAGGAAAAAGTAAAATTGTCTCCATTTGCAGATGCTATGATTTTATATATAAAAATTCTTAATGATTCAACAAAAGAACCATTAGATTTAATCAATGAATTGGGTTAAATTGCAGTATACAAAATTAACATTCAAAAATCAGTAGTGTTTGTATATACTAATAATGAAGTTTCTGGAAAAGAAATAAAGAAATCAATCCAATTTACAATAGCATCAAAAACAATAAAATACTTAAGAATGAGTTAACTAAAGAAGTGAAGATCTCTGCTGAAAACTACAACAAATTGATGAAAAAAATTGAAGAAACAAATAAATGGAAAAGTAGATCATGCTCATGGATTTGAATAATTAAATTTGTGAAAATGTCAATACTACCATGCCATCTACAAATCTAATGCAGTCTCTATCAGGAGTCCAATGGCATTTAATACAGTAGTAAAACAAACAAACAAACAAACAAACAAACAAACAAATAAAAAACTCCTAAAATTTATATAGAACAATACACAAAAAAGCTCCAAATAGCCAGAGAAATTTGAGAAAGAAACACAAAGCAGGAGGTATCACACTTCCTGATTTCAAGTTATACCATAAAGCCATAGTCACCAAAACAGTATGGTACTGGAATTAAAAAAAAATAGACCCATGGAACAAAATAGAGAGCCCCAAAATATACCCAAGGATATATGACCAACTACTATTTGACAAGGGAGCCAAGAATACTCAGTAAACAAACAAACAAACAAACAAACAAACAAACAAAAACCAGTCTCTTCAATAAATGATGTTGGGATAATTGGATATTCACATGTAAAAGAATGAACCAGACTCAAATATTACACCACTCACAAAAATTAACTCAAAATGTAATAAACACTTGAAACCTTAAAACTCCTAAAAGAAAAGATGGGAACAAAGATCCTTGGCATGTATCCTGGTAATGGCTTTTTGTATAAGACACATAAAGCATAAGTAACAAAAAACAACAAACAACAACAAAAAAACAAGTAGACCAAGCTACACCAAACTAAAAAGCTTTTGTAGAGCATAAGAAACTATCAACAAAGTGAAAAGATAGCCTATGAAATGGGAAAAATATTTGCAAACCACATATAGATGAGGGATTGCTATCCAAAATCTACAAAGAGTTCATATATTTCAGTAGAAAAAAAAACAACATAAAACATAATGCAATTTAAAAATAAGCAAAGGCCCTAAACCTAATTTCTCCAAAGATATACAAGAAGCTGACAAGTACATAAAAAGATGCTCAACATCAGTAGTCATTAGGAAAATGCAAATTGAAACCACAATGAGATATCATCTTATGCCTATTAGAATGGCCATCTTCAAAAAGACCAGAGATAACATGCTGGCAAAGATGTGGAGAAAAGGGAACTCTTGTACATTGTTGGGAACATAAATCAATGCAGCCATTATGGAAAAAAATATGGAAGTTCCTCAAAAAATTAAAAAAATAGCACTCCCATATGATATAACACCACTTCTGGAAATGTACCTAAAGGAAATGAAAACACTAACTCAAAAAGATATTGGCACCTGCATTGTACACAGCAGCCTTATTTACAATCACTAAAACATGTAAATAAGCTAAGTGTTCACTGATGGGGAAATGGATAAAGAAGCTGTGATGTATACATTTAACAGAATATTATGCAGCCATAAAAAGGGAACTCCTACCATTAGTGACAACTCAGTTGTACCTTGAAGGTATTATGTTAAGTGAAATAAGTCAGACAAAGAAAGGCAAATGCTATATGATCTCACTTATATGTGAAATCTTTAACAAACTAATAGAAAAAGAGATCAAACTTATGCTTACTCAAGGTGGAGGATGAAGGGAAGGAGACTTGGGGAAGGTGGTCAAAGGTAAAAACTCCCATTTATAAGATAAATAAGTACTAGGATGTTCAACATGACCACTACAGCTAACACAGCTGCATCTCATACAGGAATGTTGTTAAGAGAGTCAATCCTAAGAGTTCTCATTACACAGAAAATTGTGGTTTTTTTCCCCTTTATTCCTTTGTTCTTCCTTTTCCCTTTATCGTATTTATATGAGAAGATGGATGTTAGCTGAACCTTTTGTGGTAATAATTTCACAATATACATGGATCAAACCATCATGCTGTATGCCTTAAACTTATACAGTGATGTATGTCAATTACTTCTCAAGAAAACTGGAAGGAAATAAAAGTAAAACAGAAATTTTATAAAAGTTAATGCTGAAAATGAAATTAGGAAACACTCAAGGAAATTAAGTAATTCTAGCAGATTTTTCATCACCTGAATTTTTAACATAAGCGATAGGCTACTGGATAGGCAAAGTAATTAATGTAATGAAGTGGGAAGTGCTTCCTGCAGAGCAGTCTATTATGTATTTATAAAAGATCAATCACTGTGTAATCTAGGTGCTAGCCAAAGAGATGGATAGCACTGTTTGTGAAAATAAAGTAGCTACAGGGGTGCCTGGATGGCTCAGTCTATTAAGCATCTGACTCTTGATTTCTGCTCAGGTCATGATCTCACAGTTCATGAGTTTGAGCCCCGCATCGGGCTCTGTGCTGACTGTTCAGAGCCTGCCAGGGATTCTCTCTCTCTGTTAGTCCCTGACTTGTGCTCATGCTCTCTCTCTCCCTCTCAAAATGAAACAAAAATAAACTTAATTTTCAAAAGCAACTACTGATTATCAACTAAGATAACTAAAATAATACATTGCCAACCCCAAAACAATGTTTTGTAAAATTAATAAAACTGATTATTGATATCTTTTACCTAGAAAAAAAGAGAAAGTAAGGTCTTGGGTAGGGCTAAATATGACCTTGTAATTGGTGACTACATATAAGAGGAGGGATAGAAGGAAAGAAAGAAAAGAAAATACGGGGGCGCCTGGGTGGCGCAGTCGGTTAAGCGTCCGACTTCAGCCAGGTCATGATCTCGCGGTCCGTGAGTTCGAGCCCCGCGTCGGGCTCTGGGCTGATGGCTCAGAGCCTGGAGCCTGTTTCCGATTCTGTGTCTCCCTCTCTCTCTGCCCCTCCCCCGTTCATGCTCTGTCTCTCTCTGTCCCAAAAATAAATAAACGTTGAAAAAAAATAAAAAAAAAAAAGAAAATACAGTGAAACAGGAATATTTTCAACTCCTTCAGTCAATTCCAAATAACATTGGGGAAAGAGGGCTATTTACAAGAGGGAAATATAGAAAGAGGCAAATACATGAGAGAACCTGCTGGAATCCCAGGAGACAGAGAACAAAATATTTGCCTTACTTCCCTATTGTAGCTTCCACAGAACAAGTTTATTCAGTTATGTATATGCAATTATTTATAAAGTAATAGTATAATATGTCCTTATGATACTCTTCACAATTAAATACCATTTTTTCAAGCTAACTTTATTTTTTTTTTAATGTTTGTTTATTTTTGAGAGAGAGACACACACACAGAGTGCGAGTGGAGGAGGGGCAGAGAGAAAGGCAGACACAGAATCTGAAACAGGCTCCAGGCTCTGAGCTGTCAGCACAGAGCCAGACATGGGGCTCAAACCCATGAACTGTGAGATCATGACCTGAGCTGAAGCCGGACACCCAACTGACTGAGTCACCCAGGTACCCCTCAAGCTAACTTTAGTGGCCTATGACCATATAACCCAAAGAGCACTACCTAAGAGCAGAAACTTGTATACTATCTTCATAATAATGTTTCTGTACTTTCCAATTTAACTCTAATATACAAATTGTGAATATAAAGACCAATTTTGCTATTTCAGGTAATGAGGAGGTCTCTTTCTCACTTCTATGAATTTTAATTTTGATAGCATAGGAGGATATCTCTAAACAGAAAAATAAAATAATGTTGTGTATTCTGTGCTTTCCCTCAAGGCAAATGTGTAGTGCCATTAGGAAACATTAGGAAAAATATCTTACAAATTTCAAATGTCTCTGCTTGTTAAAAGAAAAAGTAGAAGCAGAAATGGAGCTAGAACAAGGCATCAAGATAGAATGATTAAGTAAATTGTGATATATATTCATGATAAAATATTGTATACAGCCATGAAAATGAATAAATTACCACTATATGCAGTGGCATGGATGAATGTTAATAGCATAATGTTGACATTATGAATGCATAGAATATGACCTATTTGCATAATGTTCAACAATAGACAAAATTAAAGCATGTTGTTCGGAGGGAGCATAGACGAGTGGCACAACTAGGGAAAAGAAAGGGAGTCGTTCTCGTAAATATTAGCGTGTTGTACTTCAGACAAGGACGGAGGATAAATGATCAAAATGAAGAGCCCAAGCTTCTGGCTGCTGACAATTTTGCATTTCTAACCTGGTTCACTGGATACTCACATGGATGTTTGCTTTGGAAACATTTGTCAGTCTGTAAGTGTATGTTTCCTGCTATTTCCTGTATGTGTTTTAAATGTTAATTAAAACGAAAAGAAAAAGAACCCCAAAGGAATTGGAGTTTCCTGATCCCAAAGACATCTCCGGTTAAATGCTGTAGTGAAGTTTGTGAAAGTGACTTATTTCAGCCAAAAATTCAACTGCAGTGTCTTTTTTAATTTTTCTTTTTTTAAAGAATGTTTTAAGTTTATTTATTTATTTTGAGAGAGTAAGTACGAGTGGGATGGGGTGGCGAGGGAGGGACAGAGAGAATCAGAAGTAGGCTCCATGCACTGTCCCCAGGGAGGGCTCTGTAGGGATTGATCTCATGAACCATGAGATCATGACCTGAGCTGAAATCACGACTCTGCAGCTCAACGACTGAGCCACTCAGGAGCCCCTAATTTTCATTTTTTTTTGGACTCTGGATACCCTTCCATCCCATCTGACCTGCCTCGCTGCCCTCCGTCCTGCCACACAGATCCGTTTTCACCATTCCCTGTTTCACCATTCACCAGTCCCTTTGGATACATGCTTTCCACAACACCTGTTACAAATCTGTCTCCCACAGCCTCTTTCCTACCTCACCCTGCCTTAGGTCAAGGCCAATTTTTCAGCTGAGAGGCTATGTTACAGACAATAAAGAAAGAGGTTCTGTGACATTTCTCCTTTAGATCCACACATCCCCTGCCCAACCCTCTCTAGGAATTGAGCTGTGTCTCTACTATGATATTACCTTCTTATTCTATAGTTAGGACAATCACATATGAGTTTAAGGACTGAAGATCTCAGTATTAGAGACATAAGGCATAGAACCCTTCAAAAATTCAGAAGAAGCATGTGTCAATCTTTAACACCATTGTCATTTAGTACAAAAACCACTGTGTTTAGCAGGTGCTTTTTTCAAAATATGTGATTAGGCATTGAGGTAGTTTCCTTGTTTTACTGGAAGTTGTCATTCTCTCTCTCTCTCTCTCTCTCTCTCTCTCTCTCTGTCTCTCATTCTCTCTTAATCTCTTACTCATTCTAGTTATTTTTGTTGTATTTCAAGGGGCAGAAGGAATTAAATACTTTTATGGCAATAAATCTAGTGGCAAATCTAAAACCCTGAGATAGAATTATCACTTGCCTTTTATTCATGATGTAACAGATGCTTAAAGTTTGAGCATCACAATCAATAAGTTGTTGAATTAGAGTTCAAGACCAGACTGTCTTCGTAGCCCATGCTTTCTGCATACAGTACTACCACACAGCCACCAGAAATTCAATTAGTATATACATTAGAATCAAGGATCTGCCTTCATCTTCTTCCACATACTGGAACATAAAAAGCTTTTTTGGTCATTCACTGCTACATCCCTAGTGCACTTAATGATAAGGGTTCGGAGTTATTTGTAGAATAAGGAAGGGATATAGCACCTCTATCTATGTGAATAACACAGTGTGTATAATACCCAGTAAACAAAAGAAGAGATTATGCACACACCATTTTTACTGCATAAGTAAATATTTTGGTTAATTAGAAATCTGGGTGTAATCTGGTCTCTTTCCTTCCTTTCCCCTCCACAGCCAATCCACTAAGTTGTTCTAATACCTCCCCTGTCCCCTCTACATCTCTAAGTCCCCATCTCCATCTCTCTAGTGCAGTTCATATCCATTTCCAGCCTGGATTTCTGAAACTGTCTATAGGATTTCCTTTTGTTTCTCTTCCCTGGTCCCGACCAATCTGCTCTCCACATTGTAGCCAGAGGGAACCTTCCTAAAACGCAGAAATTATATGACCCTCCCCCACATAACATCTGCAAATAGAGGCCATTTGCCCAAGTGGGACAGTTCAAATATACCTTTGGCTTGTAAGACTCTTCATCACCTGGCCATGATTTCACCCTCCTGGTTCCTCCTCCCATTTCTGCCCCACTACTTACACCCTCTCACATCCCCAGAGGGGTTGCACTTCATTTCATTTTCTGGAATCAGCCATGCACAGTCTAAGCTTGACACATGCTGTTTCCCTGACAGGAACAGTTCATGTCCTCTCTCAGCGGCCTAATGCTCTGTAATACAATGGCTTGTTTAATTACGCCTCTGCCAGGGGCCCCGTCTGTTTTATTACCCATCTCCTCTCCATTGCTACCAACAGGCCTGGAACAAGGTAGGGCCTCAGTGATTGTCTGAATTAAAACAGAAAACGTGTTGTATACATTCAAAAAATAGGATTTTAATCTATCCCTCAAATCCATAAATGGATAGTGTTTCCATAATACAGGCAAATAACTCAATTTAAAACGCTATTGTACATTTTCATTTTCATAAATAAAAATAACAAAAATTGTTATTAATATGTGCTCTGAATGTTTCTGTGTTTAAAGAAGCCCCAGGATTCTTATTTAAACATCCCAAGTGCCAATCATTTGAAAAGCGTGACCTGAAAAAGAAAAAAAAATGTATATAAATCAAAATCAAAATGGCAACTCTGTTTACAAACAGGACTATAGATCTAAACCATTCTAAACCCCTTACTCAGTGAGGGGGAAAAAGTTAGTAGAAGTAAGGTTTTATGAATTTATTTTTATGAAACTACAAGGAGCATAAACATATAGAGGTATGTTGCATTTTCAAACAAAAATATTTGAAATAGTAGCAATAAAGGTGATAACTAGGAAGCTTCTTTACCCTACTGTAGTTATGGCAAATGAATGAGTTTCCTTTGTTAGTGAACCTGAATGCACTTAACCTAGTGGTCTTCCCCCTGTGCTACAGTCCAAATCGGAGAGTCCCTGTGATATTTGTAATCAGAACTACATTGCCAGTCCTTCTGTTAATGAAGTCCGCATATTAGTGGCCGTTGAGATCTTCATAGTGCCCAGGAGAGCTCACTGCTCATACTCAGCCATCATCAACACTAAAGGGCTAGTTCCTTACCCTGGAATTGAGGAGGCAAATGGTAGGACCATCTGCACCTCTTTGCCTTGATGTCTTCTAAGTCACTGAGTTATGTTGATTCTACCTTTAATGCTCCTTGATTCTTGACACCTCTCTTCACCCTCAGTGATGCAACCATCTCCAGGCTGGGTGTCCACAGTGGCTTCTTAAGTGGTTGTTTTCATCAACTTTTGACACCATTTCATCTATAATCTTCAGGGAAAAGATAGCATTATTTTAGAAATACAAATATTATCTACTTGGATCTTTTTCTTCAGTCTTATGTATTTATTTTATTTTCTCTAATGCTGCATGAAGTATACCATAATTTTTAGTTTTGACTGACATAAGCTGAATGTTCAGTTATCTCAAGAGTGACGTTTACTATTAATTATGACATAGAGTTTATGCTTTCCAGAATTTTATGAAATTAATTTTTGGTAATAGTCATATTTGACTTAGCCACAACATTAGACTGTAGATGATTTATCACCCACAGATAATTTATATTGCATGTATAATGTGACTTAGGTTAATCAGTGGTTAAAAGGTATTAGTATTTAATGTTAGAGCAACATATCAAGTGGTTATAAGATAGTTGTTATTACATATCCTGGCATTTAATTTTTAGCCTAATTGCATATCTTTTTTAATCAATATGACTTGTTAAAGTTGCTTATACCTTAATAACTTAATTAAATAGATATGATATGTCTGCAACTGCTTGATCTATCTTCTTCATGTGGTCATTGCTCCACTGATTTGAAAGTCTGTTTCCTTTAACAGATTCCTATTATTTCCTCCTGGTTCATAGCATTGTTTTTACTCCTGCTAGTATCAATCATGTTTCAGTAGCATTGCAAAGACCTTCTTCTCATCAGGACCACCACACATTTATTAGGCTCCTTTGTGTGGCCTTGCCTATAAAGCACCTAAGGTCTTTTACCTCAATATCCTTTACTATTTGTACTGGCAGAGTAACTTAGTAACACTGTTTTGCCTCCAAAACTATATTTTATGGATAGTCATCCAGTTTCCCATAAGACTTGGAATCTCTTCTATCTCCAAGTGAATTCCCTGGCCACAAGCACTTGCTCAAGAGATTTGAAAGTTGTTCTTTGTAAATATTAATTCTGATGTCCCTTTACTATTTATATGAGGATATTAACATTTTAAGAGGCAGAATGCTCTTTTATTAAGAATGGGCATTTTGGGGGCACCTGAGTGGCTCAGTTAAGCATCTGACTCGATTGCAGCTCAGGTCAGGATCTCACAGTTAGTGAGTTTGAGCCCTGTATGTGTCTCCATGCTGACAGTGTGGAGCCTGCTTGAGATTCTTTCCCTCACTTATCTCTCTGCCCCTCCCCTGCTCATGCTCTCTCTCTCTCTCTCTCTCTCTCTCTCTCTCTCAAAATAAATAAATAAACTTAAAAAAAAAAGAATGTACATTTTGGAGCTAGGATGCTTACATTCAAATCTTCACTCTGCCATTTTTACTTGTTGTGGGATGTAAGTAAGCCATTCAACCTTTCTGTGATTCTTTTTTCTCATCTATAAAAAAGGTAGATGATAAGTAGTCACAGATTTATTGTGATTATTAAATGTGTTAACATAGCAATGTGTTTGCAAGAGTGCTTGGTATATACAAAACACTCAGTATGTAGTAACTATTGTTATTATCGGCATTTTTATTCTTACAGTTCCTCCACAGTGATTATAAATACAAGTAGACAATCAGACTTATAAGACATAAATTGTTTGTTTGTTTGTTTGTTTTGGAGAGAGAGAGAGAGATAGAGAGAGAGAGAGAGAGAGAGAGAGAGAGAGAGAGAGAGAGAGAGAGAAGGGGAGGGGCAGAAAGAGAGAGGGACAGAGAGAGTCCCGGCAGGCTCCATGCTCAACCCAGAGCTCAATGTGGAGCTCACTCCCATGACCCTGGTATCACGACCCAAGCTGAAATCAAGAGTCTGATGCTCAACCAACTGAGCCACCCATGCACCCAAGCCATAAATAGTTTTTAATCTAATATTGTTCACTTTGCTTAACTGATGTTATAGAAGAATACAAGGCAGGAGATACAGCAAGTGCATCATCATTTCATCAAGATCCCAGCAACTATCCAGGTACACAGTTTCTTTTGCCTTCAAACCAAATGAGGCATGTACAACTGTCACAGACAAGAGAGATATGATAGAAGTTGTGTCCTCTATTTCCTACCAATTCTTAATACCGACCTAGTCATGCAAGCCTGAGGCCTGGATGCCAACTCATATGTTTCCTAATGTAGGTGTAGTTTTGCTGATGAATTCGGCTGACACAACATTCTCATTTATTTGAGCTCTGTTGTTTCCAAGGAAACAGTACTATGGGAGTCTAAGATCATTCTAGAAATGCCTTTATCAGCCCATACATTGATCATTTACTCAAATTTCTTATTTTATTTTGGAAAGAAATTCTAGTTGATATAGAAAATATGTTCTTGCGGGAAGTAGAATAAATGTTCGTTGAATTTAGTTAAAAATTTATTCGTAGATATACACAAGTTTAGACAAATTCATTTATTAGCCTTTTCAGGGATTCACTAAAGTGTTTTGCCTCAAATCTTTCTCTGTATCTCCAGTTCTGACGGCTATAATGTGTTCATTAGAAGTACATAACTAGGCTACAGGTATTTGCCCATATTAATATATGGATGAACTTGAATGATAAAAATGTTAAAATTGGATCATCAATTATTAATATCTCATTACATGTTTTATGACATGGGTATACAAATAACATTCTTCCAACTAAAGAGCTGAGAGCTAACTAAATGGGTCATAAGTCAAGGAAAGCTTGATGGGAAAGATTTCAGTTATTGAGTTCTGCATAACAAACTATTCCAAACTTAGTGGTCGAAAACAACAATTACCTTATTACACCACATCTTTTTGTACATCAGGAATTCAGAGAAAGCTAGAATGGATAGTTCATGTAATCTGTGTGGAATTGATGGAGACCAGTGGTATTCAATTGGCAGAATGTCTGAAGCCAATTCACTAACAAGCCTGGTATCTTGGTAAGGATGGTTGGAAGTCTATTTTTATTAGGATAACATTAGAATCTTATGAAATGACAAAATAAATTATATCTGTATTAGTGTTTAGATTCTCACATGAAAGTTCAGAGCTCCAACAGCAAGTGCTTTATGCAAACAATATTGGAAAGAACTTGGGTTTTATAACCCAACCTCAGAAGAAACATAGAATCTCTTCTGCCACACTTACTGGTTGAAATAGTCACAAGCCCACTCCTATTTAAGAGAGGAGTATTGAAGCACTCTCTCAATGAGAAAAATATCAAATAACTTTTGGCTTTATTTAAAAATAGTAATATAATTGTAAAGAAATGTCTAGTATATGTAGGGCAATTTGGAGCAATATACTTGAGGGTTAGGGGTGTCCTTTGCTAAGAAAGAGGAAACACAGGGCACACTTTGGTAAGTAGACCCGCACTCAGGGAGGTAGAAATGTATGAATGACAAATGGCCCATTCATACTGCAGCTAGATGTAAAATTTCTACCCAACAGAAATATCTATGAATATTAATAAAACCAAAGCCAAATTCCAGAATTGGAAAAATTGATATAGAATCTTAAAAAAGTGGTAAAGAAATGGGGACAGCTGGGTGGCTCAGTCGGTTGGGCGTCCAACTCTTAATTTTGGCTCAGGTCATAATCTTGCAGTTTGTGGCATTAAGCCCTGCATCAGGCTCCATGCTGACAGCGCTGATCCTGCTTGGGATTCTCTCTCTCTCGCTCTCTCTTTGCCCCTCCCCTGCTCTCTCAAAATAAATAAATAAACATTTTTTAAAAAGTGGTAAAAATGATTCAAATAATTGAATATTTTACTAACTCATCCATCTAAAAGATTAAATGTTATGCTGCTGGTTTTGAGGTTTCATAGTTACCTCTTGTCAAATTTATGGGCTTTATTAAACATAACAAACTCCAGCACCCAAAGTCCAAAATGAATCTAAATGTTTGTGGATTAACGAAACGACTTTTTACAATCATTTGCTATTTTTCTACAACAAATATTTTTGTTTATGATAATGAAAAATCTTCAGTAAGCAATACTATGAAGTATGGTTTTATAAAGAGACAATGACTATTTTCAATAGTAAGTTTCAAGAACAATGAAGGACAAGGACAGATCCCAAAATAGTTGGGGGGGGGGATAATACTCTGTGGACCTATCAATTTATTCACAAGTTAATTAAATAGTTTCCTTTCAGTGATACCCACAGCTAATAATATCCACAGCAGTAATATAATTTGCAAACTCTCAACATTTTTAAGTCCTTAAAGTGAAGTACTAATACCAGTACAAAGTAATTAGAAAAAAAAATCACAATGGAAGTTTGAATATCCAGGTAATCCAAGTTAATATATATTATGGACTTTAATAGAGGTGTATATAAATATACATCTGTATATGTATATTATGGAATGCTTATAATGGAATTTATCTTTTATAAATCTATAACTATATATTTGTATAATTATATGTTTAATCACACTAAAATATAAAGTTCATAAAAGCTGGGATTTTTTCTGTCTTGTTCTCTACTGTATCCTAGTGATTAAAAGGATATCTAGCACATGCTAGGGCTCAATATGCATTTATTGAATTAAATCTAATATCCCTACTGTGTCAGCCTCACATCATGAATCCCATCTGGTTTCTTTGCCCTGTAGGAATCTCATAATTTTAACCAGTGTGTAGATGTGTGTGTGTAGGTGTGTGTGTGTGTGTGTGTGTGTGTGTGTGTGTGCGCATGCGCGCGTGTGCACGCCCATCCACAAAAATAGAGCTTTTCTTTTTCTCTAGCTACTTACTTCCATTTCATGTACTTTCCTTTCTTCTTTTGTTAATGTCCAATAAAACTAAATGAAGATTAATTATTCTTCTGCTATTTTTGTTATAGCTGTACTAGAAGCTACACAGTTCATCTAGTTTTTCAAGTGTTTTAGAAAATTGACAAAACCATTTAAACTACTAGTTTATTTTCCTGTGTAAATATGGAATATATGCAATTTTTGCATCAGCACAGAAGAATCAACTGACTTTGCAAAACATTTTTGGGATAAGGATAGATATTCTCAGAAGAAGAAACAGGTTATAATGTTCCTACATAACCTACAACCCCTCAGTCATTAGCTTGTTATTCATCCATTTAAACATTGGATGAGGCAAGTCTTTACTGAATAACTGTTATGTATTCAACACTGCTTTAATCATGGCAAACAAAAACATATTATACAGCTCTGAAGATGCCATCTCCAAGCACACTCACACTTCATAGAGAATGGTGTAAAAAATGCATGTAAATCAGACTGCAGGAATTCTGAGAATGGGATGTTGATGCAGGCTAGGAAAATTGGGACAGTTTTCAAAGAGAAAAATACAGTACCTCACTTGGGTAGAAAAGAGGCAGAGGATAATAATTTGATGCATTTGTTTAAAATCTTATCACAACTACCATTTTCTTTTGGTGCTCAGGATCTTATAGCTTCTGTAAACATGAACTAACTTTATTTTTAAAAGTTTATTTTAAAACATGGAAGTCAAGGAAATATAGTTATGACCTCGTAGTCACCCTCTGTCAACAGGAAAATTGTAAGCCTCTTTGGTTGCTTACCTTCCATCATGTTCTAAATGTCCTTCAGAGCCCCATTATGCTTCACTCTACTGATACTGATTTCTCCTGAGCCAATCCATTGGGCCAACTGTTGCCCATATTCCTTGCTAAAAGACCTCATGGGTCCCTTTACAGAATCTTCATTTACAATCCTCACATGGAGGATTTTTAAAAATACCAGGAGGTGAGAGAAGATAGATCAGAATTACCCTCACTTCTACCGCTACTTATAAACCATATAAATTTTGAAAACAATAAATGTTACTTTTGCTGATGTCATCTGGCTATTCCCCATGTTGCCTCACAATGTCATATATCCCATGAGAACCTTGACCCTGACTTGGCAGTCTTTTCTTTCATTTGAATTCCTAACAGCATTCCACCATTTATGCTGCTTAGAGAAAAGAGAAGCACGCCAACTTCCCAGTTGCTTACCCTCCTTCTTCGTTGACTATTGTTTACAAAATCACTCAGCCACCTGCTACTGTTTTAAATAAATTCTGTATTCGATTTTCTCACCACAATTGCATTTCCTTCCCACTTCTTTACTCCTCATACCTAAACTTAATATACACATCCTACCACAAATGGTTAAATTGATTTCCCTCCTACCTAACTGCAAATCAAACTCCTATTCGAACATTGAGATAGTACAGGTGTCCACTTCTCTGTAAATTCTTTGATATTCTTGGGGCATCTGGGTGGCTCAGTTGGTTGAGCTTTGGACTCTTAATCTCAGCTCAGGTCATGATCTCAGGGCCATGAGTTCAGAACCCACAGAGGACTTCATGCTGGGTGTGAAGCCTACTTAAAAAAGAAAAGTTTAAACTTTTGACACTCTTGACTTCTCAAGAATTAATGACTTCTTTCTCTGTAATCATATAGAATTTGATTACAATGTATAATAATGTATTTGCTTGTACCACCCTTTTGTTGGCAGGTGAACTTGGGCCTTATATATCTTTCAATGTCCCTAATAAATAATAGTAACTCAAAATGTTTATAAAAGTTTGATTATGGATTCAATGGACTGATTTTTTTTGTTTCTGTGTATGATTTTGACATTGTCAGTGAAAAATAATAATTACATCAGTTGACATTATTTTCTAGTTATTGAGCTGAGATGACCTAATGATAACTTAATATGTATTGTAATATTTGTATTCCTGCTAGCTATGGATGTAGGTTTCCTTCAAAGGTAAACAATTCACGGGAATAAAATTCTATGTCCCCTTGTTTGTTAATATCCTAGTTAGGGAATATTAAAATCATCTCTTTTACTTATAACCCCCGTCCCCAGCTGTCAGAGGAATAGAGAACAAAAATTCCATCAAATTTATAATTAAAGTGTTTGGTCTTTCTTTACTTTTCCCTTTCCATGGAGAGGAATGAGTCCCTATATCCCAAACAGATGTTTTACACAGGCTTGTGAGACCATATTCCTGAAACTCTCCTCCTGGGTCCTGTTCCCAAATGTTTGACACAAAATAGTTTCCCAGATTGCTAAGCAAGAGTATTAAAAACATTGAAGATTAATAATTTTCATAATTTTGTCTACATTTCCTCCTCCCATCACCTTCCTTTATTCTCTATTTCTGGAGTTTCAAATTTCCCATGGATGGTTGTGCATGTGTGTGAATGAGTGTGTGTGTGTTTGTATTATACACACACACATATATATACCACAAATTAAAAAAAAAATTCAGAGTTCTTAGTACCAGCATTTAATACTGTACAGAAATGGGTATACTAATGAGCTAATGAATATTACTGCATTTTCTACCTAAGAAAATATGTAAACATTGCCTAACAATGGAATTTCAAGGTAGAGTCAATTGTGCCACATTAATGCTGTGACTATATATAAACACCACATTTTATCCTTCTTACTTCTAGTTTCTTTAATACAAAAATAACACTCTGAGATGTGGGTGGGACATGTCATCTTTTTTTTAACAAAACATGAATATTTTATATTTTTTAAATTTGTGTGATAAGAAGGAACTATTTCCCTGCCTACGTACTAAAATCTTATTGATTCAGATCTTTCTTACATATTGGCAAGTCAAGGATATTAAATTGCCAAATTTTGTTTTTGTTTCTGTTCGGTGACATTTCTCCAGCGATACACTGAACAGGTTTTCTGCTCAGGTAGGAGTCAAGGCCTCTATAATCAGTATTCTATTTTATTTTTGCAGAGATCATCTTCTTATGGAGACTAATTAAAGCATGATGAGTCAGGTATGTTCTGGGGTATATTTTAAATTAATTATGTGCTGAACTCTTACCTTTGCTGCTTTGGGCATAAATTAAAAGAGTCTAAAGTCTGTTCTTTTTTATTTTTCCAAAAAGTGTTTTTTAAACCCATTTAAAAAGATATTTCCAGAGAAAATGCATCTGATTTGAGATCTGAACATAAAAGAGAAATAATACATCTTGCAAACTCTCTACCATAGAAAAGGTAACCATGATTTTATCATGGCAAAGGGTACATTTCAAGGTCGCTGCCTTGCTTTGCCTCTGAAGTTTGTTTAACAGCTAGGAAAATACACAAAGATTCAAATCCTGGCTTCTTTTAAGTGACATTCGGTATAAAAGTATTTGATCAGAGAGAGAAGTACGAACTCTATAAGGAAGCCATGCAATCTGAATTTGTAAAGCTTGACAACAAAACATTTTACTGTAGTGTAAATAATATTATGTGTGCAGGCTTTTCATTTTAATGTTAGAGACCGTATTTTCTATTTAAGAGAGAATAACCAGATAAATACCAAGTGTACATTGAAATTCAAACTCCTTTTTTATTTAGGAAACTCCAAGATTTGTTTTTCTGTTATTCTATTGAGTTCCTAACCCTAGAGAGTGAGGTTCAAGAAATCCAATGGTTTAATCTCTAGCCAGGTGTTTGGGGAGTCTTCTATTGAAACACTACCTTAATTGCATTTAGATATCATATCAAATTAAATAAATTCATTAACACTGAGATACAGCATTTGGGCAATTCACTAACCCAAATGAGGACAGTGTTCTAAGCGCTTGGTAAAGTCTCTCAGAAGAGGAGAAACTAATTAAATTAACATCACACCCTTTTCCCAAAATTCGGTGCCAGGGGGACAGAAAGAGTTTTCTTTGTGGTGTGATTTTAAAGACTGTTTTAGCTAAAAATATCTTCCTTTTCTCCAACACCTCCTCCAAATCATTATGATATCCACAATCTCCATAAAAATTTTTGGTTTTTTGAGTTTAAAGACCACCTATGAGCTGTAAATGGAATTGAATTCAATGGCCAAGAATTGGTAATTAAGAAAAAGATTTTTTTCCTGTCACCAAATAATCTTAGGAAAGACACTCAGAACCTCATTATCTCTGTGTGTAGTATGTAGTTATTCCAGATGATATCTAAGAAAGTGGTTAGCTGTTTAGGTTTAAATTCTGCAAGTCAAGGGGCACCTGGGTGGCTTAGTCAGTTGAGCATCTGACTTCGGCCCAGATCATTATCTTACGGTTTACAAGTTTGAGCTCCACATCAGGCTCTGTGCTGACAGGTCAGAGCCTGGAGCCTGCTTCTGTGTCTCCCTCTCTCTCTGCCCCTCCCCAGCTCATGTTCTGTTTCTGTCTCTCTCAAAAATAAATAAAAATATTAAAAAAATTTTAAAAACAAATTCTGCAAGTCAATGACGAACTTAACCGTATCTAGACTGTCAGTTAATACATCAGGATTGTTTCAGTCATTTGCATCATGGATTAAATTATATGATCAGATTAGCTGAAGTTAGTTGCCTAATGATGTAGTAGGTAAAAGCATCAGTGACAGATGATATTACAAGAAGCAATTAGCATCACAAAGAAACATATGCCTTTCAGTCTGGCTCACAAAACAGTTTAGAAAACATAGAACCTTATTATTCTATTGAGTTCTATACCTTTAAAATCTCTCTCTCTCTCTCTCTCTCTCTCTCTCTCTCTCAATATATTTTGATGTGATGATGAGGACAATATTTACTCATTTTTCCCCTAAGAATAGACTGGATCAAAGTAAGTGTCCTTTAAATGAATGTATAATGGGATCAATCAGTCAATTAATGTGAAAACTTGGATGCACAGACAGGCCTGAAAGATGAACCTAACAGACAAAATTCCTGGCCATTCAACTGCTCAGTCCTTGAAATAAGAACAACATTTTCAAGCAAACAGCTTGTAGGAATATAGGGTAACTTCAAAAGGGAAATGATTTAGAAAAACATCTGATATGGATTGTGAGTTATAGAGCAAGTGAATTATATAATTCTCTAAAAGGGAATGATATTATCCTTTGATAAGAGGCATCAAAGATGAGATAATACTGGTAACTAAACCAGTACTAATTGAAAGTATGATAAACTGGGACTCCACCCCCGCCCCCAATGCCATCCTTCCTGTGTTGTGCTTCTTCCCCAATTTTCCTGGAGTCATCTGTAATCTACCAGATGTCTATCTTGTGTTGTATACACTAAAATCTTAGTTGTCTATGAAAAAAATTAACATGTGTTTTTAATCCATGTAGGGGCATGGGAACCTCTCAAAGACGAAAAAGTCTTCAACCCTGAAAATGATAACTTTCTAATTTCAGGTCTATTGATGGAGCTATTTGGTGCAGGGACTCCTTCAATGACCCTGAAGACCACTATTTACCATACTGTGCACTCACTTGGGCTGTACTCTTTTTGAGAAGTATATGTGGATACTGGTGGTTCCTAATTACATGGCAGGCAATATCACATATTTCTTTGTTAACAACAACAGTACACAGCACATGGTTGCAACTAGATTTCCCATTGATCCCTTTCAGCTTATCTCTTGTGCCCATGGAGCAGTGTGTCAGAGAGATCAGAGGCGGAGGGACTGTTAAGAGGCTACGTTCTTCTTCATGTGTAGTTACTAACTACCTTTGAGGCTCTGGGCCACTACTTAACCTATAAGTTTCTTCATTGAAAGTATTTATCAGAGTATTATAAGGAATGAATAAGAAAATGCATGTCAAAATTCTTTCACAAATATAAAGATATTGGCTTTACAACTAGCTTAGGTAAAAATCCCTGCATGATAATTTTATTTTAGAACAAAATTAAATATTTGAATGCTTTGTCATGCTTCGGCCTGTAGTTTGAACTGAGACAGAAACTCCTTATCTACCATAGGAACAAAGAGATATGGTAGTAGAATTCTATCCAGTGGAAAGGAAAAAAAAAGACAAAGTAGGAGAAAACATTGAATATGATAACAGGGAGGGAAAGGACAGAGAAGCAGAAAAAAGAGGGTATCTATATGGAAGAGTGGAAGAATATCTATCTATTAGACTTAATCTTTAAGAATTTTTAAACTTCTCTTGCATAGCAGAGGCCTGGACCATAGAAGATTCATAACACTCTGCAGGTATCTCTGCCTAAATATACTGCTTAAAAAAATGATTATTTCTTTTTTTTCTCAAAAAGGATACCAAAATGTAGAAATACACTTATTTGAGTCCACACCAACATATGGGAAAATGACTTAACAATATACAGAAACAATTTAGTCAGTAAGTGTTTGCATATATCTGTTTCTACTGGAAAATAAAGGGCAAATTTGAAGAGTTTTGGCAGTTTGCCTTGTGGTACTATGAAGTGTAATGTTTGGTTAAAATGAAAATGGGATATCCATGTCAAAGGTATTTTATCAATATTTGTATGTAAAGAAACTGTTGTAATATATTGAGAAGTAATATTGTACAGTGGTTATAACAAAATAGCATAGTAGTTGGAATGCAATTATTGGAGTAGATTCTATAGGTTTTTGACAGAGTCATTTGCTCACTGTGTAATCTTGGGCAAAATACTCAACCTCTTTTTTCTTTAGATTCCTCATTTTTACATGAAAGTTATAAGAGTGATATGAAATTTATCATACAAGTCAATTTGTATAAATTATTTAGAACATATAAGTGCTTAGTGTTAGTTATTGTTTTATGTTTATTTTTAAGTGAGAATATATGAGTAAGTTAGTGTTGATTTTTATTTTATTTTGATACTTCAGTGTGTATGTTCGTGTGTGTTTTTCGTACCCCCTTCTAAATAAAATTTAAAAGTCTAGTATATAAGAAACAGCTTAGGGTGGAAGACACTCATGGGGAAAAAAGGGAGAGAAACTACTTTTCGGGTATATTATGGTTTCGGTAAGAATTATATATAAATGGGGTGCCTGGGTAACTGAGTTAGTTATGCATCCAACTCTTGATTTCGGCTCATATCTCACAGTTTGTGAGTTCAAGCCCTGCGTCGGGCTCTGTGCTGACAGTGCAGAGCCTTCTTGAGATTCTCTCTCTCCCTCTCTCCCTGCCCCTCCCCTGCTTCTTATCTCTTTTTCTAAAAAACAAATAAGCTTAAAAAAGAACTATATCAAAGTAAATGATGACATTCTTAGTTTTTTGTTTATTAATATTTTTATTCATGTACACTTAACAATTAGACATAATTTTTAAGCTGATAGTCCTTACCAGCTGTGTATTTGAAGCTTCTTCTTCATCTAGCAACTTGAATTAGTGCATAGAACTATCAAAATCCTTGACTCCTTTAACTTCAATTCATTTCTTGTTTTGTGTTGAACTGTAATTACCCAGAGTTCTTTTAAAAATTTCAAATCTAATTAGTGTTGCACCCAAATCTTTGTCAACTAAAGAGTATCTTCCAATACTGATTCGATGAATACTAATGGCTACATTTATGAGAAAATACAGCATAAGTGCCTGAGGATAGATCCTTTTGTAGACCTTATAAAAATAATCAACAGTACCAAATTCAAAATAGCTGGAAAAATAAATTTAAAACAAATGCAAAATGCAAAACTTTCTCTTAATAGGTTATCAAACACACAAGCAAGCAAAGGAAGCTTGTTTATCATGTGCATCTTTGCACCAATTAAACATGAGATAGCAATATTCTTACAGGTTCATTAAGAATTTCAGGTTAAAGAAATGCTGATTACAGATATATACGCAAAGCATAATTGATTTCTGAAATCAGACCTCTTTACCTATGAAACAAAAGCTGCTGATTTCCTTCTCTTTTAACTATTCTTTGGATCTTGTGCTGTGTAAAGGAGGAAAAATAATTTTACCTCCACCCTTCTAGGTTCTTGGCTGAAACACCCTCTCATGATGGAAAACAGATTAACAGGAGAAAAACAGAAGTTTAGTAACATGTATACTTCCTATATACATGGGAGATAGCCAGGAAAACTGAGTAACTCTCCAAAATGGCCCCAGCCATCATCTTAAACACCATTTCTTCTAAAAACAAAATGTGTTGAGTGGAGGCTGTCGGAGCCAGGTATGGGAGGTGATCAGGCAAAGCACAGTAAACAAGGGTAAGGTTGTTTTGCAGATTGAAGTCATTGCCTTCTCCATTAATAGTATCTAGAGATTTAGTGTCATGCTTTTTTGATATAGAGGGGAGATGACCTTACAAATAAAGATTTTTCTTATAAATAGAAATGTCATTTTCATAGCTTTTCCTGCATCTGCTGCTGCTTTTAAAAAATATTTGGCTCAAACAAATTATTCAGCTTAAAATAATCCTTATGCCAAAGAGGCATATTTTGGGGTGACATATTCTGGTCCCCTTTATCTGTTATTGAATTTTCAATTATTCTATGTACTACTACATTTAATAAAAATACAGCAAAATAAAAGTACTTTTTAATAAAACCTTTGGAAAACATATCTGAAGAAAATGGAGAAACCAGAAAAACTAAACATTAAAGAAGGTGATGTCTTTTTCACCCCTTCTGCCTCCCCTAATACCCAACTAAATTTGTTCAAATATCAAATTCAAATACCATGGAATACAGCAGCAAAAGAGAAAGAAATAGGGCCTAGAGTCAGTTCTGCCAAAATATGCTTCCCAAGCAACTGTTTTTAACAGCTTCAAAAGAACAATGAAAATTATCTTATCTGAATAAAAAAAATCTCTTATCTGGTTCTGGCTATTATTACAATGATCTCAAAGCCATTTATGAATCAGGCAGCATCTCATATAGTAGAGAGATGCTTTATGGAGTTGTACAAGACAACTTCCTTTTTATAGAAAGAAACAGGGCAAGGAATTATTTAAAAAGAGAAGAAAGGATTGTTTCAGGCCAGGACATCTGAGTGGAAAGGGAATGGCAAGGTTTTTATGGTACAGATGACTTCACTATTGGTGATCACTTAATTTCAGATTGACTGTTAAAACATCACATTTCTGGGATAGATCAGTAATTAAATCTTGGTTTTCTGTTGGGGGCAAGGACTCCATTTTGGACTTCTTTTTTAGCAGAATTCATGTTGTACTGCCCTCTTCCTGGTCTTGAACTCTAAATGGACTGCCCATGGTATACTTTACTCTGCTATGGTCACAATCTAGAGCAAAGGAATTTCTTACACGTTGTTAAATGTTAGAAAGTTATGTGCTTGAACCCACTCACAAATAAAAGTGAAAAGATTTTAAGATTAAATTATCCAGAAGACTTTGTAATGAGTTCCTAATTGCTATACCAATGAATTTGTCCATTTAAATATCTATAAATAAGTTACAGGGGAAATAGAAAAGCAGATTGATTCAATCAAATGTATGTATTTTCAGCAATATATTTTTCAAGTTCTAACATGTCTGAGCAAGGGTATACTTCACATAATGGTGCCTGGCCAACGCAAATATGATATGATAAATTAGAGTGGACTACAACCCTTTTTGTCCTTAAGGGAAAAACAGAATAAAGTCAGAATAGAATAGAAAGGCCTATTTATATATTTTAAAATAGATTCCTTTAAATTTATGCACTTTTAGACAAAACTGGATGAAATACAGAAAAAAATTATTTCAACATTTGACACAAACATTTTTGATGCCCCATTTTCATGTGGCAATATAAAAAAAAACAGAAAAATCATCACTTACATAATTTTTTATATATTTTTTCCTATTCTGTAGTAATTTATTTATGTTCTTGAAATGAATACATTTTTGTTACATGCATTGCAGGTATCTATTCCCAATCTGTGGTTTGTCTTTTAACTTTGTATATAGGCGCTTTCAAAATTAGAGTTTCAAGCTTTTCTGTGCAACCCAGAGAGAGGTCTATACAGTGTTTTAATGGGTTCACCTTGTAACTTAAAGGGAAATTTTCACAATGTCTGAAGCCCTTGATATCCTGCAAATGAAGGAAGAAGATGTCCTCAAATTCCTTGTAGTAGAAACCCACTTAGGTGGCACTAACCTTGACCTCCAAATGGAACAGTGCATCTAACAGAAGGAACGTGTTGGCATCCACATCATAAATCTGAAGAATACCTTGAAGCTTCTGCTGGCCACTCATGCTATCTTCACCATCGGACTCCTGGCTGATATCAGGGTCATATTATCACCAGCTAGAACCCAAGACCTGATCTTTACTGCCCACATGCTTGTACTCATCGACCTTTGTCCCACATTTTTCCTTAAGCTCTTCTTTCCAGTTTATCTCTTAACTCAGGCAAATGGAAAGTGAGACCACCCCTCAAGTGACAGTGACTTGCCCTGACAAGAGCTCCAGCTGGCCCAGACCACCCAGATCGACTTCAGTGTAATCCCCCCCCCCCAACTCATGCCTGTGTAGATGGGAGTGACCTCTGGAATGACCATCAGCTACCTTTACTTCATTATGATGCTAAAATCTCTGCCCAAGGAGGAGCAAGAGCCTCATTTACATAACACCCAATGTATATATAGATATGTTTCCTTAAGGCACATGCACACACAGCCTTATGCCTGCCTCTACAAGGATCCCCTTTTTTATTCTGACCCTAAATAAAAGGAACCTATCCACACTTGCTCAAGGAATCACAGCTTTGGAAGTTATTGTTTGTAATATTATTTGCTGCAGTTTCCTTTGTGTGACACGTGGCCTGGTGTAGCTTCTCTCTGTGACTCACCCAGGAGCATATCCTCCAGAAACACTGGCCCGTGAGCTGTGCTGAAGATTCCTGCTCTCACTGGAGCCACTCCTATTCCTGGCTGCTTACTTCTGGAAATTTCACTAACCAGATTAAGTCAGTCTCTGGGAGCCATAACGTCTGGTGGTAACTGAGTCCAGGGCTGACCACCAGCCCCCACAGAGGTATCTTTTATTAACCTGCGTATCGTTGCTTTGTGTGACACAGACTTGCCTCTACTCTGTGTGACCTTAGTCACCCTATGCAACAAGCAGGTTTACTCAGTGGGTCTGATTTGGTGGGTGCTGGCCCAGGAAGTTCTGCACATACCTGGCACCATCTTCCAAAAACACACATGGTAGGTCATGCCTGATCTGCACTTCTCCAGAGATCGTGAAAAGATTGAAAAGGAAGACGAGGCCACTGCAGAAAAGGCTGTGTGACCAAGGAAGAATGGTGGAGAGGCAGGCTAGTCTGAAGGCTAGCAGGTGCCTCCCTGGCGGTTCCCCTCTGAAGACTGGAGTGCTGGGCTTACAGCTAAACACAACTCTGCAGGTCCCATTCCTCAGGCCACTGAATGGGTAGGAACAAGGATGCAGTGGATGGAAGCTGTTTTTCCACTGACTCTTACACAGAAAATGAAAATAAGGATGGTGAAAAAGAAACAGTTTCCAAAACTTGTGTCAAAAAAAGCCCCACCCCAGTAATTTCTCATTATGAGTGCAATTAATTCAATTACAATAGAAATCAGTTTTGGTCACCAGTTGCCAGTAGGCATTCACTTTCCATTTGCCTTGATTGGTGATATATTTTGTTAGTTAATAAAGTCACTAATGATAAAAAATATTCAACATTTATATAATTTGTTCATTCTTATCTTGGCTACTTTTTATTTTGTTTTCTTCACATTTAAAGAAAGAGATATATCTTGCTAACATTTTACATGTGCTATCTCATTGTTCTGTATAAAAACGAACCTCTTTACAAATATAAAGACCTAATATATATATACATACATATATACAATATATATATATATATGGTATGTATACTAGCCTTCAGAGTATATATGTATAATAGATCTTCTTAATATATAAATTGTAAAAAACTTCTTATTCCCTAGGTTCATTCTACAGTATTCCATAGGGAAATAGTAGCAAAAGAAGTTTTTTCTTGTGACTTTGTTTCATCTGTTCAAAGGAAATACTCTGAATTATTTGCTTTTCTTCCCTATTCACAGATTGATGTGCTACCTTTTAAAGCATGTAGTCAGAGCCATATTTTTCCTTGAATTTTACATATTGAGCATATATCTTCTGGTAAGTTGCACCTTTTGTTCTTTTTTTTATGGCTTTTATGCATTGTTATTCCATTAGTACAAGGCTAGCTATTTCTACAAATGTCCCACAGAGAGAATATTTCAGTGACTTCCTTGACAATGCTGAAAGTCTTTGTTGAGCATTCTTCTGCCTTCTAATTCTGTGCTCTAATGTCACTCCCTGTGTTCTGGTTTAATTCAGGTTCACTTAATCTGATTCTGTCCGTCTCTAATCACTGGCTCTTCTGTTTTTCAGTTACACAGATCTGAGCCCAGCTTTAGCCTGCACTCACACAACTTTGGTCCGTCACTTAGGCACAGGTCCAAATAGGTTTTGATGTTTGCTACAACCAGTACTTCATGGGCAGCCTGGGGGGGGGAAAGTTGTCAGAAATTTACCGCAAAATTTTGTAGAATTTTACTTATAATAAAATGAATTTTGTTTGGAATAGGCCTATGAGAAAACGTGCCTTTAAAAAAAGTTAATTTGATGGGAAATAGCATATTAAAATAAGTCTATGTTAATAAAATTATTTAAGTGTGATTAGTATTTATTAGTATACTAATTTGAAAGTTGTGAAAATATGTACTTCGAGGCTTCTGTAACTTCCTAGGGTAAGCAATAATATAAGATTTTTTAACGAAAACATTCTAGGGGCATCTGGCTGTGTCAGTTGGTTAAGCCTCTGACTTTGGCCCAGGTAGGTCATGCTCTCACTCTTCTTTCTGGGTTTGACTCCTGAGTTCTGTTCTGTTCTGACAGCTCATACCCTGAGCCTGCTTTAGATTTGGGGTCTCCCTCTCTCTCTTCCCCTGCCCCCCTCACACTCTGAGTCCCTGTCTCAAAAAGTAAATAAATGTTAGAAAATCTTAAAAAAAAGAAGACATTCTAAAACTAATGCAGTACAAATAGGGATGATTTATACATATAACTTTTCTAATTATTAATCAAATTTTGATATTACTATTAGTCTTTGATTTATATTATCATATTTATTTGAAATTAACAAGTGTGTTTCTTTTAAAAATATGTATTTTGTAAACCCTAGAGCAATGAAAAGAAAAAGCTAAGAGATAATTACTAAAACAATAATAGCAATAAAATAGAATATTAAAAAGCATTAAATTAAACCAAATAAAGGCTAAAAATGCAAAAACTAGAGCAAAAAACAAAAGCAAAAGTATAGAAGAAAGAGTGGTTTAAAAACAACCATGGTGATACCAGGATTACATACAAACTGTTTAAACTCAGGGTCGAAGGCAGAAATTGTCATGAGTTATGAAAAGACCAACCTGTGTTTTCCATAAGAAAAGCACTTTTGAAATTAGATAGTTGTTTAAATCTAAAAGGATCAAGAAAATATATTATACAAACACTGTGCAAAAGATACCTAAAGAAATAACATTAATATTACATGGTAATTTATAGATATGCTGGTATTTAGAAGAGGAGAAATTATCGTAGACAAGGAAGAAATGTTATAATGACAGAGAGAACAAATTGTAAAGAGAAATAACAGGGTCGCCTGGGTGGCTCAGTCGGTTGAGTGTCCGACTTCAGCCTAGGTCATGATCTCATGGTTCCTAAGCTCAGAGCCTGGAGCCTGCTTCAGATTCTGTGTCTCCCCCTCTCTCTGCCCTTCCCCTGCTCATTGTCTGTCTGTCTGTCTGTCTGTCTCTCTCTCTCAAAAATAAATAAGCATTAAATTTTTCTTTAAAAAGAGGATGAAGAATTAGAATTTTTATGAACCTAATAGATGTATTTTACATAAAGCCATAATTGATAGGACTGATAAGATGAATAGATAAAAGTACAATATAGGTGAAGTTTTTTAATACTTTTCTCACAGTCCACCCTCAATAAATATGATGCCACTGCATTTAAATTCTAGAATCTTACAAAAATATATTTTAATTTTATCTTTCTTGTCTTTGAATAATATTCATTATATATTTTATGTCTACTTATGTTACAAACCACACAATTCAATTTAAAATATGATTTTTTCAATTTAAAGTATGATTTATTTGGAAGAGCTACATAACTCTGTGGACTGATATTTTCTTAAATGACCAATGGAGAATGTTAAAAAACCATTCATCTGGAAAAGATCCATTCAAAGCATAAAAGAGACTAATGAATTTGAAAGTAACAAATTACAAAAAGTGCACTAATATGGTTTTCTGATTCCTTATTGAAATTAACCTTTAAGAAGCTACCACTTGTCAAGTTTTGACATTATATTAAAGAAAAATATCTACAATTATCTGAAAAGGCTTTAGAATACTTTTAACTTTTCAAATTACTTGTCTGTATTAAGAACAGATTTTCTTCATATACTTGAACATTAAAAAACATAATAATGAACTAAATACAGAAATGATTGCGAGAATCCATCTATCTTTATTTATTACACAGAGATTTTCAAAATCTAAAGCATTGCCACTTTCTTCCTCACTATTTTGTATATACTTTTTTTGAGGCATAAATGATATATAGCATTATATTAGTTTCAATTGTATGACATAATGATTTGATATTTGTATATATTGTGAAATGATCACCACAATAAATCTAGTTAATGTAGGCCATCATAGGTGTCACAATTTTTTGTGTGTGATTAGAACTTTTAGATCTAGTTTCTTAGCAACTTTCAAATGTATGATATACTATTATTAACTATAATACCATGCTGTACCATGAATGTTTATTTTGTAACTGGAAGTTTGTGCCCTTTGATCCTTTTCACCCATGTTGCTCACTCCTCACCCGGCTCCTCTGGCAACCATCAATCAATTCTTTGTATCTGTGTCTTTTTTTTTTTTAATTCCATATACAAGTGAGATCATACAGTATTTGTCTTTCCCTGTCTGACTTATTTCACTTAGCATAATGCCCTCAAGGTCCATTCATGTTGTCACAAATGGTAAGATTTTTTTCTTTGGTAGGGATGAATAATACTCATATATATATCAATTTTGTTTCATTCATCTATTGATAGACATTTAGGTTGCTTCCAAATTTTTAGCTATTTTAAATAATATGGCAATGAACATGGATCACAGGTGTGCAGATGTCTTTTACAGTTAGTGTTTTCATTTTTTTGGATAAATACCAAAAGTGCAATTGTTGCATCATATGATATTTTCTTTCTTTCTTTTTTTTTAATGTTTATTTTATTCTTGAGAGAGAGAGAAAGAGAGTTTGAGCACAGTAGGGGCAGAAAGAGAGGGAGACACAGAAACTGAGGCAGGCTCCAGGCTCTGAGCTGTCAGCACAGAGCCCAATGGGGGGCTCGAACTCACAAACCGTGAGATCATGACCTGAGCCAAAGTTGTACACTTAACTGACTGAACCACTCAGGTGCCCCTGATATTTTCATTTTTAATTTTTTGAAGAACCTGCACTATTTTCCATAGTGGCTGCACCAATTTACATTCCCATCAACATGCACAGTGGTTCTATTTTCTCCATATTTTTGCTAACATTTGCTATTTTGTATCATTTTGATAATTGCTGTTCTAACAGGTATGAGGTGATATCCTCTTATGATTTTGATATGCATATAGTTATTTTTTGTATATAGGTATTTAAAATTTTTTTTTTAAAGTTTATTTATCTTTGAGGGAGAGAGAGGAACATGAGTGGGGGAGGGGCAGAGAGAGGGGGGAGACACAGAATCCGAAGCAGGCACCAGGCTCTGAGCTGTCAGCACAGAGCCAGTTGTGGGGCCCAAGCCCACGAACTGTGAGATCATGACCTGAGCTGAAGCTGGACGTCTAACTGGCTGAGCCATCCCGTTAGTTGCCCTTTTGTATACAGCTAATTTTTTAATTTAAATATTTGTTTACATTAAAATATAGCAATATAGTGGATTTGATTTTTACTTTATCAATAAAGAGGTATTAAAATTTTCAGTTTTTAATTTTTTTGTTGTGATAAGAACACTGACTCATTACTTTCTTGATGAACTTTTAAGTGCACAATACAGCATCATCAAGTATAGACACAATGCTGCACAGCAGATCTCTAGAACTAATTTTATCTTGCTTCACAGCATCTTTAGACTCATTGACCAGCTTCTCATTTCCCCATTGCCTGGCAATCACCATTCTACTCTCTGTTTCTATGAGTCTGAGTATTTTAAATACTTCTTTTAAGTGGAATCAGGCCAGGGGCACCTGGGTGGTGCAGTCTGTTACATGTCTGACTCTTGATCTCAGTTCAGGTCATGATCTCAGAAGCCCCACATCGAACTCTGCACTGATTTTGCAGACCCTGCTTGGGATTCTGTCTCTTCTTCTCTCTGACCCTCCCCTGTTTGTGTTCTCTCTGTCTCTCTTTCTCAAAATAAATACACTTAAAATATTTTAAAAAGTAAAGGGAATCAGGCCAGGGTCCTCCACATTGTCATATAAGGCAGGATTTCCTTCTTTTTAAGGAGTAAATAATGTTCCATTGTATGCATATGCCAATTTTTCTTTATCCATTCAACCATCAATGAACATTTAGATGGTTTCTGTACCTGTTATTGAGGGTAGTGCTGCCACGAACATGGGGATGCAGATATTTCTTTGAGATCCTGATTTCAGTTCTTTTGGATATATACCCAGAAGTGAGATTGCTGAATCCCTGTATTTGTTCTATTTTTAGTTTTTGAGAAATCTTCATGATGTTTTCCCTAGTAGCAGCACCAATTCCCAACAAGAGCGCACATGGGTTTCCAAACAAAAGCTCTATCTCACAATAGATTGATATTCCTGAGGCTAAGCAAAGAATGCGTGACAATGGGAAAAAATAACAGTGGTTGGTATACTGTTTGTTGTTTTGCTGGCACTTTAAATGTTCCTTTTTGTTTTCTGACTCTATAATTTCTGACAGTGTGTCTGTGGATTCTTATCATTATGCTCTGTATATAAGAAGTCTCTAGTTTTTAAAATATTCTTTCTGGGGTTTGAGGATGGCTTAGTTGGTTAAGTGCCCAACTCTTGGTTTTGGCTCAGGTCCTGATTTCATGGTTTGCAAGTTTGAGCCCATGTCAGGCTCCTTGCTCAGAGTGCAGAACTTGCTTGGGATTCTTTCTCCCTCTCTCTCTGCCCCTCCTCCAATCATGCTGCTCTCTCCCTCTCCCTCAAAATAAATAAATAAAGCTTAAAATAAATAAATAAAATATTTCTTTTATACTAGTGTTTTTTTTTCAATTTAACTATGGTGTTCTTAGTTGCTTATACTCCTTACAGTTCATTGACCTTTTTGTATTAATAGGTTTATAATTTTCTTTAAAATTAGAAGATTTTCTGCCATTTTCTCTTCAGTTTGTTATGTTTTTCTCCGTTTCTTCATGTTTGTTTTTTACTTCCCTTTCCTTCCCGTCCATGTTGTACTAACTCCATGTATGTTAAACAGCTTGTTATTGTCCTAAGTTACACTGAGGCTCTTCATTATTTTTAGTCTATATTCTCTCTGTGTTTTGCTTTGGATGGTTTCTATTGCTCTGTCTTCCAGTTCAATGATCTTTTCTTCTCCATTTTTTAATCTATGGCTAATTGCATCCAGTATATTTTTATTTCAGACCTTGTAGTTTTCATTTCCATAAAGCCAATTTAGTTCTTTTATTTTTTTCCTTTTCTCTCCTCATTATGTTTAAAATTTCCTTTAAATAATTGAGCATATTTGTGATAACTATTTTAAGGTCTCTGTCTATAAATCACCTCATTTTTCTCAATTTCAGGACTATTTCTGTTGTTGAGTCCCTTCTGTTGCTTTTTTAAATTTTTGGTCTTAATATATTGCTTCTTCTCATGACTAAGTCTAATCTTCTAAGTTCTTAAATTAACACATACTGTAAACATGTTTATTGACCCAGATTTTTTTATTAGCTGCTGATCACATATTGCTTTATATTTTGTATATTTGGGCACATACATATGTCTGTACACATATATGTATATATGTGTACACATATATTGCATACAACATAAGTTTTATATGTAATATATATGGTATTTACACATTTATTCCATATATATGCAGGATACAGTGTGTATATATAACAGGCTTATTCTGTGTACATGTATGCATTCAACACATATATAATTACTATATTAATAAATTACAACATCCAAATGACAAAAACACAATTTTTCAAATTCATTGAATTTTACAGATGAAAGGCCTTGCCCAGTCTTACTAGATTACAGACAAACTACAATCACAAAAGCTGCAATTTTTGTTTAAAGTTAATAATGAAGTAGCCTAAATCATAAGTCCTGATTCCAGTTTGATGTGCTTGCCACTTTATCACCCTAATCTGAGAGATTTCAATAAGTCATTCCTGGAAATTCCAAATCCCAGTAGCTTTTAGAGAAAACAATTTATCTATTGCCTATGTTTTAAAAGCCATCACTTTTGCCTGAGGTATCACCTAACACAAATTATTTCATATTGTAATAACATAGACAATGATGCATACTATAAAAACTTATTTATAGTTTGCTATATCACACTAAGTAAAAGTATGTGAGAATATTAAAGTGTTTATTTACTTTTATGTTTTTAATTATTCTGGCTTTTTAAAGGTAAATTCATCATTTC
Organism: Prionailurus bengalensis; assembly: GCF_016509475.1. Taxonomy (NCBI): domain Eukaryota; kingdom Metazoa; phylum Chordata; class Mammalia; order Carnivora; family Felidae; genus Prionailurus; species Prionailurus bengalensis. The sequence continues at coordinate 52,279,173 of NC_057360.1, forward strand.
TCTACCAGTACATTTCCTTGCCAGGCTAGAAATATACACAGTCTAGTGTATATGCTAATGATGAAATGGACTTTAGAATTATTTCATTTAGTACATAATTATTGAGTGACTGCTCCTTGCCAGGAACTTAAGGCATAATATGACACAATTAATATTTCCAGTATTCCTCTAAAATTATCACTACTATAATATTCAAGTGCATTCTATTAACTAGTTTGTAGAAAGTAACACTCTATATAGCCTGCTGTTTTCCTTCCAGTAACTAGGGAGAATTAGATTTATTAACAAATTAAATTAATCCTTTTTAAATGCATGAAATTGTTGAGGGTTTAAATCAGATTCTCTAAAATATGACTTTTAGAGGTGAATTCCGATATATACATGTATATCAGTATAATATAAAAACCTTTAGACATATAATAATACCATTGTAAAATAGAGAACTTTTAGCAAAACACATGCAAAACTCTTTTTTCAGTCTTGTTTTTGTTTAACATGGGAATATTATTTTATATTCATTTTACATAAAAGTAAATATCAAAATAGAAGGAATTATGTAGATAAAAATGATATGTTTTTTGGCTCCTTTGGAAGCTAGGAGAAAAAAAAACCCTTTGAAAATTTCAACAAGTTTTACAGTATTGTTTATTCTAATGTCTAATGTCTTAATTCCTTTTTCTATAAACCTGACATCTTTTTAAAGAAGTATTTTTCTTTAAAACCAAATAACATATTTTAAAATCTCGTTTGGCAATCTTTACCCTTTACTAACAGAACATGATCAGCATTCTTAACATTGATGATATTACTTAAGATCTCTGTAAATTAAACACTTATTCATGGGACTCTGAATATTTCTTCATGATCTCCAGCTTGATTATTTTAACTGAGTTTTAATCTAAGTCTCCTAAATTGTCATAAAAATTAGGCTGATTCGCTGTCCCTCTGAGACTGTGGTATAAAAGCCCATCCATCACGGTGTATCTAATTAAGAAACTAAGTTAAGAGGTGTTTGAACAAGATATTTGAAAATCTCAGGGGACCAGACAATTGAATTGGTATTTCAGACATATCAAATTAGTTAATGATTTGGGAATCTTTATTCTGCAAGAGTATGTAAATTAAAAAAGAATAATGAAATTCATTAAAGCTCGGTATCAGGGAGGAAGGAGGGCCTGTGCACCACAGCATGTAATTGTAAGAACCTGCTCCATTCAGATAGAAGGACAGGAAGCTAGGGGAACAAAAAAAGCAATTTGAACAGATTAATTTCATATTGGACATAGATAATTACAATTATTTTTCTTTATATTTTTAGGGTATCTTTCTCATAATTGACAAACCCATATTTGGTAACGAGGCTTGTTTTCCATTTTCACTTCTCCATATGAACTTGTAAGATAAATGTCTTGCCATTCAAAATGACAATAGATGTTGAATTTTTTTCTTGAAACTTAACAAAGTATTTTATTTATTCTGTCAGCCTATTTTGATACTGAAAAAAGCAGAATAAAAGTATACTGCTTTATCCAAAAGCATGGAGTGAAAGGAATATTAAATCTGACCCAACAAATAACTGGACTGGAATATGTATTCAGAATGTAAACAAAACCTTTTTGCCTGTTCCAAAGCAGTATACTCATGGTTCTTTTAAAGCATATAAGATAAGAATGCAACCAATGATAATATTTGGCTCAGTAAAATAAAAATAATTTCTTCCATTAGGTATCATTTTATTTGCCCATCAAAAATATTCATTTTTAACGTATCATTTAAAAGACTTAGACTCAGATAAAATATATAAAGGGTTGAGATGCTTGGGTGGCTCCGTTGGTTAAGCATTTGACTCTTGATTTTGGCTCAGGTCAGGATCTCGCCTTTTGTGAGTTTGAACCTGGCACAGAGCCTGCTTGGGATTCTCTGCTTCTCCCAGCTCTCTCTCTCTCTCTCTCTCTCTCTCTCTCTCTCTCTCTTTCTCTCAAAATAAATAAATAAATTTTAAAATATATAAAGGGTTTTAGAACATGCTAGAGGTATAAAAATAATATACTTTTCCTAAATAAGAAAACTGTAGAAATATAAAAGCCAAATACTGGTTTGAATTATGATACCCAATTCAAAATTTTTTTCTAACGTCTATTTATTTTTGAGACAGAGAGAGAGAGAGAGGGAGAGAGAGAGAGAATGAGCAGGGGAGGGGCAGAGAGAAAAGGAGACACAGAATCTGAATCAGGCTCCAGGCTCTGAGCTGTCAGCACAGAGCCCGATGCAGGGTTCAAACCCACAAACCTCAAAATCATGACCTGAGCTGAAGTCCAATGCTTAACTGACTGAACCACCCAGGCACCCCTATGTTACTCCATTTAAAACTACAATATCCCAGGGACTCTAGGATATTAGCATGTTCCCTCCCAATGCCTTCCCCTCCTTTCTCCTCCTTGGCTAATCCCTCCAACCCTAGAGGCTGCATATTTGACTTTTATAAGAATTCTGCCTTTTGTTAACCTCAGAAACAAAGAAAATTGTAAACATTTGCAAAATACTATTTATTGTGTCCACAAGGTGAATGCTGAAATCATTAAATTGTTACATATTAAAATTAACAGAGGTAAAAATACAGTAGATAACGTATTCATTCTCAAGGGGATTCTCATTGAGATGGAATGCATTCAGGGTAACACATTAACAATAAAACTGGAAGCAAATATTCTTGAAATAGAAACGGTATTTATAAAGAAAACAATCCTAAAATAGAAATAAAGGATGTGAGCAAAAGTTTATGAGTAAGGATATCCACTGCAATATTATTCCCAATAGTGAGAATGATGGCAAAACAATAGGGGAAAGGGTTAAATATACAATGGTAAATCTCTCAACTGCACGGTTTAAGCAGAAGGAATATTTATTGACAATAAAAAATGGTCATGATTTAATATCATGAGTGAAGAAAGCATAATTTGAGAAACAAGATATATTGCACAATATGATTCCAAAATATTTATTTTAATTTTATAATTATATTTATATAGAAAAAAAAAGACTGAAACACAATGCACTATTATATTGTTAAATTGAACACTAAGAGTCTGAATTAACTGGGATATTAATTTTTTATTCTTTACTGATTCCCATATTTACTTCTTGTTTTAAATGAAATTATACGGTAGTAGATCCCCTTTTTCAGTTTCACTTGTACAGTTTTGTTTACCTGCTGTTGACTGTGGTCCTGATGCAGATGACTAATCCCTTTTTTGATGTATCATCAGAAGGTCAGTAGTGCCTAAGCCTAGCTCACAATTCCTATGTCATTCACTTACTTCATCTCATCACAGAGGCATGGTATCATCTCAGATCATCACGAGAAGAAAGGCAAGTCCAATACAAGATATTTTGAGAGAGAGAAAGGCTGCATCCATATAACTTTTTTTTAAATATGAAATTTATTGTCAAATTGGTTTCCATACAACACCCAGTGCTCATCCCAACAGGTGCCCTCCTCAATACCCATCACCCACCCTCTCCTCCCTCCCACCCCCCCATCAACCCTCAGTTTCTTCTCAGTTTTTAAGAGTCTCTTGTGTTTTGACTCCCTCCCTCTCTAACCTTTTTTTTTTTCCTTCCCCTCTCCCTTGGTCTTCTGTTAAGTTTCTCAGGATCCACATAAGAGTGAAAACATACGGTATCTGTCTTTCTCTGTATGACTTACTTCACTTAGCATAACAGTCTCCAGTTCCATCCATGTTGCTACAAAAGGCCGTATTTCATTCTTTCTTATTGCCACATAGTATTCCATTGTGTATATGAACCACAATTTCTTTATCCATTCATCAGTTGATGGACATTTAGGCTTTTTCCATAATTTGGCATATAACTTTTATTACATTATATTATTATAATTATTCTAGTTCACTGTTAGTTATTGTTAATTTCTTACTGTGCCTAATTTATAAATTAAGCTTTATCATAATATAAATAATATAGGAAAAATAGTAGAAAAAAACATATATAGTGTTTTGTGCTATCTATGGTTTTAGGCATTGATTGGAGGTCTTGAAACACATCCCCTGTGGATAAAGGGGAACTACTCTATTACTTTATCAGAAAAATATCAATGATGAAAATGTAATTCCTGTAAGATTTATTTTTCATTTACAAATATATTTTTCAGGGGCGCCTGGGTAGCTCAGTCGGTTAAGTGTCTGACTTTGGCTCAGGTCATGATCTCCTGGCTTGTGAGTTAAAGCCCTGCGTCGGGCTCTGGGCTGACAGTTCAGAGCCTGGAGCCTGTCTTGGATTCTGTGTCTCCCTCTCTCACTGCCCCACCCCCTGCTTGAACTCTGTCTCTCAAAAATAAATAAACGTTAAAAAAAGTTTTAACATATTTTCAAAACAACAATAAAAAGCATCATGTTATAACAAATTTATTTTCCCCAATGTGGGAGAAAGATAACTTTTATTAAGTTTATGAAACAAATGCACAAATAATTATAGTTATAAACATATATAAATGTAATTTTCTGGTTATTAATATTTGGTAAAAAATTGTAATTAACATTATTTACATTTCCTGAAGAACTCCTGTAATAATACTTATGAAGTTTCTTCATTGCTATCTTGTTTTTTAAATTTTCTTATTTTGAGACACAGAGAGAGAGAGAGAGCACAAGTAGGGGTGGGGCAGAGGGAGAAGGAGGAGAGAATCCCAAGTTGGCTCCGTGCTGTCAACGTAGAGCCCAACATGGGGCTAGCTGTCACAAACCGTGAGATCATGACCTGAGCTGAAATCAAGAGTCAGACACTTAATTGACTGAGCCACCCACGCACCCTGTTTCTTCTTCATTATTGTAGACATTGTGGTTATTGTCAAGTCTCATTTTATCTAATCTCACTTTGACACTAGCCCAGGGTTTTTGGTGGTCTGAAACAGTCAAGGTAATACGATTCCACTGGTCAAATGATTATGTCAAAAAAGACTCTCAATTTAAATAAATGAGTACTTGGAATGCTGCCCAGCATGGTGGCTTCAGCAGTATTCATTTAGACTAAATTGGCTCAATAAGAGCAAAGCTTAGGACAAAATTCCTGTGGCTCAGAAAGTCCTCCCTTCTAGAAGCAAGTAAGGAATCTAGTCACCATGGCTTCTGTTCCCAAGAGCAAGCCAAAGAAAGAAGTTGGTCCAGAGAGGTCAGGAGATCTGAAGATATCCCACCGCCTAACTGACCATGCCTGAAACTCGCCTTACTTTAGGATATTTCAACTACGTGAGTCAATAATAAATATTTATTGTTTAAGGAAATTTAACTTTTATTTTCTCTTACATAAAATTATCAGCATAACAACTGAAATAATGTCACAAATTTAATTTTATAGTAAATTTCTTAAACCTTGCATCCAGTTATATTGAACTATGATTCAAACAGATCACATGCTCTGTCTTTGAAGTTATATAGGATTTTTTCTTTACTGTAACACAGGAACTACTGATATAAGTACGATCATATCCTGCCACACGGGCATTGTAGTATGAATTCTGCTTCATTTGAAGTACATTAATGTCAGTGTGGTTTTCAACATGGGCATGTTTACTTTTTACAAGCAGAATTCTATACTTAAAAAATAACATGATTCATTTGGAAGGCCACTCAGAAATGGACAGGTTGTTAATAATAAGGACAATGTTTCATTTGGGAGAATTTATTTACATATTTATCTCCATATATTTTAATACTCAAACACTTATAAACTTCTGATCTATTTTTATTTCCTTTAAAAGTAAAATTTCCTTGCAATGATATGTTCCTGATATGACTCAATGATGTGTATATTTCAGCTTATTGAGTTAAAATTCTCTTCATGCAAGAAGCATAGTGAAGGTGTATTTTTTTAAACGAAATTCCATGAACAACCGCCCATGTCTTAAGTTGTTTCTGAAGTAGAGCATGCAAAAAATTGTAGTGGAACAATCACAGTGATGTTGAATGTTCAATGTTCACACTAAACATGTTTGCATTTTTAATGACTTTAGAAAAGTCACTCTAAAGTCTAGATCAAAATTTCCTAAAGTAATGTATGATTTTCAAAGAAGTGTACTATTTTGAATCTGATTATCTTACAGAAAACTCATACTCATTAAACTAGCAAACAGAACGTCATGATTTTGAAAAGCAGGACTAAATGTCCATAATATATCAGTAATGGTAAGCTTTGTTAGATTAGATAGGATGGGGAAAAGGTGTAGCCATTACACAATTCTACCTAAGGCCAACTTCTTAATGGAGCAGTGTTAGGTGTAAGCCCCTGTGCCTTTAAAACCCAAACTTGTGATTTCTCTTTACTTTACCTGTTTAATGATGGATTCATAGATCTGCTGTATGTATACAGTAAAATATGTCTTTAATGTTAGTATCAACATTTTTTACAGCGGGAATTTCACATAAGTATCAAGTGAAACTTGATACTTTAATTCAGAAATAAATATTTCCATGGAAATATTTATGGAAATATTTCCATAAATAAACCAGGCACAGATTTTAAAAACTAAAACATCTTCATGGGTTACTTATATTCCAGGTAGTATTCACCAGGGATATGACTATCAAAATGAGAATAGAATAACACATAATATTATATAATCATTTTAAATATATTCAAAGATGTGGTATAGGGCCTGAAATTGAGATTCAGTGTTAAGTGCCACTTTGACATCTGGGAAAATTGAGAGGACTTCACATGGCCAAACTACCAGTGCTCCTCTCCACTCTGCTTCCTTGGATAAGATTCTTCAGCCAAATACTTCTCCTTATCATGGAAACCAGGCATAGATTCTGCTTATCCCTGAGTGGCAGACATAAGTTCCCTGCCAGCCTGCAGAATTATTCTAAGAAGGCTGTGGCAACCGACGGTCACCTCATCCTCTTGTTACTACAAAGCCTGCCTCCCAAAGCCTCTGTTTCTTACTCTGTTCTCCTGAGTTCAAACCCTGCATTTGAGCCTCTTCTCCCAGGCTGTGGATCTATGTGACAAGTAAATGGCTGTTTTTGTGATCTGTCTGCTGTTAGGTATTGTGCATTCATCTACCTTGATCTATTAGGGTGGAAGAGAGGATCCCTTCCTCACCCTTGAGGTGAATAGCAGGCTTTCAGAAAAAAAAAAGATTCTGGATCTTAAAATATTAGCTGTCATTCAGACTCTGAGGCTGCTTCCAAATAATTAAAAAAGCACCACCACAACATGACTAATGTTTCTTAGATTGGATTTTATTTTATTGTCTGTACAAATCACAACTTAGAATTTTCTAGTTTTCATGGTCTTTATGTCTTCACACTGAGCGCATACTCCATGGCATTGCTAATGTAGAGTGCCTGATGCTCCGATTATAAAGTTGGTTGGAAATATATGCCATTCAATCTTAATGACAAGTAAATATTCTTGTTCTGATTGGGCTGATTATTTTGCACTTTACATTCAGGGCAATGTATGTGCTTGTGAATTGTGTGTGATGGTAGACTGATGGTGTGCCAGCATCAGATGCCTGTGGCATTGCTCATGTTACCCTGAAAATACTAAAATATGTGTTTATCCTTCAAAGGTAATATTTTCTTTGCATTTCTTTGAACAGGTGATTTTTTTTTCCAAATAGGGCAATACCACCATGAGATGAGGTAATATGATAAACTTTTGTAAGAAGAATCTCTTTATTGGATAAGGTTAGCAAACTAATGCTGTCAGAGATTGTATTACACTATCCCTTGTGTATGCTTGTAGTGCGACTTTTAGAAAAGATCATTTCAGAGAAGTGAAGAATAAATCGCTGTATTCTCTCTCCAAAATCCTTTTCAAAATAGATTTGACAGTTGAGTGATTACATCTCTAATGGAGACTGTGATAGAATATGTGAGATTAAAAACTCTGCAGCCTTATCCATGAGGCACTGAACAAAAGGGGTCAACAGAAACACAGAGTCCCCCATATCAAACCCAGATAACTAATCAACTTAACTCTGCCCTCAATACATAGAGGTTAAGATCTGTGCCTGCCACAGTCTTTGTCGTTCAGGTTTCAAAACCCTATAGTTTTTCTTCCTATAAAGATCTTATCAATTTGATCAGGAACTTTGAGGCTAAAATTAATATCTGGATGTACGATGGTATACTTGGGAAAATAAAACTTTCTGATTCTCTGTAAATTTCCAAAAAGGCTGTTACAAGGAAATGTGTGAGGAGTAGTATCTGTCTGGTTCTCATTTAATTTAGACTTTAAGATTTACAACCTAAGAGAAGATAACTAAATGGAGAAATGATCAAATACCAAATACTAATCTATGTTCTATTAGAGTTTGCACATCCATGGACCTATTCCTACATTTTATCTTGTAGAATTGTTTGTGTTCAAAATAATGGGAAGCAAATATCTCGTATGGGTAAATAAAACATACCATCAACTATCTTCTGAAAAGATAGCCAAAAGATTCTATTTCCTACCTGAAGATTAACCATTCAACTAAATGGCTACCTTACAAAGAAATATTATTAGAAAGTAGAATTGAGATGAAGAAACGTGAATATACAGCAAAACTCTATAACTTAAAATATTTAAAAATGTTACTATCTGTTTGCTGTAGTGAGAGTTTGGATACTTTTATGATCATTTAAGTATTTTGGTGGCCAGAATACTGAAGAAGTAGAGGTGTAATTATTTTCTTTAAAATGTTTATTTATTTTAGAGAGGGGGGAGGGAGAGAGAGAGATAGAGAGAACAAGTGGGGGACAGGCAGAGAGAGAGAGGGAGACAGAGGATCCGAAGTGGCCTCCTCACTGACAGCAGAGAGTACAATGCAGGGCTTGAACCCACCAACTGTGAGATCATGACCTGAGCCGAAGTCAGATGCTTAACTGACTGAGCCACCCAGGTGCTCCTAAAGCTTTAATTCTTTCTGACCATTTATGCCCCACTCATCCTCCCATTCTACATAAGGTTTCTTCTCAGATTACAACTGAAGGCATGCACACTAATTACTCTCAATTTTGTCTTTCACTGTAGATATTAACCAAATATAGAATATCAGCCCTCTCATGCTTCTTTCCACAAAAAAGGTATCTTTTCTCCCATAACAGCAGTATTTTTAAACAAAGTCATATCTCAGATTCATGTGAAACATTTATTTGTTTGTATGGTTATAAATTATAGGTGCCTAAACACTAGCTTAGACCTACCAAGTCAGTACCTTGGACAGAGTGGGACTCAGCGTGTGTATTTTTCAACAATCCTTGGTTAAGAAATCGTGCTCTAGAGGGCAGAGATAATTACATGCTCTTCCTGGCAGTTGGGGTTTTCCTGCTGATGTTGTCTCTGTTGCTGCTTGCTCTGCTGCCTTAGCACTTCTTTTAATAACAGGTGTGGTAGGCCCACTGCTGGCAAAAGTAGAGACCAACACCAACATTGTGGAGCTGGGCTCTTTCTTAATGCTGTGCTCTCTTCACACCATTAATTCTGGCCTGAGGCCAAGGAAGAAATCCTTTCTAAAGGTGGGATAATTTTCAAAACCAAAGAGCATCAATGCTCAGTCTTATGACTGAGTCTAAATTAGAGTCTAAATTCAGAGAATAAAACTCTATTTCACACTTATTAATAGCTGTTTGCTGGTATTCCCTATATTCCTTGCTTATACTAATATCATGCATTAGATTTACTCAAGAGAACAGGAAAGGAGACAAACTTCCAACTGTGAGAGGCTGCCCTGGAAATGAAGCAAAAGCAAAGGTGGCTTAAAAAAATCATAATGGGTAAGCACAACAGGAAGAGTGAGTCTAACAGTTGTAGCTGGTTACTGTAACTGACATTTGTCATATTAATGATCACCTCTTGAATAGCATTTCCATAATTGGGGAAATTTCCATTGGTCCTCTCTCTCAGACGTAGAAACCAGAATTTGAATTCTCAGGTTCCCTAGCAAATAAAAGGTGGATATGTGACTTAATATTTTTCCAATCATTCATACAATTTCATTCATAGTAACTGACTGGTGGCAAGGACTTTGTGCTGCAACTCCAGTGTTGCCACTATAGATGGTAATAAAGAATGAGAAGAACGTCAGGAGTTGTGTGATTGATTGACCTGCTGAGGCAGAAGTAGAAGTGGCTGAGAAGTGGCTTTGTAAAGATGAACACCTTTCATTTTCCGCCTGATGATGGAAAGTACAGCACCAGCAGTTTCCTCAAAAGGCTAGTTCTATGGTGGGATTTGACAACGGTTTCCAGAGGAAGAGAATCAGGATTATCCCGGTGAACTTTTTATCTATCAAGCTTTTCCTAATTTTTTAAACAAATCCTATTTTTTGCATGAATTAGGCAAAGTGAATTTTCTTGTTGCAGCTAAGTTCCCAGAGCATACATAAGTAAGACTATACATGGTTGCAGGCAACATACCTTCCATTCATGGGAAGATTGCACTTTGTTTTCTGCTCGGGTCAATCCTGAAGACAGTAAGAATTTAGCTAGCGTGAGACTTTATCACATGGCATGCAGGGACAAAATAAATAAATTCTGTGTAACTGCTCTGAATAAAATACTTGTTGAAAGCAAAGCTGTAGGGGAACCAAGAGGCTATTCAGATAAATTGTATAAGAGTGAGAGATTGATTTCATGCTTTTAATTACGCAGGAGGGCTTGCAGAAAAGGAATGATATATGCAAAATCCAAAATTTTCAGATCAAGCCATAGTCTGAGAACCATGAAATTTGTATAAGCATTATAAAGAATCTTAATATTTGCTGCCAAAGCATTAATGTAGCCAAAAAAAGTAAATTCAACATTTGCTTTTGTGAATTTTTGGAATTCAATATTTTTTTTATTTAAACCTTAACCAGATTCCTTAATGGAAAGCTAGGTTGTTGCTAAGAAAGAATATAACTCTATGGATTCTAATGGAATGGAATAAAGACATATGGGAAGATTCAGATGATTCAAATGACTCACATTCTCCTGGATCCACAACTTCACTGACTCTCCATTGCTAACCTCCTCCTCTGCACAATGAAGATATTTCTGCCTTGTTTTAAGACCCTTTAAAACAAAACAAAAACCTACCTGAGACTGTTACCTGGCAAGAGGAATCCAATCCTGATGTCCACCCTCAAAATGTCATCTTGCTAGACTTACAGAGTCAAATCCCAGTATGAGCTTCGTGTGAGGGAGGGAGCACTTTATAAACCAAATTAAGAAAAGGTTTTCACAGCAATATACATAATTGCAAGATTTTTCAAATCGGTTAGCTGCAGATCTGTGGAATACACGTGGTTCTGGGAACATAAAGGGGAGAGGTGCAGTTTCAGATATGATCAATTTGCTGATATGGATGCAGCTATCAGACATTCTAAATTCAAAGTGTTAACACAAAGGTCTGAAAGTAATTGATTGTTAACAATTTCTTGACTGAAAAGTGGACCAGTGTGTGACTTTGCTAAATAAAACGAAAATGCCAGATTCCTTCATGTTATGTGGAGAGGTAGAAATGTTAGAATGGATGTATTACGTGTGACTTTCTCTGCCAGCACTCAACTATTGCCTGCAGGAAGCCACAGAAAATATTTTCATTAAAAAGACGTTGAGAAATACCACAAAGAATGAAACACCAGTATCTTAAAAGTACTGTGGTGTTTGTTCTCTTTAAGCAAGATAGATGGATAATGACATTCCCACTGAAAAGGATTCTTAAGAACAATTAGAAGAGTTTAACTTAGGAGATAAAGTGTGGTGAGTCACAGTAATAACTAGCAGGAACATTTGGACATGTCTAGTTGATCAAGGAGTCTCTAGGATAAAGATAGACAGTCAGACATTGAACTGTTAATCTTTACCTCTTCCCCAAATAAACATAAATAAATAAACAAAAAGCTTTCTCTAGTAAATGGAAACCTTATTCAAACCATCAAGATAGTCATAATTTTTAATTTAATTTTCTGATGTAAGTCAATCACAGAATAAAAATGCAAAAAAAGAATTTTGATTTCAATTCTGATGTGGACTGAACAAACTCCTAAATAATACATGGGCCAAAGAAGAAATCTCAAAAGAAGTTAAAAATACTTGAGGCAAATTTAAGTGAATTACAAGCTGTCAAAATTTGTGGGATGCAGCAAAAGTAGTGTTTACAGGGAAATGTATAGCATTGAATGCATATATTAGAAAAGAAGAAGGTTCTCAAATCAATAACCTAACTTTGCACTTCAAGAAGCTATAAAACAAAATAACAATGTAAGCCTAAAGCAAGCAGAAGAAGAGAAATAGTAATTAGGCCAGAAATAAATTAAATTGAAAACCAGGGAATCAATAGAAAAAAAATCAATGACATCAAAGTAGTTTCTTTGAAAAGATAAGTGAGATTTGAAATAATCTAGCCAGCCTAACAAAGAATAATAATAATTTTTAAAAAAGAAGACAAAAGTTACTAAAATCATAAATGAAAAAGGGATTATCACCATGTATCCTTTTGATATTAAAAGTATAATAAGGCTAAGTTATGAAATCTTTATGGCCATAAATTTGATAACTTAGTGGAAAGGGACCAATTCCCTGATAAACACACACAAAAAAGCCAGAAACTCCCAAAACTCACCTAAGGAGAAATGCATAATTTGAAAAGGCCTATATCTATTGAAAAACTGAGTCAATAATTAATAACTTCCAAAAGAGAAAACATCAGGTACAGATAGTTTTCCTGATGAGTTTTATCAAACATATAAAGAAGAAGTTATACCAATTCTCTATAATTTTACCCAGAAAATGGAAGCAGAGAACCACTGTCCAACTTGTTCAATTAGGTCAGCATAAACCTAATACCAAGTGAGATAAAGACATTATAAGAAAGGAAAACTGCAAAACAAAATTTCTCAAAAAAAATCGAGGCAAAAATCCTCAAAAAAATATTAACAAATCAAGTCCAATAATGTGTGAAGATTATACTCTACCCCTAGTGGGATTTATTTAAGGCATATAAGACTGGTTTCAACATTCGAAAATCAATTAATGTGATCCACAATGGCTTAAAAATCATCTTAATTGATGCCAAAAAATTATTCTACAAAACCCAACACCCACAGTAATAAAAACACTCCGCAAAGTACACATGGAAAGGAAGTTCCTTAATTTTGGATTTGACAATGAGTTTGTAGATACAACACCAAAAGAATATTCCATTTGAAAAAATTGATATTTTGAATGTACTAAAATTGAAAACCGCTTTTTGAAATACACAAAGAGCCTCTCTAGAAGACAGCATCGACATTTTTGTATAAAAACAAACAAACAGACAAACAAAAAACAAAACCCAAACCATATTCTTAGTTTGTGCTCCTTGATATTTACCAAAATGAGTTGAAAATTTCTGTCACCACAAAACGCTACACATCAGTATCTTTAGAAACTTTATTCATGACTGAAAAAATCGGAAGATTTCCTTCAATAGATGAATAATTAAACAAATTATATGTCCACATAATACAATATTATTATAAAATACAATGAAATGAACTTTCCAGCCATGAAACGCGTGGAAGAACCGTAAATGCATATTGCTAAGTGAAAGAAGAGAGTCTAAACAGTCTACATGCTATATCATTCCAATTATATAAAAAATACAAAAGTAAACCTAAAAAGACAGTGAGATCAATGACTACCAAGGGTTTAGCATAGTGGGAGAGAGGAAGACTAGGGGGAAACTCAAAGGATTTTTAAACCAGTGAAACTATTTTGTACAATAGTGTAATGGTGGGTACATGACACGAATCATTTGTTAAAACTCATATTACATTACAACACAAAGAGTAAGCCCCAATGTAAACTAGAGCCTTTGGTTAATAATAATGTGTCAGTGTTGATTCATCAATTGTATAGATGTACTACACTAATGTGTTCAAAGGAAGTATATGGGAACTCTGCATTCCATTCAATTTTTCTTTTAGGTTTCTAAAACTGCTCTAAAAAATAAAGTTTATTAATTTAAAAAAGTATCAAGCACAAAAAGACAGGAGATAGATTTAGTTTAAATTGCTATATAAGAAGCCCCACTCATGTGTGGAATTTGAGAAACAAAACAAATGAATAAAGGGGGAAAAAGGGAGACAAACCAAAAAATAGACTCTTAACTATAGAAAACAGATGGTTAGCAGAGGGGAGGTAGGTGGGGGGATGGGTGAAATAGATGAAGGGGATTAAAAGTACACTTATCTTGGGGCATCGGGATGGCTCAGTGGGTTAAGCTTCTGACTTTGGCTCAGGTCATGATCTTGTGGTTCCTGATTTCTAGTCCCGCCTCTGGCTCTGTGCTGACAGCTCCCAGCCTGGGGTCTACTTTGGATTCTGTGTCTCTCTTTTTCCCAGTCCCTTCCCCACTCCTACTCTATTTCTCAAAAATAAATAAAAATTTAAAAAAAAAGATTACACTGATCTTGATGAGTACTGAGTATTGTATAGAATTGTCAAATCATATATAGAATTGTCAAATCACTATATTGTACACCTGAAACTAACATAATACTATAAATTAACTATATTGGAGTTAAAATAAAATAAAATTATAATTAAAAAATAAGATAGTCATTACATTCATGAAATAAATTTGACTCAGCTATGTAAAAAAACAAAAACAAAAGAAGCCGGTCTAAAAAGTCTACATAGTATATGACTGTATTCATAGGACTTTCTGGAAGTTAAGACTTATAGAGATAGCAAAGAATGCCAGGGCTTTGGGTGATTGTGGGAAAGATGAGTAGGTGAAGCACAAGAGATTTTTTAGGCTGGTGAAACTGTTCTCCATGATATTGTAACCGTGAAATATGACATTATACATTTGTTAGACTCATGGAAATTTATAGCACAAAGAGTGAAACTTAACGTATGCAAATTTAAAAGAATCATTTAGGAGTTCAGGGAATCCCAGTAAAGAATATAGACTTTGACAAGAGAATTTAACTGTATTACAAATGTATGAAACACCTCACTGAAGTAGGTGGAAGAAAGGTGCTGACCTCAGTAATCTTAGAAATGAATTGAGTCTGTAAGTTAAAAGCAAAGGGAACTGAACATACGCACTTTGCTCTAGCTGATAACGTATCCCAAGGGCATATGGGTTAATGATTTTGATACCACTATGTAAGTAGACTGGAACTGAAAACTTAAGCAATGTGAGCCAGCATTCTTAACTTTCCCAGTGAGAGTTTACAGATAAGCAAGAGAATAGAATGATCCATGATTTAATGGGTTTAAGTTGAAGACATGAGTGTGAACTCATGTTATTTTAATATAGACACAGATGGGAAATTTAGATGTTTATAGATATGTGTATATACATAAGTTCATATACACATACGAGAGGGTCTGAATGAAACAATACCCGTGTAGCATTGAGCATACCTATCACAAAAGTTGGGTAAACAAATAAGACCCTCACAAGATACTCCCCAGTGTTTATCTTTAGTTTATATCAAGGTTTCAATATTTATTCAAGTAAAGTCTAGGAAATGCCCCTTATGGGAGGTATTCCATACAAATTTATTTCAAAGAATAAGTTTTGAATCATGGTACTGAAATTAGACCACACATCAATAAATAATAATAATAATAATAATAATAATAATAATAATAATAATAGAATTTCTAGAGGTAATAAGGCTCAATAATTTTATGTGCCAAGCACTGTGTTACTCGCAACAAGAATTAGAGTGAAAAGCAAAAAAAAATCTTACCCTTATCTAGTTTAAAATAACTTGTCTCTAGAGGAGATAAGAATACACACATATAAAAAAAATACAGTAAAGTGGTAAGTTAATAGTCTTAAGGAAATACAGTAAAAACACTATGGAAGAACAAAATAGATATAAATTATCTTCAGAAAAAGGAATCAAAGCAGTCTTCATTAACAGTATTACTTTATCTGGAATTTGATGGAGCAGTTAAGAATGAGTAATATCAAGCTTGAAAATTTATTTTCCATCTTGAACGTGCTTACATCATCATTTTTATTGTGTTACATATTACATTAAAAGCCTTCTTTGTCAGAACAAAATTAACGTATCAAGGTGTTTTGTTTTTGATTTATGACACGATTCATTGTGTAACATTTAAAATTTGCAAACCAAGCTACCCCAAACTTAGTGGCCAAAAAAATACCTTTCATTTACTTCAGTATTCTGTTGATTGGTTCTGTGCTTCTGACCTGACCAGCATCTTGGGTGCTGGGCTGTGCTGTCTCACGTATTCATGGTCAGCTGGTAAATGGCTGGTATTTGAATGATATAGGGTGACCTCACTGTGTCCAGTGACTGGCAAGACTATGAGTCAAGGCATCTTAATTCTCTTCCATCTGGTCTCTTATCCACACCTGTAGGCTAGTTTGACATTATTCACATGATAGTTTTAAGAGCGTGGGCAATGAAAGAGGGTGGTGCCATTGCACAAGTATTTTGTATGCCACTGCTTACATCACAATTGCTAATATCTCATTGACCAAAGCAAGTCACATGGACAGGTCAGAATTTAAGGGGTGGAGAAATAGACCTCACCTCTAGATAGGAAAAACTGTCACACTGCAAAGGACATGAACATAGGGATAGGAAGATTTTGTGCCATTTTTGCAATGTCATCACACATGATTTCTTAGAAAATAATTACTGAATAGAATATTGCAAAGTTGGACCTGTATGTGGTTTATACGCTAACATTTACTCTTGAAAATATAACAAAAGGACACTGAGACTTTTAGAGATATCATGAAAAATAATTATGGCAAATCTCTATAATAAATGGGATAACATGCTGTTTGTGAAAAAATTACTTGATCATGATTAAATTCACCTTATATATATCACCTTATATCTTATATGTATAAAATATGTATAAAGTATAAAAACACCAAAGTTAAAGGCAAACAAGATAATTAATACATTAATAATACATTCACTCACTTAAATCTTGTTGACCCTTCTCTATGTGTCTATGTTCATGTATTGTCAAAGTGCTTAGTTAAGTTTGACTCGTGGTATGGAAATTCTAGAAAGCCTTCTGCTCACTGTATTGTGTTGTAATTTGAGATCTAGAATCTTTTTTTAGTTTTTATTTAAATTCCAGTTAACATACAGTGTAATATATTAGTTTCAGGTGTACAACATAGAGCGATTCAACACTTCCATGCAAACCCAGTGCTAATCACAGGAAGTGGCCTCCTTAATCCCCATCACGGATTTAACCCATCCCACCACCCACCTCCCCTCTGGTAACCCTCAGTTTGTTCTCTATAATTAAGAGTGTGTTTCTTGGTTTGCCTCTCTCTCATATATGTATGTATATGTATGTATATATGAGAGAGACACACATATACATTTCATATATATCATATATATCTTATATGTTTATAGCAGCATTATCTACAATAGCCAAATTATGGAAACAGCCCAACTGTCCATCAACTGATGAATGGATAAAGAAGATGTAATTGGATTGTTTCCATAATTTGGCTATTGTAGTTATAATGCTGCTATAAAAATTGGGGTGCATGTATTCCTTTGAATTTGTGTTTTTGTATTCCTTGGGCAAATACTTAGTGGGGCAATTGCTGGATCATAGGGTAGTTCTATTTTTAACTTTTTGTGGAAGCCCCATGTGGTTTTTCACAGTGGCATTCCCACCAACAGTGCACAAGGATTCCTTTGTCTCCGCATTGTCACCAATACCTGCTGTTTCTTGTGTTGTTGATTTTAGCCATTCTGTAGGTATAAGGTGGTTTTGAATTTTATTTCCCTGACGATAAGTGATGGTAAGCATCTTTTTATATGTCTGTTAGCCATCTGTATGTCTTTGGGAAAATGTCTGTTCATGCCTTTTGCCTATTTTAATTGGATTATTCATTTTTGGGGTGTTGAATAAGTTCTTTATATATTTTGGATACTAACTATTTATCAGATACGTCATTTGCAAATATCTTCTCCCATATCTGTACGTTGTCTTTTACTTTTGTTGGTTGTTTCCTTCATTGTGCAGAAATTTTTTATCCCAATGAAGTCCCAATAGTTTATATTTGCTTTTGTTTCCCATGCCTCAAGAGAGATATCTAGAAGGAGGTTGCTATAGCTGATGTCAAAGAGTTTACTATCTGTGTTCTCCTCTATGATTTTTATGACTCAGGTCTCACATTTAGGTCTTTAATACATTTGTAATTTATTTTTGTGTATGGTGTAAGAAAGTGGTCCAGTTTCATTGTTTGGCATGTTTCATGTCCCAACATGATTTGTTGAAGAGACTGTCTTTTTCCCATTGGATATTCTTTTCTCTTTGTCAAAGATTAATTGACACCTATAGTTGTGGGTCATTTCTAGGTTTTTTAGTCTGTTCCATTGATCTATGTGTCTATTTATGTACCAGTACCTACTATTTTGATAACTACAGCTTTGTAATATAACTTGAAGTCTGGAATTGTGATGCCTCCAGCTTTGCTTTTCTTTTTTAAGAGTGCTTCAACTATTTGAGGTCTTCTGTAGTTCCATATGAATTTTAGGATTGTTTATTCTAGCTCTGTGAAAAATTTCTGTTGGTATTTTGATAGGATTGCATTAAATGTTTTGATTGATTTGGGTAGTATGGACATTTTAACAATATCTATTCTTCCAATCCGTGTGGGCTCCAGAATCTTGACTCTTAGCATCAGGTCTAATGTCAGCATTTCATAGTCCATCTAGAGGATTTTTTAAATTCATACTAGATGAAAGTACACAGGATTGGTTGGAGGTGATAGAACCTAATCTATTACAACTTTTAGTTCATAATATACCTATATATGACAAAACCCAGGTATGTAATATGTTCTAGTAAGCATCTCTAATTCTTCCTGCTGAAGTTTGGCTGTGGGGATAGTGTCTCCTGTTCAGTCTGAATTCACTTACTGGTGTTCTGTATTGCTCTCAACCCAATCAGTTGCTCTTGAATGTATTTATCTGAAAGATCATTCTTACTTGATGTTATTCTTTCTTTCTTTCTTTCTTTCTTTCTTTCTTTCTTTCTTTCTTTCTTTCTTTCTTTCTTGTCTTTGCACTCAAAGTATGTTCTTCCTTTCTTTCTCTCATGTCTTTGCACTCATTCAAAGTATGTTCTATAAAAATTGGGTATTGATCATTTGCAGGCTATGAAAGGGTCTATTTCCTTCCAATGTGTTATGTAAAATGTTGCTGGTGGCCATATATCTCAGTGTTCTACAAACTTTTGAACACACTCCTTTTTAGCAAAAAAGTTTCTAAGACATGTGTATTTCTTCATTTTTAAATTGTATATGTATATTCTGTTATTAGCTAATATCCCTAGGAACACTATAAACTTGGAGTGTAGTTCAATAATTATGATTTTAGATATAAATTCCTTTTCCCCATAATCTTCTTGATTATTTTGTATGTTTTGGCTTGTTTCTTGGCATCATTATTGTTGCCACCATGCAAAAAGAGGGTTGGATTAGGTACAGGAAAGTGAATATGTTGCCATTTTTTCATTTTTATTTATTTTATTTTATTTTATTTTATTTTATTTTACTTTATTTTTTAACATTTTTAAAATTTTACTTTTTGAGAGACAGCGAAAGACAGAGCATGAGCAGGGGACAGGCAGAGAGAGAGGGAGACACAGAATCTGAAGTAGGTTCCAGGCTCTAGGCTGTCAGCACAGAGCCCAATGCAGGGCTCAAACTCACAAGCTGTGAGATCATGACCTGATCCGAAGTTGGACACTCAAGCAATTGAGCCACCCAGGTACCCCCATCTTTTCGTTTTTAATACTTGGAACAATCGTTTCTTCCCATAAAATTTTCAAGCCACATGTTTATTTTTTAGGATCACTTCAATTAGAATCATTCTGATAATTTTGGAAAATTTATGACATTTAAAAAAATCTTTGTAGAAATAGCAACTCCTACTCAACACTTGAGTTAAATTTATAAATGAAAGCAATTATTATCAGCACTAATTTTTGAACACCTACCATACGTCTAACATATTTTATCTTGTTCTTGTCTAAGCTCAATCCTATGTAGCAAGAATTAGTCATACTTTTGCAAACAAAGAAATAGAACTTGAGAATAGATGATACACTTAACAAAGCATGCAAGCTAGTAAAGTCATACTGTAGCAGAGCTGGAATTTGGATCTGGACCTCTCTGAATAAGGAAATCGCTGTTTTTTACATTATACTGACAATTATTTGTGTAAAGTCTTTTAACAATATTACTGTAGACAGCTTCATTCCCAGATATAGTTAGAAACATGTGAGACATTAGGGGCTACAGGAAAAAAAAAATAACAACAGCCTGAAGAGGCACTATCTAAGGAGGAGTTGGACAAATAAATATGTACAATAAATGTAATACAGTAAACAATTATAAAGAGATAAGTCCTAAGTAAAATGAAGCCACTCAAGATTGGTGTTTAATCCAATAAAGAATTAAAAAATAGTGCAGTGAATATGGGCAACAAAGCATTCCAAGAAGATGGAAAGACACATGAATTAGAATTAGGGCTGTGAGTGTACTATGTAGAATTTATCTACTTCAAGTATTTCAGTAGGACTCTAATGGGGGTTTCAAGGTGAAGAGAAGCAAAAGATAAGGTTGGAAAGAATAGAGGCCAGTTCATAAAGAACCTTCTATGGGATACTAAGATTATGTGATCTTATCTTAAATTGTCCTGAAAGCCATTGAAAGATTTTAAGTAAGAAGTTACTTCATCAGATTATTTCTTTTAGAAGGATCACTGTGTACAGTAATGTGAAGATTGTATCAGAGCAGAAAAACAAGTTAGGAGATATTTTAGAAACCCCAGCTAGATGTCTTCTATGGCAGGGGAATGATTTCTGAAGAATGAATAAAATGGAATAAATCAAGGAGATAGAATATTTTTAAAAAATGAACCCTATATAAATATTTTTAAAAACAAGGATATAGATAGAACCAGAGAATATAGGGAAAGAGTAATATTTGATTAAATTTTATGATGGGAAATATTACACTTGAAGTGTCTAAAAGATATTTAAATGTAGAACAATATTTAAAGGAATGAATGAATAAATGAATGAATGAATGAATGAATGAACAAGATACCTAATAAGCAGTCAGACGTATATGCCAGGATTCTATAGAATGTTCTAAGCTTCAAAAACTTTTGGTGTTATTAACTTATTGGTGGCATTTCAATTAATTAGAGTAGGAGAAATTATCAAGGGAAATTATTGAGTACTTACTATGTGTCAGGTACTATTTTAACCACTATATATATATGTATGTATGTGTATATATATATATATATATATATATATATATATATATACATATATATGTATATATATCTAGCTTTCCCTCTTCCTCTCCTCTGTCTCTCTCTCTCTGTCTCTCTCTCTCTCAATATATATATTGAAATATATATATGTATATAAATATATATTTCCTCATTTAATTCTATGCCAAACCCTATAATTTCATAGATGGAAAAACAGAAAAATGAAGCTGATACTTATATAGACAAAAGCCACTGAAATAGTTCTTTGTCTCTTTTCATAACTGAGTAAATTTAAATTCTGGATATAATGAACATACTATCATGGATCATTTGACCTGGGCTTAGCTTCTTGGAGGACTTACAATCTTCTGATGAAATAATCAATTTATAGGAGTTGTGACACTGGAAAAATATTTTAACCTGGAAGTTACTGTTAATGGTCAGTATGCTGATTTTTATTTGTTTTACTGTATTTTATTATTGATAATAAGATTTTGTTCACAAATTCTATAAATATATTCTGCCTGTTGAGATATAGAAATGCATAGATAGTTGAATAAATTTCAACATGATATACAGAGAGTTGTTTTTACTACCATTGTTATAACCTCTAAGGATCTATGGGGATAATTTCTGTCATTTGATATTTGGTTCACTGAACATATATAATTACAAAATTAATGGGTAAGAGGAAGAGAAAGCAAGGGGCAAAGATTGCCACTAGAAGCCAACTCAAGAGCAGTAGATGTCACAACTGATGGGTATAAAGTTAGAAAATAAAAACAACAGAAGAGCAGACTCGAGCCCCACAAATGAGTCTTCTCTCAAAGTAGAATTACCCCATGATAATGGAAAAGAAAATGCTGTAGTCCCATGGTTCTCATCTAGGGGGACATTGCCCCACAGGGGACAGATGTCAATGTGTGGAAACATTTCTGATGGTCATGAACAAGGCAATGGGGTACAACTACTATTTACTGGGTAGAGTCCACAGATGAGGGCAAACATCCTACGGTACACAGGACAGCTCCCACAACAAATAATTTTTCCATCCCAACTGTCAAGAGCTCTGCTATTGAGAAACCCTTTATAGTCCAAAGATACAATTCAAAAATAATTTGAGTAACTGTTCTGTCAAAATAAATGATGTCATCAAGATTTTTTAGGCAAAAAATATAGTTGCTTTTGAAATTTTGTCTTAATCCCTTGTGTTATATACACCACCCCCCACACATAGATCATTAGAAATTAATAGAAATGAAACCATCAGATGATACACTAATGGTGAAGATAGTTTCTGCCTGCAACAAAAACTATTTTATTATTTTGTTAAATCAGAATTTTTAAGTGAGTTTAGAAAATAACTTTGAAGACGATGATGTCAGGAACTATTTATATCTTCTTTTATTCAGAACTAAAATGACTACAAAGGACTGCAATTCAATAAGTACAGTGGTATGTGTATGAGAAATAATTACAGTACAACTTACTTGTTGTAAGTCAGTAAAGTAATTATATTCCGAAAGTTTCTTTGTTGTTTTTCTTCCGAGTCCAGCTATTTATTTCCACTCAGAAAGAAACTTCTCTCTGTTCCCCCGTGCCGTATCTCAAAAAACAAAAACATTGCAGGACACCAGCCCCAAATGATGGTTTCCTTTTTAAACTTTTAAAAAATGCTTTTTGAAAATAGTGTGTTTCTTTTACTTGTTTAATCGGCGTGTTTCTTTGCAGTCTGCAAATAATGGGGAAATGAGCAGAAGGATAATTGTTTTTTGTGCGTGGTTATTGAATTATTGTAATTATTAATTACAAATAAAATCACACTATTAATTATTGAAGCATCTGTTCCTGGGTTGGCAGTTTTAGGCTGAGGGAACTATTGCTGCCAGGAGGAGGTCCATGTTGAAGTATAAGTGCACGTGCCTCTTCAGGCAGGACCATTGTGGTATAATAATGAAATAGTCCAGGTGCCAAGATGGGGAGGGGCAGCCTGGGAACAATATTCAGACAACAAAACTGTATTGTTTCTAATATTTAAGCTCCTTTAAAAAAAGTAAAACTACAGAGATTAGACTGCTTTAAATATATTCTTTTTTAAAAGTTTATTTATTTATTTTGAGAGAAAGAGAGCATGTGAGTTGGGGGAGGGGGCAGAGAGAGAGAAGGAGAATCCAAAGGAGGCTCTGCACTGTCAGTGCTCCAATGTGGAGCTAAAACTCACCGACTGTGAGATCATGACCTGAGCTGAAATCCAGAGCCTGACACTTAATTTACTGAGCCACCCAGGTGCCCCTAAATATAGTCTTAACTTTAAAAAGAGACTGAGCTATGATCATATTAAAACACTGAGTATTCTTGTTATGTATGGATGTTCTACATATGTAAATATGTATGTATGTATGTATCTATCATCATCATCTATTGTATATCTATCTGTCCGTCCATCTATCCATCCATCCATCCATCCATCCATCCATCCATCTATATATTTTTGCTTTTAAGCACACAAATGAGAAACTGCAATTACTTCCATTTTTTTTCTTAAACTCTGGAAACTACAGAACTTTTTTTTTAATAGCTCTGCTTTTTACTTGGTTTACATGCCGTTGGAGTTATAAGGGATGAAGGGAGTTTTATGTGACTAGAGAAACAAAGAATCACCTGTTTTGTTTGTGCTAGTAAGAAAAAATATCTGAAATGACTTACGTAGAAAAAATAAACAAAATTACTGTCTTTTCAAGTGATATATTTCTTTTAAATAAAACTTACCTCTATTTTCTAAAGTAGTGATAATGAAGAATCACTTCCTTTGTGATTAAAATATATAGAAATTTTACATAATCTATACCAAAAATTTTTGTTGCTTTTTGGATCCGTTGAAGTCAAATCACCTACTGATGAAATTGTTGTAGATGCTCCAAATACTTGAGTTTAAGTCTATCTATTCACTGTTTTACAAAATGAAAAACAGAATGGGAAGCCAGAGGAACAAGCTTTATTTGTTCAGAATGTATGTTTAATTTCATATTTATGTTCATAAGAAGGGATGCTTGCAATGAGGAACCATAGAACTTCAAAATTTGAAGGAACAAGCATTTAGGGAATAGATTGCCTTTTGTGGCTAAACGTTGGGGAGAGTTGGATATTCACTTCAGTTATCCTTTTGGTCTCTTCCAAGACCAAGGCTATGTTCTAGAGCTTTGAGGAACATGACAGTAACCTTTGACAAAATACATATTAACTGTAACATCCCTGTGGCAACTGTAATCATATTTCTCTTTCCAAGATAACTAAAATTCTAAGATACATATTAAAACTCAAAGAAGCTAAAATAAATTCTTATAATAAAAGTTCATGCTTTCTGAGTATTATATGTAAGTGATGAATCACTAAATTCTACTCTTAGAACTAGTATTACACTATATGTTAACTAACTAGAATTTTAAATAAAAACTTGAAACAAACAAAAAAGTATGTACTCTGTTCAATTTTTTATTAAGTAGGATGAATTTTGACTAAAAAAATGAGTAGCTTGTTTAGGTCAGTGAGAAGATGATTTTTCTGCCAAGAAACCAGTAGTGTTCTACTTTTCTAGAGCTTTTCTACATCATTCCTCCCATTATTTCTTTTTCTTTTCATTGTTTTTAACATGTATTCATTTTTATGAGAAAAAGAGAGAGAGAGGGCATGAGCCGCGAGCAGAGAGGAGGCAGAGAGAGAAGGAGACACAGATTCTGAAACAGGCTCCAGGCTCTGAGCTGTCAGTACAGAGCCCAATGCAGGGCTTGAACCCATGAAGAAGCCCTTGAACCCAGGGCTTGAACCCATGAGATCGTGACCTGAGCCGAAGTTGGTTGCTTAACTGATTGAGCCACCCAGACGCCCTCCCATTATTTCCTTTATAAATTTATGTATGTATGTATGTATGTATGTATGTATGTATTTTTATTTTAGAAAGAGAGAGAGCACAAGTGGGTGAGAGGGGCAGAGAGAGACAGAGAGAGAGAGAGAGAGAGAGAGAGAGAGAGAGAGAGAGAGAGAAAGAGAGAAAGAGAGAGAGAATCTTAAGCAGGCTCCACACTCAGCATGTAGCCTGATGCAGGGCTTGATAGTTTAACCCTAGGATCATGACCTGAGCCAAAATCAAGATTCAGATGCTTAGTTGACAGAGCCACCCAGGTACCACTGTAGAAAGCCTTTATGTGAGTTTTATTCGTATCATTAAAGCAGAGTCCCCCATATAACTTTGGCCTAAGTTGTCTTCAATGTAATTGCATTACCATTTATGTAGAAATGGTAGATGGAGTCACACTTCATTTATGACTCTATTTATAGAGTTAAAAAGGGCACTTGTAAATACAAAACCTTAACTTCATGATCTGCATGAAGTTATCTGATAAACATATCTTGTTGTATTTGAACCATCCAGTTTCGTTTGTTGTTTATGGATAAAATGGTGACAAAATAGATTTCACCAAGGACAGATATTGCCTCAAGAAGAATTTAGCTATCATGAGTCAGAAGACTTACTTTATGAACTATCTGTAGAATTTCCATTTCCAAAGGTACATTACACAAATCTCCAAGGTTGCATGCACTCCAAGGCACATTAGTAAATATCTGCAAGGTTTCCATTTTCCTGACAGAAACAATTACAAATGTCATGCAAGAATAATTTCACACAGAGAGTTGAGGCAGCTATCAGAATTCTCTTAGGTAACAGTTGCAAATGTTTATGCTAATATTGTTTAGCTTTTTCACTTTTAACTTAAAAAAATCAGGTTCTGAATTCAATGCATTTCTTTTGTTGTCAGCGTAGTTCTAAAAAAGAGAACGAACATTTAAAAAAAAAAGGTTGGAAGCAAGCTTATGTTCAATTCAAAACTATATGTTTTAAAACAAAATACTGCAGTATGTTTTCACCAGGGAACTCTTGTATTCCCTGTTTCATTTCAGTAATGAAGAGAACTGCCATCTGGCCATTTCAAATGTATGGCGTTTGTGCTTCTATATATAAATGACAGCATATGGAAAGGGAGGCTTGCAATTGAGTGCATATTCCTAGAAATACTTAGGGATTTATTCCTCTCAGAATGTGTACTATCTGCCTCATCTAACACATTACTTCTAACTTCTAAAAAAAATAAGGAAAATACGAAGTCCTTTCTATCTATCAAAAACATCTCAATATTTAAGAGTATACTTTAAAAATTTTAGCTTACTTGATTGTTTTTTTTTAAATAACTACATTTGTGTGTATTTTTCAGCCTTTCCTGCCCAAGACCTGCTGACACTAAACTTAAAGCTTTAAAGGTATTAAGAGAGAAGCATAAAGAGAATAGCAGATGGAAGTTTTCAACAGAGTCATGAAAGGCAGAGACACAGGAGCAGAAAGGAATTTAGCAGGGTAAAGGAAGCTACAATTAAAACATAGGCAGAAAGGAGAGGAGAGGAGTGACCATTTACCTTGCCGAAACCTAAAAACCCAAACCAAACAACAACAAAAAACCTGACCTTCGAACTGATAGGCAGCATAAAGTAAAAACTAGGAGAATACACTGAAGCATTGGAGCAGTGAGCTCCCCTTCCAACTCCACATACACGTGCTGTATGTATACAGGTCAAACAGCAGAAGCTTATTCTTCAGAGAAATCGAATGGGAAGGAGAGACTCGGAAAGCCTAAATGACCAGATCTTGCCTCTCTGCCCAGATGTACAACACGTATCCTTCCTACTCTGCCAAACTCCTTGGCTCAATAAGCACGTTTTTTTGAAAAGCACTGTGAAAACAGATATAATGTAAGAAACAGAAGAAAAAAATGGAAACTTTCAGTGTAATATGAAGAGACATTACATTCATTAAAAAAGCAATGTTGGGGCACCTGGGTGCTCAGTCAGTTAAGCATTCCAAATTGGATCAGGTCATAATCTCATGATTTGTGAGATCAAATCCTGCGTTGGTTTCTATGCTGACAGCGTGAAGCTTGCTTGGGATTCTCTTTGTCTCTTTCTGCCCCTTCCTCATGTTCTCTGTCTCTCAAAATAAATAAATAAACTTAAATAAACAAACAATGTCAAAAGATGTACAAAAGGGCCTGTAATAGTAATAGAAACAAACTCTTTGAAATTAAAAACATGATAGCTATTGGGGAACCTGGGTGGCTCCATCAGTTGAGCACCTGACTTCAGCCCAGGTAATGATCTCACGGTTTGTGAGTTCCAGCCCCACATCAGGCTCGTTCCTGCTAGCATAGAGCCCACTTCAGATCTTCTGTCCCCCTCTCTCTCTGCCCCTGCCCTGCTTGTGCTCTCTGCCTCTCAAAAATAAATAAATCTTCAAAATATATATTAAAAATATATGATAGCTATTTTTAAAATGTATATTAAAAACTTAGAAAATACAGTAAAAATAAACACAGAAAGAGAAACAAAAAGTAAAGGAAAATTATCAGAAAAAAATTATTCATAACATCAATCTGGAGGATCCAACATTTCTCTTCAAGCAGTTTAAGACAGAGAAAGCCAAGGAAATATTAGGGAAACATTTTTTAAACAAAATAATATAATATTTTAGATTATTTCTGAACAAAGAGATTTCTAGTATTTATCAGATGCCCAGGAGAGTGAATAGAGATGTACAAATTCAAAGCATTCTGTAATTAAGAAAATAATAGTTAACAATCAAGAGAAAGAAAATTAAAATCAAAATTTACAAATATATAGTAATGAAAATCAGAATAGTATTAACCTTTTTTCTGACAACACTGAAAGCCAGAAGCTATTAGAATAATATCTTCAAGGAAATGACTTTCAGCCTAGAATTTCATTTCTTTTTTTTAATGTTTATTTATTTTTGAGAGAAACAGAGACAGAATGCAAGTGGGTTAGGGGCAGAGAGAGAGGGAGACACAGAATCCGAAGCAGGCTCGACAGCTCAGAGTCCGATGTGGGGCTCGAATTCACGAGCTGTGAGATCATGACCGGAGCCAAAGTTGGATGCTTAACCCACTGAGCCACTCAGGAGCCCCTAGAATTTCATTTCTATCCAGACTAGCAATCTGGTATGAGGACAGTGTGACAGAAAAAAACTAGAAAAACAATCATTTCCTTATACTTCATCCTCAGGGAAACTGCTGAAGATTGTCAGGCCAACACTGAGAGTTAGGGCTTTATTCTGGCTCTCACCATTGCTACTGTGCAAAGCTTTGACGTGATGATTTCCCCTTCTCAATCCAGCTACTTAATTTCTCATTCTGCACTGATATCTATTGTAAAATGCCTGGACTTCATAGGCAAATTGGATTTAGAGAGGCTGTGTCCCCAGGATTGTTTAGGAAAGTGCCTGATTAACAATCTGGGGAAATCCTTCCCCTTTAGCAGGTGTCATGTAGAGTCATACGTATTCACAGTGGATATGCATCAAACTTTTAATGAAGTGTATTCCAGTAGCCACTAACATAATCAAAGTACCCTTACCCTGATTCCATGATCACCAGAAAGATTTCAGATAAAAATGTATCTTTGTCCGTGACCTTGCAAAAGCACTGATAGTGCGGTCTGCATTATAATACTATATTTTTGATAAGTTAATACGGTGGAATACTTGTTCACAAACATATACATGAATAAAAAGAAACTCTCATGAGCCACAGATAATTTTCCAACTATTATTTTATTTTCTGGACTTTTATTTTTCAGTTCCTCAAATGAATAATTTAAACTCACTGGAGCTACATTTTTTTTAATCATCCACTCTTCATTAACTCCACAGAACATGTTAAGGCACAGTATATTAATCTGAGCAGGATTCTTTTAAAGATCTAAGTGAGCTTGTTGAGCTTGTAGCTTGTAGATCCGCTGTATATAAATCATTAAAAATAATTTATATCCAGTCGATCCTTATTGTATCAGCACAATAGGCCCAACACTATTCAGTTTTATTTTTACAGTGTAGGTTAGATCCTATCAAAAGCAACCTTTACTATGAATCTAACTTTCTGAGATTTACTTGAATAGGTTTTTGTCCAAAGCTTGAGAAGAGGCCCAGACACTGTATGTGTTATATAGTCAAAATTTGGGGAAATTTTGCAAAAGTAAAATATTTTAACAGCTATCTGATGAGAGAATTTTTTTTTCTTTCCAACAAAAGGTGTCTCTGTCAAAGTAGCCTGGATGTCTGGTGGTGATACAGAGGCCTGAGCATTCTTGTCTAGTGATCTAGACGAGAAGTTGAGCTGAATATCCATCTGGTTTGCAGTGCCTTCTTTGTATAGATAAATTATTGGTAACTGGCTATTCTGAAGTAGAAATGGCTTCCAGAAATACTCTTACTTCCCAACTCATGCAGCAACATGACAGGAAGACCGTGGAGCAGACACTAGGCTATGGAGATAGTGGGGAAGGAACAAAGTTGGAAATGTACAAATCCACACGATGGTCTGTAGAAAATTCTTCCAAAGGTCATATACCATATAAAAATTTGATAGTGGTTATCCTATATTTGACAAAACCAGTCATGTTTACCCTGTGAAAATGATGAATTTGAAAAAAAAAAACCCTAAATCATTGATAATACAAAAAGTGATAAACTGTGTCAGAATAAAAACTAAATTGTTTTTCCATCTTCTCTCTGTATAACATTACAAAATAATGGTTACCTTAAGAAATAATAAAAACATATGGACCCAAACACTGAAGGAAAAATAGTATAGAAGTAAGTAAGGCAGTTAATTAAAAAAAATTCTATTATTTTTCTGAAATGTTGATAAAATATCAGATTTTAAAATGTATACTCAGATATGATTTTTTTTTCTCATTAGATACACATTTATTTTTTGGGGCACCTGGGTGGCTCAGTCAGTTAGGTGTCTGACTTCGGCTCAGGTCATGATCTCATGGCTCGTGAGTTCAAGCCCTGCATCGGACTCTGTGCTGACAGCTCAGAGCCTGGAGCCTGCTTAGGATTCTGTGTCTCCCTCTCTCTCAGCCCCTCCCGCACTCTCACTCTTTCTCTCTCAAAAATAAATAAACATTAAAAAGAAAGAAATACACTTATTTTTGTATTTAATTCTTTATTTATACTTTTGTATTCCTTTTCTTAAAGGAAGACTCCCAAATGCTTAAACTTCAGGCCCAAAAGATCTGGACCCACCTCTGCTTATAAGGTAAGTGTTATTATTATTATTATTATTATTATTATTATTATTATCGTTATGTAATAACGATATATTAACACACCAAAAGATCTGGACCCATCTCTGCTTATAAGGTAAGTGTTACTACTACTACTATTATTATTATTATTATTATTATTATTATTATGTCTAGTTTAAGAATGAGAAAACTAAAGTCTTGAACTATGATGTGCTTTCCCTCCATTTACAGAGCAAGTGAACTAGGACTCCATCCCAAGTCAGTCTAAATATATAGTCCATTCTTAACTATCACACACTAACACCTCTCAGGTTATTTGTGAGCCAATCACAATAGGTCACACCCAGGAGTGTTCTCTTGACCTCCTTGGTTTCTCCAATATTCTGTGGTACAATTCAGTCCAATTAAAAAGTTGTGGAGTATCTACTATATACCACATAATATATTGAGTATATAAAACTACTAAATAAGGTGTACAAAAATAAACAAAATTCCATTTATCCATGTTTTCTTGGAGTGGGCATTCTTATTAGGCAAAGATGAATATAAGGAGATAATATCTGTATAATATAATGAGTATCTGACAGAAATATTCACACAAAAAATGTGTTTGGAATACACTGGAGGTTCATTTGACTCCGTCGAAGTGAAGGGTTTTGGTGGGGTGGAGCTGGATCTAGTAAAAAAATGCATATAATATATGAGACATGAACAGAATATTATTATTTTTAAGCAGTTTTTAAAGATTTATTTATTTATTTTGAGAGAGACTGAGGTAGCACAAGTGGGGGAGGGGCAGAGAAATTGAGGGAGAGAGAATCCCAAGCAGGCTCCACACTGCCAGCGCAGAGCCTGATGTGCAGTTCGATTCCACAAACAGTGAGATCATGACCAGAAATGAAACAAAAAGTCAGATGCTTAACTGAATGAGCCACCCAGGTGCCCCACCTGAACTGAATTTTAAAAGGCAAATAGGAGGTGATAGTTGAAGAATAAAGGAGATGATATTACAAGCAGATGAAATATCATATTTAAGGGCACAGAGGTATGATACAGCACCTTGCACCTGAACAGCTATATGTAGTTTCACATTGCTGGAGCATAACATTTAGAGAAAATCATAGCAGAGAAGTGCCAGCTTTTTCAGTTGTATATACTTTGTTAAGAAACTCAAATTCCATCTCATACTTAAAATAAATCTGGAGTTTTAAAAAATGTTTAAAGCAGAAAGATGACTTAGTTTAAATTGTGACTAGCCCCAGTATGATGGCACAGGTGTTCATGGTGAGTTTGAGATGGACAGAAGGCCCAGTCCAGTGAGGAGGCTGTGGCAACATTTGCAGGTAAGAAGGAGAAGGTGCGAACTAAGACAAGGCAATGAGGATTGATCAAAGAGGGGGGATTGACATTAACTAAAATTGTCGGTCAGTTGAGAAGTATTTAAGATACCACGACGACTCCCGTGGTGTGATGAGTGATTGGGTGGTTGATGCCAACATCTAAGGCAGAAAAATGGGAGGAAATTCAAAAATGAAAAAGAAAATATAAATTTTGTTTTAGATTTGTTAAATGTGAATAGATTTTAAGGTAATCTATTAGAAGTGCTAAGTAGACAATTAAAGATGACATTGGATATAGTTATAGGTTTAAGTTTTTGTTATTTGGTAGCAGCTCAAAACATATTGTAGATGCATCACCAAAGCAGCACATAGAGCAAGAGAAGGCAATTTCTGAAAATACAGACCAATCATATAATAAAATATAAGGGAAACAAAAAGGGCAAACATTTAGTAAAATCATGGAAAGACTAATTCAAAAGCTGGGAATAGTCAATGTCTAGTACAAAAGAGAAGTAAAGAAGTATCAGGAGGAAAATGCATCCACTGAATCTGTATTTAGGCCATTGGTGACCACAGCTAGACTGTGTTGATGCAGTATGGTGATGGGGCCAGATTCTCAAACTGATGAATGAATGAATTAAAAGTTAAACTCTGATATGATTTCTTTCTCATTAGAAATACTTTCTCATTAGAATGAATGAATTAAAAGTATAAACTCTTAGTCTAAGAAGTTTTTTGAAAAGAGAAGAGGAACATGTTGGGTAGTAAACATGTACGTAGAGCTCAAATATTATGCACCAAGAACACAATATGTACTTGCCATGTTCCATTCTCACCCCATCTGGTATATAATCACATATGCTTTGTATTAACTAGTTCACAAAGAAACACATAGTCAGAAAAGTTTTTTATTTTTTTCTTTAATATATTAGTTAATTTAGACGCCCTCCAGAAAAACCTAACATTTTTATATCAATTTATTTCCTGCATATATATGAGCATTTTTTTTTCATTCTCACTGATTTAACAAATATGTCTTATATGCTTATTATATAGCAGGCGATAGACAATATATCAGGCAAACAATTATTTGAGCAATTATTCTTTGTTACCTGCTGTACACAAAAAAGAGTGCTAACCTCAACCCAAAAAATGTGAAGCCTTTGATGTGAAAAGACAAAGCCTGAGATAATAAATCTATGGTGGGTTTTTAAACATCAATTTTAAAAAGATATTTTTATCTTTGTATGTGTGTTTTTTCTACTGGAAAAGTTTTTCCCCCCAAACTATAGATACTAGATACATCAACTCAAGTTATGTTTTTTTTCCCCCTCTGATTTTGTCTGAGAACTTTCTGAAGTAGAACTTTTTTTTTTCCATTTCAGTTTTGGTCTTGTTCCCAGATGCTAACTTCTAAAAGTTAAACAAATCAATACAAGGCTTTACTTGAATAGTCTAACCTGAAGTCATCAGTGGGGAAATAAGTAAGATATGAGCTATCTCCTTGCCCCATGAAGAATAAATACTTTTCCACTTAGACCTGTGCTGTGTCAGTGTTCCATACATTTTATATAGAATCTGCTTAAAAATTCTTTCAGAGTGAAGCTACTGATTTCTTTATTTATAGTATAACTGAGTTTGTCCCATTCGACGTTGAAATTGACCACTCCTTTTTCTCCTCACCCTCCTCGTTTTATTTCCTCACCCCAAGAGTTTTGACCTTGAGTTCAATTTTCAAGACACTCTTGCTAGAGATTCATAGTATATCAAAAAAGAAAATAGGTTAAAAATTTTAATAGCTATCTCTGTCACAATTGAATTTCATACTATTCTATCAAGAGTTAAATGAAAAAAATAAAATTTTGATGTTCATCATAGGAAGGATAATAGTTTTACCTTCTAGTAGTCTCCTGCAGAATGTGCTTAAATGAATGCATTTGTAATATGGGGTGAAACTCCATCTGTGTTCTGCATAACTGCATCTTGGCTTTAGATGATTGCTCTGTGGGATGTGAGAAGGAATTTTGAAATGGGTAGCCTGTTTCCTGCAGATAAGTTTATGTGTCCTCCTTATCATCATGAAAAGAACTTAAAATAATAGCTACCCTATAAACAAAATGCAAAATTTTAAATCCACTCTTGATTCTAATGGCTTTCAGTCCTGGTTCAGGAGTATAACACTGCACTGTATAAATGTGTGCTGTATTAAGCTCAGGCAAATTTTGCAAAATGTTTTAAGGGCAATTTATAACTTACAGTATGTTTCCAAATATTTTCATGACTCCGACATATGCATATTAATGTTTGAATAGTTGGTGTCGACATAGATATAGCTCTTTAGAGCTGCAAAAATAATCGAGGTCAAAATATCAAATTTAAGAAGGTACATGATGTATTTTCTTGTCCAAGAGATTTCCTGACTAAAATAGTTATGTAGTTTTATTTAAAAGCAATGTGGGGTGTGTGTGGTGGGGGGGAAGAAGTAAGGGATAATAATAGATGAAGAGCCCAGAACTGATAGTCAGATCTGCCCTTAGTGCCACCACCTCTATGCCCTAACCAGTCCTGTTCAGGTATTCACCTTTATCTATTCTTACTTGCACGCTCTCAGACAGTCATACCCTGAGAAAACTTCCTTTCCTGAAAGAGTTATTGGGGCAGAATATCTGGATATGGCAGTCCCCTTGACCCCTGGTGACATGATTTTCCCTTTAGATTCCTTTCTGCCTGTTACTATTGCTGAACACTTGCTCAAAAGTCTGACTTTGAGGTCCTGACTTCCTGACTGAGATCTGTCCCCACTACAATCATGTTCTGCCCTTAGTTTCCAGGTGGGAAAATGACAAGTTAGAACCGCTTCTTTCTCGCTCCCTTAATGTTTGTTCTGCCATTGGCCTTCAGTACCTTGACCTCAAAAATTTAGAACTCCTGGGTCCCAAGAACTACAGGCCTTTTAACCAATTATTTTCTTGAATGTAAAGCCTAGTGGAGACTTTTGTTTGGTAGTAGCCATTCCAAGCAAATTCAGAGACTTCCTCCATAGAATTCCTACCAAGCAATGGGCACATTCTATCTATTTCAGCACATCAAGTGATTAAGAGTTAATTATATTTTAAGGCAACTCCTTCCTATTTTTAATAGTACCTCCTTAACACAGTGAGCATAATGGCCAGGCTATCTAGATGTACCAGTTGTTTTGTTAAATGGTCACGTTCTATGTATATTCATCTATCATCAATTTTTACATGCATCCTAACATACACATTGTTGCACAATGTGCATTATCCATCTATACTTGGGCTTCTTATATGCTTATGTTCTCAGAAACTTTGTGGATGCAGCTTTTAGGGGAAGGAAAAGAGTACTCTAAGAGAAAAAGATGAGTAGAATTTGGAAAGGAGGCGAGAGAGCTAAGCATAGCTGCAGGACCCGAAAGTCAGAGTGTATCGTGCTGGTACAGCATGGGACTATGATTGAACTGCCCAGACATAGCTCTATGGCACTGTCCATTCACCCCATAAAAGAGGTAGCTGTATGATAAAACTAAAAGCTGTGTGTCACCAGAGATCCACACAGCATTAATGAGGACTCATCTCCCAAAGAACAAGTTTGAAAAAGTGATATTATGTCATGACCTGGCCAAAGAGATTATATATTTTGAAGTCAAGGATAATTGAAAAACCATTACATGGGCAGCTCAAGTTATATATATGCCACACAACTTATTTTTTTTTTAAGATGGCAGGTCCGCACCAGTAGATGTTTCAGTAATGCCAGCTATCAGGGTGCTTCCTTCTGATGGGGAACTAAGAAGAGTAGAACAGCCCAGTTCCCTGATACAGGTAGCATTGATGCAGAGTTGTGAGCAGAAGAAATCAACCAGACAATGAAGGGTAGGCAGGACAGGCAGTAGAGCAAAAGGCAGGTGTGAATTCTTGTCCACCATACCTTCAACAACTTTTGGAATCCAAGTGAAATGAATGAAAGAAGGGCTGAAGTACTAGCTTAGGGAGATGCGAGTTACTTATCCAGCAGACTTATATACCAATTGTACGTATGCATATATGTACACACACACACACACACACACACACACACACAATTTGCGTCATACCGCTTTGCTCAAAATCTTGCAACAACTCCAGTTTCACTTAGACTAAAGCCAACGTTCTTGTGAAATCCTACATAAGTCTATCCCAATTACTTCTTTGCCTTCTTCCAGATGTTCTTCCCTCACTGATTCTGCTCCACGCCTCCTCCAAGTCTTTTCTCAAATGCTCCCTCCTCATTGAAGCCTATCTTGACTCCCTTCTTTAAAACTGCAGATGTTCTACCTGTAGCTGTCCCAGTCCTCATTATCCTATACTTTGTTGTTGTTGTTGTTGTTGTTTTACTGTGGTAGTTACCACCTTCTAAGATACTTTATTGTTGGCTCTCTGCCTCCTCCTGGATTGTTCATTCCATGAACGCACAGATCTTGGTTTACTGACATATCCAAGCCATGGTAGTGGCAGCCCTTAAAAATAAGAGTCCGGAAGCTCCACAGTGAGAGGTTGACTCCAGACAGTAGCAGATCTGGTAAGCAAAAGTTCTTCAGGAAGAGAAAAGGCAGTCAAAGGAACTTGAGGGGGTGAAATGGAGTTTGTTCAATTCTCATGCAATAAAATTTACTTGCGTATTGTGTTTACTGTTTGTCTCACCCCATTAGAATACAAGCTCCATAAAGACCAGGATTTTTTTCCTATTATTTTCACTAATACAGTTCAATACAAGAACTTTGTATTTCCAAATTGGGCCTTACTATGTGTTTATTAAATTAAAAAAATACTGTTTCACCAATAGAAATTATATTCCTAAATACTCTTGTGCTCCCATTTGTGATATTATAACCAAAAGAGATGATCTCATCCAGTTACAGTCATGTGCTAAAAAGAGGGAAAGTTTATCTCTCATTTTAGTATTGGTGGCTTTGTTAGAAGAGAACAATGAGCAAAATTAGAAAATGTTTCTCTACTGGATCTACCCAAGGTGGTATCATTGAGCAAAAATGGTGAGTACAAGAACAAGGACCTTCGTCTTGTTTTTTTCTAATTACTTACACTGTTACATATGAAGAAAGAGAAAAAAAAGAAAGGAAATCTGTCCAAGGTCATTAGAAGGGACATAATAAGCAACTAATGGGGCCCAAAAGACCCCAGTAATCCCCACATGCTACAGCCCACAACAATTCACCACAGCACATGAAAGTCCTGTTTGTCCATCTCAAAAAACTCAGAAAAAAAAAGAACTTTTGGACTTAAAATGTTAAGCTGTTAAAAAAAAAAGACTGAGTATAGGCCAGGTAGATACTCTCTTAATTTATTATTATTTTAGGGAAAGTGAACACATGCATAAAAGGGAAGCCTGACCAAGATTAAGTGCCATCTGAGGAGGACTGGGGGCAATGCTATGTGAAAAGACTACACTAGGGGCGTCTGGGTGGCTCAGTGGATTAAGCATCCGACTTTGGCTCAGGTCATGGTCTCACAGTTTGTGAGCCCCATATGGGGCTCTGTCCTGACAGCTCTGAGCCTGGAACCTGCTTGGGATTCTGTGTTTTCCTCTATCTCTCTTCCCCTCCCCCGCTTGTGCTCTGTCTCTGTCTCTCTCTCTCAAGAATAAATAAGACACTAAAAAAAAGAAGGAAAGAAAGAAAGAAAGAAAGAAAGAAAGAAAGAAAGAAAGAAAGAAAGAAATTAAAAACAAAATAGAAAAGACGACACTGATGCCAGTTCTTACAGTTATAGGGTCACATCAGCATAAAACTGAAATTCTCACCCTCTGTGGATTGGTGAGATGTAAGATGAAATGAAAGAATAAGGTGTGGGGCACCTCGTGGCTCAATCGGTTAGCGTCCAACTCTTGATCAGATGATGACCTTACAGTGCATGAATTTGAGCCCCACGCCAGGCTCTGCGCTGACAGTGTGGAGCATGCTTGAGATTCTCTCTCTCCCTCTCTCTCTCTCTGCCCTTCCTCTGCTTTACACACTCTCTCTCTTCAAATAAAAAAGCATTTTTTTTAAATGGTGCAGGCTTGGTGTGAAGTAGTGCTATATAGAAAGAAAATAAATAATTACAAATAGTCATAATTTTTACGTCTTTCATGTATTTAACTCTATATCGGCTCTATGACTGAGAGGCTGGAGTCCTCTAAAGAAATTGTCACTGTTAAGTATGCATATGAGAGACTGTAGAGACATTAAGGCCGGAATAAAAGGATACACAAGAGCCAATGGATTGATAGTGATTGACTGGAATGCCTTTAGTTTACATAGTAGAGTAAGCACTATGCTGAAGAAGATATTTACGCTTGTATTTTGCAAAAAAAAAAGTAAAGTCTCACTTTCTATTCACCCAAGCATACCACACCACACACACACACACACACACACACACACACACACACACACACATTCCACTTCTAAACTTAATATTATCCCAACAGACTTCTCCAAATTAAATCACAACATATTTAATTGGGGTACCCCCTTAGTACAGAGAAGTCGAAGAGGCTGGGGAATTTGCATGTCTCATCCCTGGTTGTAATGTAGGAGGTGAATATTGGGAAGCACACAGAATAGCCTCCCAGGTAATTCTGAGAACGGTCCTGGAGGACAGTGTCTAAAGAAATAATTTAAGTGATTGTTATTAAAGAATTACTGATTAACACAAATACCTCTGTGCCCTTTAAGCCAACTACTTTCTCTGTTGTGGTAGAGTGGAATAAATCAGACCCTGTTTAGATATAGGGGAAGTATCACATTTTGGGAAAATGTGTTAAAACAGTGCTCTGTTCATGTTGCCCTAAATTGCTGTCAGGAGAGCCAGGACTTTCAAAGCTGGATTTGAGGATTTGGTATTACAAGACCCCAATGGCTGAAGGGTCAAAGAGAAGACAGTATATATTTATCATGAGGCACTTTATCTGCTTGAAAATAGGAGCCCTAGATAATTCACAACAGTGTTTAAAAGGATACTTTCAGAAATTAATTATCTAGAGGTGCTTGTTGTTGAGATACCATAATAGGTTTTGATTAAACTTTCAAAAAGCATTAATAGGAAGGTTCCAAAGCGCTGGTCTGTCTAGACAACTGTTGCAGAGATTGGCTAGTTATTTATCAATCTCTCTTTCTCTTTCTTCCTGGAAAGGTTATGACACAACTAGACTACATTCCCCTAGCTCCCTTGCAGTGGAGTATAGCTAAGTGCAGGAGTTGTAGTTAACAGAATGGGGATGGACACAGTATTTGCCACTTCCGACTTTGGTTGGAGGAAACCCCCCACGTGATCCTCTGCACCCAGTCTCGTCCCCCATCAGATGCTGAAGATGCAACAGAGAACACTGGTATTGATGGCCTAGCAGACCCTCAGCTGGAAGGAGCTAGGATACTGAAATCATTGCTTGTAAGATCATCCACCACAACTGACTGTTATGTGAGCTCAAAACTAAGCATCTGATATGTTAGGTCTCTGAAATTTGGGGATTGTTTTTGTAGGTATTAGTCTAATACAGGAAATTAGTTTTTCTTGACCTATGCCATATCTGCTAAACCTGGTACTCCATATAATATATAGTAAAACAACACGTGCACACACCCATGGAAAAGTCTTTCTTTATGCCAACTGGTCAAATCTTCAAAACATAAATTATATAAAATTAACTAATTTATTAGAGGCAGACATATACTATAATAGATTTCTGAAGAACTAATCCATGGGAACTAAAAAGCAAAGCTAAAATATAAAAGTAATACAAACTTTCAAATACCCTGGAAATAAGAGTTAAGTAGTATCTGAGTGGTGATTCAAGGGCTCGGAAACCTGAGTTGTACCAGAGCTTGGACTAGTGTTTATCCTTCATTCCCCACATCTATATCAGTAGTTCCAACTTAGGAATTATGTGTTTAATTTTTTTTATTAAATGTTTTTATTTATTTTTGAAGGAGAGAGAGAGAGACAGAGCATGAATGGGGGAGGAGCAGAGAGAGAGAGGGAGACACAGAATCCAAAGCGGGCTCCAGGCTCTGGGCTGTTAGCACAGAGCCCAACACACGACTCGAGCTCACGAACTGTGAGATCATGACCTGAGCTGAAGTCAGACGCTTAACTGACTGAGCCACCCAGGTGCCCCAGGAATTACGTGTTTAAAAGGGCAAAGGAAACTCAAAGGATGTTTATAAAAATTCTGATGGACTTGGGGAAAGCATATGGGGTGCTATTCAAAGAATACAAAGACCTTCTCCATCATATGATTATTTGGTACCAAGTTGGACAAGGTGAGGAGTGTTGGTCCAATTGTAACTCTGGATAAATTTCCAATACCTCAGGTTAGAATGCTCAAGTTTTCCAAGTAGAGAAGATGATTATTGTCTCCAGAGAAATAACAAATAACAACTTTGTTCCCAAGTTTAACATAAACTATATGGATAGAGTAAATATTTGACTTGTTTTTACTATTCAGCATTTAAGTACCTTTTTATTATTATCATAATATCTCTCTTTGAGGGAATTCTTACATCGTTACTAAAGGGAAAAATAAGTGGACCAAATTCTTCCTCTGTGTTTCCTGTAGAGGATGCCTGACTCCAGCTAATGTTTCACTATTGAAACAGTGACACAAAGACAGTGATGATGACAAGATTTCAATCATCTAGCCACAAATATGACTCTTCTATTCTGGGCTCTAAAGTCCTCAGGACAGTGTTGATGTCATTTGTTTATCTCTTAGCCCAGCCCTCCATTCCATAAACCTCCCATATCTTTGTAATTATTCTGTTATTAATAACTTTGTTTTGTTTAAGATAGGCAGTTTGTGTTGTTTATCCTAAGACATTTACTGGCACAATTAAAAAAATACCGTATCAGATTGTGTGCTGCCCACACAGTGAGAACAATGGCAACCCTTCGAATCTTCCGTGTTTCAAAAAACACTAATTGGATATTACATTTGGCATTTTGAGAAGGGAATGAGCCCCAAACCTGGTGTGGGCACATTTTTATTTGTTTTGTTTTGTTTATTTTGGCCCAAGAAAACCAATGCTATCACATCCAAATGTGAAATATTTGCCCACTGTCTTCAGGGAAGAATTATGCCAAATCTGAAAGTGCACCTGGAAATTCCCATAGAAGTCCATCCTGGTGCAGAGGTGAATATTTTTCCTGTTCTAAGAACCATGAAGTAGAAACATTGGGAGCAAAATTTTGGTGGCAAAATGCTCTGTCAGTTAAACTTAAGATTTACCCACTATAGAGAAGAAGGTGTTGACTTGCACACATGACAGGGATCTTGAACTCTTTATATTGGTTTTTTCCTTCTTCACACAACAGAGTTTGCCTACACAAATGGCCACCCTTGTAAAGATTGCATTTTCCATCTTCCCTTTTAGCATGATGGCATTCTCTTAGAATGAAAGTAGAAACAATGCATGACCCAACAGTCATGCCCTTAAAGGAATTGCAAGTGTATTTCTTATTCTTTCTTCATTTCAGTTGTATGGGATGCAGATATGATGGCAGGAGCCAAAGCAACCACCCTAAGCTCAGAGTTGTTGAAAAGAAGTAATGAGAGAGGAGATATCCTTGCCTTGTTCCTAATATTAGGGGACAAGTATCTAGTTTCTCAGTATTATGTGTGATGTTAGTCATGATTTTATTTTAATTCTTTATAAGGAAAACGTTCCAAAGAACGTGTCCAGGAGTTGGCCATTTTCTTACTTGTGTTTAGTACATTTAGAAGGCATTTTCATTATGAAATGTTGTATCTTTTTCAACTTCAGAGTTCTTTTCTTCTTTGACTTCATTTCCTCAATGTTTCTCTGCACACTCTACAAGTAGTATGGTTTTTAGTATCTTTAATTTTAAACTTCATTGTTTTTTTAACTATTCTTTCTAACTCTTTCACTGTAACTCGTTCAGTGTTATCATGATTTTTAATTTTATTGGATTTAAAAAAATTTTTTTTGAATTATCTATACATCCACTCTGGCTATTTTTCTATTTTTCTATCTAGTGATTTGTGATTATATTTCACATCTCTGATTTAAGGACTCTGTTAATCACCCCGAGTCATTATTGGCTTCTCACCTGGATGAGGGACTCTTGCTTCTGGTTTGTGGGGCTGGCTTCTTGCATGGACATTCTCAAAGAGAATGGGCAGTTTGCTGGGACTGTCTCAAATGCGAAACACAAAGACTCCTACACTTGATTACCGTTTCCTTCTCTCCCCCCTTGGGAGGCAATCTGGAATTTTATTTCTCTTGCTTTTCTAGGCAGTCAAATATACTAATCTTAATAGGGATGAATTGATGAATTTACTAATTTATAAAGTTAGTAATTTATAAATTATTATTTTTTATTTATAAAATTACTAATTTAACAATTTACACATTTATAATTTGTAAACGTACTAGGATACAGATGGCCCTTTGCAATTTAAAATTTAAATTTAAAAATGTACAGGGGTGCCTGGGTGGCTCAGTTGGTCGAGTGTCCATCTTTAGCTCAGGTCATGATCTTGCTGTTCATGGGTTCAAGCTCCGCGTTGGGCTCAGTGCTGACAGCTCAGAGCCTGGAGCCTGTTTGGATTCTGTGTCTCCCTCTCTCCCTGATCTTCCCCCACTGGTGCTCTGTGTGTGTGTCTCTCTCTCTCAAAAATAAATAAACATTAAAAATTTTTTTAAATGTACAGGATTACACATTTAGTAATTTGCTAAAACACCAAGTTAAAATTTTAGCAATTTACTACTCTTCAAACAGAAGAAAGGAAGTAAATGAATAAAGGTGTTAACCCTTATAGCCAATACACACATTTCCCCCCACCCTTACCTTCACTTTGGCCTTTTTTCTCGCCCATTCTCTGTGTAGCTGCCCCTTGCAAAAGGCCACTGCATCCTTCTTCATACTAACTCTGAACTGACCTCTGTCAGTATCAGTGAAATACCTTCTAACTTACATCTTTCAGCAATTTATGGAAATCTATGTGCCACTTTGGCTATTTGACATTTTGTTTTTGAAATATTTTTTGTGGAAGGTAGAAATACAAATATATGTACTAAATGAATCATTATTTATCAGAAGCCAGAAATGGAAAATTTAGAATAAGTGGCATTCAAATATTTTACTGTCTTATAAACTTTTTTTCATAATGTAAAATGGATGAACTATCTCTGAACTCTGAATGAGTTAGCAAGAAGTCACAAGACGTTTTTCCTCCATGTCCTAAGACATGAGAAATCATATATATTGACATTCAAAGCAGAGAAAAAAGTTTTATTTCTATTTGCCCCATTAACATGATTTATTTCTTTACTGTGGAATTCTTTACAGGGATATATTTACTAATTTTTTAACCAGAAAAAAAAAGCAAGTCAAGATTATTTTCTCTAGAATCACAGGCATCTAGTGTTATATATTCTAAGTTAGAATTAAATGGTGACAATTTAAGGGTCCAAGTTTGAACTCTGAATCAAAATCTGAATGCAGGTCAGCTTAAAACCCATGCCACTCTATAATCGTACCAGAATCTGCAAAATGATTTAGAAATTTTATCCTACTGGCTAAAGACATTGCATTGGAAAATCTCCAGATAAACCTGTAATTGGTGTTCCTGGAAATACAGAAACTTTAATAAGTGTAGTCTAAAACAAACAAACAAACAAAACCACCTTTTATTATCAATCCAAAAAAGTGTAATATATTCTTGAAACGTGTATTTTATGAGACTAGTCAACGTGAAAGAAGAATGTGCGAGGCTGTGTGCAAAGGTACATGCTGTGACTGTAGT
The DNA here is from genome assembly GCF_016509475.1 of Prionailurus bengalensis. Taxonomy (NCBI): domain Eukaryota; kingdom Metazoa; phylum Chordata; class Mammalia; order Carnivora; family Felidae; genus Prionailurus; species Prionailurus bengalensis. The sequence goes on from NC_057360.1 coordinate 52,322,787, forward strand.
ACTTTAGAAATTTTAAAGCATATATCGTCACGTAAGGGCAACTACGCATTGCAACAATGTTTTGGTGGTATAGGGATGTTAAAGGCTCACTCACTGAAGCCCATTCAATTAGTGCTTACTGCAGTTTGACTTTGGAGGGGTAGTTAATAAGAAGTCTAGACATTAAAGCACAGATAGCCGTGAGGAAGGCCCAACCGTTAGATCCCCCTCCTATCTTCTCCTCTTCAAATTAATTCCCTGAATGGCCTCTTTTCAGGCTCTCATTTGTTTCTATTTTTTTCACTTGGGATTAGAAGAATCTTTACCACAATGGCCTTCAATAATTGAAACGCTTATCTTTCTAAAGCATGTGAAGGCACCTCTTCCCTTGCTTAAATATGAATCTCATATTAAACCTGTAAATAGTCTGAGCTATATATTAACATGCCTTTATTTTTTGTACTTTAGTGGTTAAATTCTAGGAGTAGAGTTGAGAACCTATACAAATGAAAAGAATTTCTGAATTTAAGATGATTAACCACTCTGGAGAAAAGGCTATCATCTAAAATAATATGGCATGATAATTTAAATTCAGACAGTACATTGGAGATATTTTTCATTTGCTCAGCATACTCTGAGCTTGTACGCCCAAATGCTGTACCTAGTTCATGCCAACAGTCTGCTGTGAAGGAATTAAAGGAATCAAAATATGTTAGGTTTCATCAAGGAAAACTATGTGTTGTTTAGAGTATGTCTTTCAATATTATCTGACTCTGCTTTTGTGTTTGTTTTTGGTTTTCATTATCTTTGAGCTATTTTACATCTGTGTCAGTTATAAACAAAAGAAAACGAAACAAAATCTCATAGTATAACAGATAATTATTGCCCGTAGAAATTCACATTTTGTCTAGTGAAATGCAAATGATTATTGCTCTGTGGGCATGAATCATTTTTGCTAGTTCTTTTATTTGTAAACTCACTTCAGCATACTCTCGCTGAGTATAGAAGTGTGGTACTTTGAATTCTCTTTTGTAGTTATCTTACTGGATCTTCCCTGAACTGAGTTAAGTGAAATCTTTGACACATGGGTTATTTTTTGATATTTGTGTGTCACAGAATCTTTTTGAATATCTCTCTCCACTTTATGAATCTGAATTGCAGGTTGCAATGATATACCATACAATGTGTTCTCTAGACTATACCCCGGTACCTGGCTATCATTGAAGAGTAATGCGTGTCTTGTATATTTACTAGGTCCAACATTTCTGTGGAACAAATATTCTGTAAGGGAAAGAATTATCTTGAAAAAGTTTAATTTTAACTCAATAGCAGACTATCAAAAAATCGCCATCACAGTCTTCACAGCATTTAATGAGAACTGTGTGTTCTTTTCTACTGCGATGTATTAGAGTATCACCTCCTTTTAGTACAATGTGATCTCTGAAAACACTTAATTCTTGAGGCAGAAATCCTAAACAGAGTTGTTGAACCTGCACAGAGCATTGTACCGCTTTATACTTCTGGGTAGAGATGCATTTTTTTTTCAGAATTGTATTGGGTTAACACTAAGTTGTATGGGTTTTTTTGGAAAAAAATTAATAGCTTAACATTCTTATAGAAGCTATTAAGTGTATGTTGAAAGTGCCTACAAGTATGCCTTAGAAATAGAGATCTCTATATCATTACTTGTTGGAGATTTTAATAAATTGCTGAAATTGTGGTGCTATTAATTACTAAATAAGAGTAACAAACGTAGGGACACTTGGATGGTTCAGTCAGTTGAGTGACTTTGGCTCAGGTCATGATCTCACAGTTGGTGGGTTCGAGCCCCATGTTGGGCTCTGTGCTGATAGCTTGGAGCCTGGAGCCTGCTTCAAGTTCTGTGTCTCCCTCTCTCTGCCCTTCCCCTGTTCACACTCTGTCTCTGTCTCTCTCTCTCTCAAAAATAAATAAACATTAAAAATTTTTTTAATAAAAAAGAGTAGCAAATGTAGAAGGCTTTGTGTTTTGTTGTTCAGTGAATCTCATTTGTACTTCTCAAAGATTCTTTCAACAAAATAAATGCACAATCTTTATATTTGTTGAAAGAATTTTTTTTTCTTTTAGCACAGAAAGTGCTATGCCTTCCTATAGCTTTTGTATTCTAAGTACACCTGCACTCCATAGGGTGCAAAAATTATCCTTTTTCCAGACAGTTCTCAAAAAGTTTTTTCTCTCTAAGTAACTAGACATTAATAAAGTTATCACATGTACCCACCAAGTACCCAATGCTTCATAAAGAGTTATGTAATTTTAATTAATATATGCTATACACTATTTGGCATCATAAAATATCTTTTTATCAAACCAATATAAGATTAAGGAAAAAGTTCTGATATACTAGTTTGTTGAGAACCTAAAGTGTGTCTAGACCTGAATTAGAAGTTAATGACACAAAATAGAATAATCATATCTTTCACCTAGAAGAGTCTGAAGTCTATACATTCTCACGGGAGGAAAAAAGTGGATAAACAACGGAATACAAGACATAGTTTTGTATAAGTATGAGTGTATTGGGAGCATATGTGTGTGCACACATGTACATCAGAGAGAGAGACAGAGAGAGACAAAAAGAGAGACTTTAAAAAGTTGATATAGCCCAGGAGGGTGTCTTTAGGTTGACCTACAAGGTTGGGGAAAGTTTCCCAAAAGAGTAAGTGGGGAGTGGGGGTGGAAATCACACAGACACACACAGACACAGACACACACACACACACACACACACACACACACACACACACACAGGAATGTAATGGCAAACAAGGTAACTGGACCTGGAGACAGAGGACAGATCATGAAAGATCATAAAGGCATAAGGATTTTATCTTACAGTTAATGGGTTAGCATAGGCTGTTTCCTTTTCCAAACACTGCACATTGGGGAAATCTCTTCAAAATATATCCCATATCCTGGGATCTAACAAGTTCCCACCAATGGAATCCTTCTCAACCTCCTCTCTCTCACCTGAATGACCACAGTAGCACATTCAGTAGTCTTCCTGCCTCTGTTTTTGGGCCCTTAGAAGTCAGTTCTCTGTGTATGGCCAGTGATATCCTTGGAACGCTTGTTTCAGATTAGGTCATTTTTCTTCTCAAAAGCCTCCAATGGCTTCTCTCCTCTTGACACACAAGCAGCTAGAATTTCACAAAAGGACTTGCCGTCCTTCCTAAGTCATCAGGCCACCAGTTGCCTCTTCAAATTGATTTATTCCTGCTCTTCCCTCCCATCCACCTGCAGTGACCATACTGCTTTCCCTGGACATCTAAAAGCAGCTTCTACCCAAAACATTTTTCATACTGTCTGTCCCTCCTGCCTGGAATGTTCTTTTGCCAGGTGTCTTCCCAGTTCCTGTGCTTCATTCAAACTCTTTATTTTTGTTTTTGTTTATTTGTTCGTTTGTGTTAAATCAGTATTTTTTGAGGCTTTTGATAGCAGCTCTGTGTGGTGATTTCAAAGAACAAACAAAATATATCATTCAGCAGTCATTGGTTTTTTTAAACATAGACACAAGGAAATAGAAACCACTTTTAGGAAATGAAAAACCAAGGTGTAGGATATCCAGCACATGTGTATGCCATCTTCAAATTTTGGGGCGCCTGGGTGGCGCAGTCGGTTAAGCGTCCGACTTCAGCCAGGTCACGATCTCGCGGTCCGTGAGTTCGAGCCCCGCGTCAGGCTCTGGGCTGATGGCTCAGAGCCTGGAGCCTGTTTCCGATTCTGTGTCTCCCTCTCTCTCTGCCCCTCCCCCGTTCATGCTCTGTCTCTCTCTGTCCCAAAAAAAATAAATAAACGTTGAAAAAAAATTTTTTTTTTTAATTTAAAATCAGATTTCCAGTTGTCCAAAGTGGCTCAAATTTAAAGTTTGTGCTATGCGATTGTGCAAGTGTATTCCGTGTAAAACAGCAAGTGTATTACATGCTGTAATAGCTTCCTAACCTACCTCTACCCACAGATAGGCAGTGAATTTGAGAAACTAGGTAAGCGTAAATTAGATCTTAAGAAAAGCTCTTAATTTTTAAGTTTTACACTTGGATTTAAAAAACAAAACACAGGACACACCTGGTGGCTTTCTCTGCCCCTCTCCTGCTCACACTCTCTCTTTCTCTCTCAAAATAAACAAATAAGCATTAACATTTTTTTTTTTTAAAAAACAAAACACAAATAAATCGGACTCTCCTCAGAGTCCTTCTCTGACTACCTTTTTTGGGACAATAGTCACTTGTTTTTTGTTTTCTTTATTCTTAATTTTTTGTTTTCTTTATTCTACTTTTCATCACCTAAAATATTTAGCATATATAGTATATCTATAATATCTACAATTTAACAACATATTATATATCTTCCCCTGTAGAAAGTGGCATGATGTCTGATATGTTAAATTTAATTGCTCAAATCCAAGCATGTAGAAAAATGACCGATGCACAGTAGTTGCTGAATAAATATTTTCCTGAATTAATAAAATAATGTATTTGATCCATGATCCTATTATGTAAATGTTTGCTTATTTGAATACTATATATATATGTATATATATATGTATATACATATACATATATCACCAAGAATATCACCAAGAAATTAAATAACCACAATTCAAATATCATTTCCTTCTAATAAACCATATCTCAGTTCATATTATGTTGCTTATTTCTAATAACACAAGGGGATTTTGCTAGTTATAAGCAATATTCATAAAGAAAGCAATCAGCATTTTCCTGGTTGATATGCTTTTACTGACCTGTTACAGGGATGGGCATTCACATTTTGAATATTAACACTGAGTAATAGGCTAACAGCAGTGTATCAGAAATGGGATAAAATTTCTTTGTAAATTATTAGATATGGATGAAATTTCCTTTGTAAACTGATTCATCAAAATTTTTGCTTTTAGAAGAATTAGGGTATTATATTAACATTTAACATTTTGTTAAAACGTGGTTAGTAGTTTTGTTTTCTCCATTACAATAATAATTAATAATAATGGGATCAGTCTTTGAAGTAGTTCGCTGAGTGATATTTACTCAGAGCTCACTTCAATGATACTAAGTGATCTAGTTGGAACACTTGCATGCCTAAACTTCAAAAATAATTATGTAATTTTACTTTATTCTTTCTGGTGTTGTGGTTGTTTTATATCATTGCTATTTCCCCTCATGACTGTGCACTGTAAAAGGTTTTGCTTATGTTAAGTATAATGTGCAGTTGTTTCTATAGATACCTGCTTGTTACAGTTTTTTAAATTATCTATTAATAATTTATTATAATAAACTACAACTTTCAAATATCAGTACTTTTTTCATCCTTTTCCTCCTTGAATACATCAAGGCCTAAACTGAACTGGATTTAGATGAAATTAAATGAGATATATCAAGTTCGTTAATATGTAATTAATGTTTGCAACAAATATTTCCCAAAATGGAAACCATCACCTGTATTTGTAATCAGAATATTTCCAGTGACGTTTTAAAATTACAAAGTATCAAATGCTATGAAAGTGTTTCTATTTTGGTTTTATATATGAAAAATTTAATGATAATATTTAAGGCTTCTGGCGGGTTTTCTGTGTTACTCAGTACTTCACTTAATTCCCAATTGGAGATGATAAAATCAAGATGGGAGTTAAGTAGTCAGACTAACACCAAATAGCTTGTTAGTAGAAAAGTCTTGATATGAGCCCTCTTGTGAACTTTGGCGGTATGATTTCAAACCCTGAGGTCTTAACCACAGACTCACCCATCCATGGTCTACTGATGGAGTCATGAACTGACCAAGAGCTGACATCTTACGGATATTTAAGGAAGAAAAACAAGAAAAATCACAGTGGCTTCTGAAAATACGTACTTTTCACTGATGATCACCAGTGTAATTTAAAGATGTCCAAAAAGCTATTGTAAATAGTACTATATCAAATAGCAGGCATAGGGTACTGAAGATAGATTAATTTCAGACTTAAGGAAGCAAGACCAAAACTGATATAATGACTTATACTACCATTGTCTGTTAAATGAAAATTCCAAAAGATTTTTAAGTGGTCTCTCCATTCCACTGTTAGTTGCTTCCATCTATTTTAAATAGAGCAGTAAAAGTGATCTTTAAACATATGATATCTTTAACAATTATAATTGTTATAATTATAACAATAGAACTCACCATACTATATGTATCAACAGGTACAAATACTTAGTAGGTGTTCAATAATATATATTAAGTATTTATATGGATGCAAGTTTAACCTTTTAGGTACTCCAAATCTTTAGTTTCATATTTTGTTTATATTAATTGTCTTTCCAACCTTGGTCTGCATGCACTGGTACATAGAATAATTGAGCACACCATAACTTTTCTCTTACAATTCACAAGCTATGCTGCAATATGGCACTAAAACTAGTTTTTAAGCAATTAATGAAGAAAATATTTTAACCATTCTGCTGTTAAAAATACTGTCACAGCATCATCAGTATCATCTGGGATTTTTTAGAGAAACGACTACTTGGTATCCACACAAGACCTGTTGAACCAGTCCTTAGGAGTGGGGACTAGATATCTACATTTTAACTAAGCTCTTTGGATGAATCTTATGAACACTAACGTTTGAGAAGCACTGCTCTAAATAAATTTATGTTTTTTATGAGCCTACTTATTCATGTGCATTTATTAATTAAGCCATGCCTATAATGTCAAGTCATGGCCCATAAGCTTCAGAATGTACTATAGAAGATAACTTTTCAATAAATTACAGTACAGGAGCATCTTATTATCTGGCCTCTATCCATACCAAAATGAATGAGGGAACCAGTAAAATGTAGGAGAAACATAATTATTTTGCCTAATTTCCTCATGTTGCTAGTTGATAGAACTTTTATCATTTCTACATGAGCTCCATCATGTGGCTGAGCTTTGATTTCTTTTTCTTCTAGTAGTTATATAGATGATTAAATCATGAATAGAAAAATTAATGCTTTTACAGAGCTATGCTGCTGAGACCTATTCATAATCATGCTTCCTTTGTTGTTTTTAGTTGTTTCTGTTATGTTTTTAGCATCATGATTTTGAAATTAGAAAACAATATGGACAATTGATGCTAGAAATATACCACTAATGGTTCTTCAGTGTCATAACACTATGTTCCCAATCGGGTTCTAGAAAAATCAGATTACAATTCCTGTAATCACTGTGTTTTGAAATTGAAGGGTTCCCAAATCAATGTGTGTGTTTTTTTAATGAGATAAATGACTTCTTTCTGCCTGTCCACTTAACTTACATCAGAAAAAAAAAAAAGGTGTAAGAGTTTCCTATTCTTCTAAGAAACAGTCAGTTAGGTGTAACCATAAGAGGGGACAAAAGAGAGCTAAAAAAAACCCATATCAGTTTATTATACTCATAGATCCTAGAAACCAGAGGCATCGCACATCACGCAGGGCCACAAAGGAAGCCACCAGAGGGGTCACGAAGCAGAAGACAGGAGCCAGAGGAGAGTGCAGGCAATTGTGTTTATTGAGTACCCACAGAAAAGGTAAGGCAGAGGAGGGTTAGAACAGTTTAGGACTGACTAGTTCAAATAACTTTGGAAGGCTTTAGGTTATGAGGGTGGTCCTTAGTTGTCTGTAAACTGATCCTGGGATAATTAAGGCAGAGAAATATTGCTCTTGGGGTGAAATTACTTCATATATCAAAGGCATGCTCTTGGCTGGACACTTTGCAATCTCTAAGAATTGGCTAGCTTAGAGACAGGTAGTCCTTCTTCAGGTAAGAAAAGATTTTTCAAATGTCAAAACATCCTAACATATAGCAAATTTATAATACATTGCATATATGTGTGTATCCCAACACCTATGTTTTTGTGTGACACTCAACTACAGAAATAATCTAAAAGGACTCCATCATATGCCCAAAAAGAAATGACCACAATCAAGCATCCGATTAACTTTTGATATTACAATTTTGTGGAAGTGTATATAATGGGATTTATTCAAAATACTTTTTAAAGGAAGAGGGATGAATCTAAACACATTAAGCACCAGTTATATAAGCATAAAACATACACAAATTCTGTCATCAATTTGTTCTAAATTCATTAGAAAAGTTCAAAGTTTACTATAAATCATAATACAAAAGTGTGTTAATGCATGGGACTCTTGATTTCTGCTCAGGTCATGATGTCACGTTTCCTAAGATTGAGCCGTGAGTGGGGCTCAGCGCTAATAGGCTCTTTGCTGATAGCGCTGACAGCTCAGAGCCTACTTAGGATTCTCTCTCTCTCTCTTTCTCTGTGCCTCTCACCCCCACTCCTATGCATGCTCTCCCTCTCTCTTAAAATAAGGAAGCTTAAAAAATAAATAAATAAAATGGTCCAATCGTGTCAGTTTTTCACAGAATATATAAATAACCTGTATATATAAAACATAAATAATATACTCTTCTCTTAATACCATCTGCCAAGAAAAAAGAAGTAATCACAATATCTCCAGGAGATATTTTTTGTATTTAAAGTAGAAACAAAGAAGGAGTAAATAGCTAAATGTCAATTCAGATTAATGGTAATCAGGCATCTTCAGTAATGTTAAATTCAGTGTATGTGGTGTCTATTTTCTGATAGTTTGCTTTTGTTTTTGAATCTTTAAATTTTGTGGTTTTTGAATCTTTAAATTTTGTGTTTTAATCTTTAAATTATGCCTCATTTCCAACATATTAATGTTTGCTTTTGCATGTTAGGTAAAGAAGTGTGGGCTGAAAATATCAGAAGAAAGAATTCTTGACTGCCACATTTCTCCCTGCTAGTTACAACTCCTTAGGTCCCATTATCATCCAGTAACTATGAGACTCCTGTCAGAGATTCATATTCTTTACCTTTCCTTTTCCTACAAACTCTTAAGCAAAATTAAGCAGTACTTATAAGGCTTAATGTACCAAAAATAAATAACATAGAAGAAGCAACTATTGGCACACTGGAAAAATTTCATATCTTTATATGAATCCATCGGTAAATTCTTTCAACTTCAATCATCATTAGAGAGTATTTAAAAATGTAAGCTATTATATTGCTAGACTGGTCAATATACTTAACATCAGTGACTTAAATGCTCTCCAATAATATGTCCATAGAATTTTCAAAAAGACTACTTTATTATCCAGTACACTTATCAGATAAATACTGTAAGAATAAATACTGTAAGAATAAATACTGTAAGAATAAATACTGTAAGAATTTCTCAGATACATTCTTTATAAAAGTAAAAATGTTGGCTCTTAAAGACTATTTCTTAGTAAAAGCTCTTCAAATGCAAGTTAATTTCTAAGTCACGTTGTACATATACAACATATAACAGTTAAACTTTTCTATACTACATCTGCCTACCTTTTAGAAGTGGGCTGTAAAAAAAAGGGAAAAAAGGAAAAAGAACAACTAAAAGTCAATTAGCAGTCTCAACACAGAAAGGGAATTAAATACATACTGTAGTTATAGTATAAGAACACATTACAGGTTTCAATTTGGTTGTGAACTTATAGTTTATTTGATTTGATAGATAAGAAACTTCCTTACATATTTGAGCACAGTTTGGAAAAAGAACAACATGTAAAATAACACAAAAAAAGTCAACAAAATTTACCTAAAAAATTTAATATGCCCAGAACTAAATGGGACTTAAAGAATGATAAATAACAAATAATTACATATTTATTGCAGCATTATAGAGCATATATTCACTATTTTCTCTTTTGCAAGGATATTCATCATTCAACTTATATATAACTTAATTATATTATTATTGCACTCAGAATAGTTTTAAACTATTGAAATCTAAATACTAATATAATTTAACATGCAGTATAGAACAATTGGTATCAAATTAATTATCATGGAGTAATACACAAAAGCCTTACTACAGATGTACTATTCCCATTTGTATTGGAAGATAAATTATGGATTGGTTTGCCATATTGCAGAAATCTGCACTATTATCTAAATTAAAAAATCAGAACAAGTAAATTGCTACATTAACCTTTTAGAATTACAATTTAATTATTCTCCACACACCAGTTCACATTTATGCAAGTTTTTCTTCTGAATTAATAAGTCGTTTCATTTAATTGCTCAAATGGTGTTCAAAGTTCTGATTTTTACAAGCACACTAACATAGTTTTATTTTGGGAAAATCGATATCTTTAAAATTTTTCTTTTTTTAAAAAAAGCTGCATCTCATTTGCCAAAAATCATTCACAAAGCTAAATATAAATGTGTTATGGTGTTTTACAATTTTTCCTGGCAATAAAACATATAATACAGACATGAGTTATCTATGTATAAGAATCCTGCTCTCTAGTCTTAAATTTCATACTATTTTAATTAAATATTTAAGTAAAATTATGTGTTAAGTCATCCCTTGTAATATTATAGTCATATATCACATAGCAAAAACAGCCTCTGTTTGGACTGTTTGGGTTTTATCACTTTTTTTCCACGTAAGTTTTATAGTAATTACTAAAAAAGGTATGGACATATCAGTCCTTTGCAACTTGACTGCATTGCCAATGAAGTTCGGCCCTCAAAAAGACTTATTGCTTGATTATTGGCTATGATTTATGTTTTCATTGTTCATGAGTCTCGTGTGCTGGCACACACCCGCACACCTGCACACAGATATGAAATCAAGAGACACAACCTTTCCTAAGCAGGCAGGTATTTATTTTTTGTTTTTACCTATGCATGTATATATCTTTGTATGAATTTGATTCCTTCTAATCAATTACCTCAGTTACAGATCTCTACCAACAGGTACTTTCTGGACTAAACTAAGACAACTTGTTTACTAAAATAACCTTGGGTGCCAAATGTTAAAAATAAAATTTGCAATATTCATACTATTGAATACATGAGACACAATTAAGATCCTTATACCAATAAATGGCATATAGTCATTATTTAAAACAAGTTATCCCTTTTCTCCTTTATAAACCATAAAATATATATCAATAAACCAGAGAATAGATGGAATCATGTATTTCCTATAGAGCAACCCACTCACAAGTCACTACCTTCTTTATTTACCAGTAAATACTCAAGGGCTACAAACCATTTGTACCCAGAGAGCTGAGACTGCACATAAACATAACTCTATGAAATTACTTCAAAAATGTATGGAGAAAAAAAACAAGCAAAAACTTATACAGTAAGTTTATTCTCTAAAACCAACCAATGAAAATGAAAACATTAGTTGACTTGAAAGACTGTAGGATGGCTTCCCATTCCTCCCATCTCCTAGTATTCATGCCTTCGTACAATCTTCTCCCCTTGATTATAAATGGGATCCATGACTTGCTTCTAACTATAGCAGAGGTGATGAGATGCCATTCCTATGATTGCATTATTTGAGATTATAGCTTCTCTTACTAATGGACTCTCACTCTTGCTGTCATTAATGAAATAAGCTGTGTGATGGAGAGTTCAAATGATAAACAATTTAATGTGGTTTGCAGCAACAGCAAGCAAGGGGCTGGGAATCTAAGAATGATAGCCTTTGAGGCATTGAATCTTGCCAATAGCCATATGAACTTGGAAATGGATCTTTTCTCAGTCAAACCTCAGATGATACCACAGTTCTAGTCAACACCTTCTTGATAACAACTGTGAGAATTTGGTGAAGAAATCCTGGTTAAGTCATGCCCAGATTCTTGACCTACTGAAACAGAAAATATAAACTTGTGCTGTTTTAAGCTACTAAGTTATTGGTAATATTGTTTTGCAACAAAAATGAAATCCACAGTATTTCAGTAATATAAATAAAAATACTTTTCAAATATTTTATTGTGGAAAATTGCAAATATATATCAAAAGCCAAAACAATTGTACAGTCAATGCCCAAATAAATACCCCAGCAATGTTCTCATCAGCACTCATGACTATCTTATGTTATGGAGAATAACATTATGAAAAACAAAACAAACAAAATAGACAGCAGAGCTCATTGAAAATAAACCTATATTTTTAAAGAATGCAGTATTTTCTAACACATCTTAAAATACTCAATTTTATTGATTAATTTCCATGGATTTTTTTTCTCAAAATGATAGGGTATTATTAGTAAATTATTGAAAAAATTAACACAAAAACATTTCTAATATTTACAAATGCTAGGGTTTTTTTAAGTTTATTTATTTATTTTGAGAGGGAGGGAGGGAGGGAGAGAGAGAGAGAGAGAGAGAGAGAGAGAGAGAGAGAGAGAGAATGCATGCACAAGCAGGGGAGGGGCAAAGAGAGAGAGATGGTGAGAGAGAATCCCAAGCAGGCTCTGTGCTGTCAGCACAGAGCCTGATGTGGGGCCAGTCTCATGAGTCATGAGATCATAACCTGACCCAAAATCAAGAGTCAGATGCTTAACCAACTGAGCTACATAGGTGCCCCTACAAATGCTGTTTGACACATACTTTAGGAGGAAGAAAATCAGAATCAATTCTTGTCTTTGGAAAAAACAATTTTGTAGCATTGATTTCATTTTGTATTTTAAAGACAGAAGCAAACTAGCGATGCATTGAAGTTGTCAAAGTTGTTTATGAATAATTAACATTGAGAATGCTGAATGTATATCAGATATCTTATTGTCATAAATTATATAAGAATATAATGCTATCACAGTCCTCATGTCCTGATCTCTCTTCCTCTAAGTTTGATTCCTTTGGAAATCATGTTTTTAAGGAAAGACAGTAGCATAGTAAATGGATGCATTGATTTTGCTTTTAATAATGTAAATTTTAAGTCTAATATATCATTTTGTAATTTTAATGAGATTTCTTACTTTTAGTGTACTTACTTATGTATCACTTACCTTGATTTTCATAAAATCCATTTTCTAGATACCTATGCTCTTGCATGGAAAAATTAGATACTGGCTAGAAAATTTAACAAAACTGGGAAGTTTAAATATATGGTGATATGTATACTTTAATGATTAACAGATTCTGAAAATGTCTTTCCATATGGTTAAACATATAAGGAAGTTGTGGTGCACACAGGTGGCTCAGTCAGTTAATGTCTGACTTTTGGTTTTGGCTTAGGTCCTCATCTCATGGTACATGTGATAGAATCCCATGTCAGGCTCTGTGCCGACAGTGCCGAGCCTCCTTGGGATTCTCTTTCTCCCTCTCTCTCTACCCCTCCCCTGTCATGTGCACACTCTCTCTAAATAAATAAATTAGTTAAACTTAAAAATATTCAAAAATATATAAGAAAGTTGTATGTATAATGGATTTAAGCAAGTGGAATTCAGATATAAGTAAAATTGCAAGCAAGAACTCTAAAAGGAAAATGGCACCTGGTATTTGTAAAACAAACTAAAGTAAGCATACTTACAAAGGCCTGAGTTAAATTCTGGAGAACTAAATTAAACTTTGCCCAAGCTACACCCTCTATCAGAAGTTCTGAGATAAATATCCCACAGGGAACCAAAGAAAGGGTAGAGCTGAATTCAGATATCAGTAATACACCTGAGGACTGAGGGAGTCTATCATTAGGAGTGATTCTGGCCTCCCTAAGAGTTTATTTGCCTACAATATATCAGCTTTAGAGACTTAAGCAGAGGCATATGTAGTGAGGATTAAGATTGATGTTGAAAACTAAGGCATTGAACACAATTAAGTATGACTGTGGACCTTGGCCTCTATAGACTGAGTGCCCCTTCATTGATACCAGGACTATCCATATACCCTGACCACTTCATTTGACTCACCCCGGGCAGAGAAAAGGAGTAAGAAGAGAGAATAAATTATTCTTAAATTAGTTGGTTTGAATATTAAATTTGAAATAATTTTACCTAAAAATAATTAACCCAAAAGTGACAGATATTTAAAGATTCATGCTTATCAGATGGAGTTTTGTGTTCTTGTTTTTGTTTTTGTTTTTTTATACATATGCTCATGAAATGGCAGTTCCAAACTAAGCTGAAATTTTATTAAAAACTTATTTTAAAATAAATTTTAATTCCACATTATGAATTTTTACTGTACATTTTGACTATACATTAGTAATTTGATGATTCAATATGTATATATGTGCATACATATGTGTATGTGGGAAATACATTTATTCAATAGTCTCAACTCTTTGAGGCATAAATATAAAACAGTTTTGTTTTTCTCCATCACTATCTTTCTTTTTTTTCTTTTTCTTTTCTTTTTATTTATTTTTTAGGTGTCTTAAGTTATCTTTATTTATTTATTTTTAGGTATAATTTATTGTCAAGTTAGCTAACATACAGTGTATCCAGTGTGCTCTTGGCTTTGCCAGTAGATTCCTATGATTCATCACTTATATACAATACCCAGTGCTCAACCCAATGAATGCTCTCCTCAATGCCCATCACCCATTTTCCCCTCTCCCCCGCCCCCCCATCAACCCTCCTACCTTCCTCTCCCGTACCATACTATCTATCATTTGTGGGGTCCCATTACCAAATCACTAGACAAGAATCTTTAAGGAATTTTTATCCATAATAGTCAAACATTGGAAATAAACAATGCACAATGACAAGTGACTGGCTAAGTCTTTTGTCTATTGATCCAATAATTGAACAGTCTCTCTCTCCCAGTGCACATGTAGAGACTTTGGAAGGCTTTTGGGGAGTTCTCCTCACCAGAGATTCCTGATGTGAGTAAGCTCTTCAGAAGAAACTGTACCCTCCCAACACTCGAGGGGTCACATTTCTGATTGTTCTCTTCTCCTACAGACTGGAATATGGGGAGAAGGATGTTTGGTAGAGTAGTGTTAGTTCCACCTCCAAGAAAGCTCTTGAGAAAAGTGTCTGGTTCCCACATTTGGCAGTTCCATGGCTCAGTGGCATTTAACATCTCATTCTCGGTTTTGAACTTAGCATTTTGTAGTGACAGAAACATTCTACTGAAAATCCCCTTATACACATACCCACACATACAATAAAGAGAAAGTCATGCAGTAGTTTTCACCCTGGTGTGATTTTGCCCCCCACAGAACGTTTGCAATATCTGGAGATGTTTTGATTTTCACCACTGAAGTGGAGGGTGCTGCTGGCGTCTAGTAAATAGAGAAAAGAAATGTTGCTAAACATCCTACGACACACAGAACACCATCCCCCGCCAAAGCAAAGAATTATCTGGTCCAAAATGTCAAATGTGTCAAGGTTGAGAATCTCTGAGTTACAGGAATCTCTAACTTCAGCCTTTCACAGAGAAACCATAAATTCTGGAGAGGTTTATAAAACCATATTCAGAAATATGGCACCTTGTAAGGGTGAGCGTATGTGAAATAAACATGCCATGCAATCAAGCTGCAGTTATTTACAGTGATTGTAGGCATTGTCTCCTCAACCTTCACACATCAAGTCATTTCAATAAGCCTGTACAGTTTTTGCGAGAAGTAATTACAACTAGAAATGATAGCAAAACCATATTCTCAAAGGACAGTGTTGTACGGTAACCTAATGATGCAGATAGAATATCATTTACTGCATTTTAAAAGAATTATGAAGAACACTTCCAATGACATTATGTTATGTCCTTTAACATATAACATAATATTTTAAATGTGAAAGAAATAAAGTATCTTTAAATAATGCAATGATAAATCTACATATTTTCCAAATTAATTTAAACCCAGAAAATGAGTGCACTTATTGGTGCAATAATTTACATACATTAATTTCAAAAAGATATCTTTAATTTTATATTTTGACCAACAATAAATAGGTTTTAGAAGAGAATATATATCCCTAATACAGCAACTTCTGTCCACCCCCATGAACCAAATATTATTCAGTAAATTTTGCCTTATTGAAAAGAATATGCACAAAGGATTTTAATAATGACAAGTTTAGTAGATGTCACTTAAAATATACATCTATTCACTTATTTGACAAATATTTATTGAGATCACAAATAAACAAGCATTATGCTAAGTGCTGAAGGCACAACAATGAACAGGGCAACAATGCCCTTACCCATATAGATATAACTTTCTCGTGTGTACATTAAATGGTTTATATGTAGTCTTAGCGAATGCTAAGCCAAAATGAGCTACCATTATTAATTCCATCCACAGCAAAATAAATTTATGTATATTGACTACTAATTTCAAAAGATCACTAAGAAAAGCAAAATATGTATAGGTTTTATATTCTAAAAATGATCATTTTATTTTTTAGTTTATCACCTAAGTTAAAAATAAAGATTTTCAGCAATTCATGTATTTACATATGTATTAATGTTGTATTATATATAACATATGTAAATATAAACCCATGTATGTTTATATATGCATATGCATAAGTATGTATGTATATACATGTGTATGTGTACATATATACATATACATGTATATATGTATACATATATACATATACATGTATATATGTATACATATATGTATATACATATGTGTGTGTGTGTGTGTATAAAACAAAAGGGTGATATTTTAATAATAGAGTTTCATTAACAATCTTTCCTGCTTAAAAATATATACCTTGAAGGGCACCTGGGTAGCTCAGTCAGTTAAGCATCCGACTTCAGCTCAGGTCATGATCTCACAGTTCATGAGTTCAAGCCCCACATCAGGCTCTGGGCTGGCAGCTCGGAAACTGGAGCCTGCTTCAGATCCATTGTCCCCCTTTCTCTCTGCCCCTCCCTCTTCATTTTCTCTCTGTTTTTCAAAATAAATAAGTAAACTTAAAAAAAAAAGGGTTGTCCTCACTTCATCTCTTTGGGGTCAGCTGAAGTCTCTGTGAAGAATCATTACAGATGATTTCTCCCTTTGCCCCCTCACTCCTGTTTCCTTCCCTTCCCTTCCAACTCTTGGTATTGATCCCAGAAATGTTCCCTAATAAACTACCACCAGACAAATCCCCATCTCTGAGTCTTCTTCCTGTGGAAAATGCAACAGTTTTAGTGACCCATACATCCAATAATCTTCACTTCTTAGTGTTCTACTGTGATCTGCATTACATGAGTTCACCATGATTTGATGATGGCGTCTCTTAAGTCATTCATTTACATATTTGTTAGAGAATTATCATTTAAAAAATTTTTAATGTCTATTTCTTTTTGAGAGAGAGAGAGAAGAGACAGAGAGAGAGAGAGAGAGAGAGAGAGGAAGTGGGGGGAGGAACAGAGAGAGAGGGAAACACAGAATCCAAAGCAGACTCCAGACTCTAAGCTCTCAGCACAGAACCTGACGCAAGGCTTGAACTCATGGCCCTTTAGATCATGACCTGAGTCGAAGTCAGATGCTTAACCAACTGAGCCACCCAGGTGCCCCTTAGAGAATTATTTAGATCCATAACAGATGATAAAAGTTGCTCAACAGGTATCACAGACCTACAAGAAGATAAAAAAGTATCACAGTGGATGTGAAAATTAAGTTTTTAGGGTCTGGAATCCTTCAATAAAAGCATTAAATAAACAGTAAAGAAAGACAGGCAACAGGGATTTGTGGGAATCCTTTGACATTATGAGGAACATTATGAACATCAAGGCAGATTGAGAGGAGTGACCAGAACATACACAAAAACAAGCTGGATGAAACTCCAGTTGGAATGACATCAGGGCTTCAGGCATTTCATACAGAATAGGAGAGGGAGTTCAGTGTGCCATGCTGGGAGAAGATGGCAATGGGACTATGCTCTATTAACCTCAAATTGCACTGATTTGATTAGTGCTCCCATATTTCTAAAACAGGATGACCTATCTTAAAGAGCATTTGTCTTTGTCAACCACTAAAAAAGAACTTTACAATTTGGGACACACTGATCAGTGTAACAAAGTGTTTGCCCTCACAAAACTCCATGATTTCGATCCCATTTCAAGACTAACAGTTAAGCATTAACTTCTCTTAGAATGTTATTTCATCTTAAATATACATGTCCTTTGTTTTGTATAGTTTCCATGTGGTAAAGTAAATCTATTAAAACCCTTGCAATAACACAATCCACTCAATATATGAAGCTCTCTTCACTAATGATGGAATTAAATGATGCCAAATTACTGAAAATGTGTTCTTCCAAAAGCACCATCTGGATTCTTGACAGAGTATTGGCAGCTGGAAACTTAGTTCTTAAATTTAACAGTACTCTTGGGCTTCTAATCTGGTTAGTCCATCAAAAGCTATGTTAACTAACAAAAAGATTCACTATGCTTTGGTTATGTAGCATTCTTTTTCCTTTAATTTTAGAAAACAATGTTAGCTGTTAAGTGCAATAATAAATGAAATTTTCGATCATTCACCATATTCTATTTAATACTGTTGGTCTCTAATATGTTGATGTAGAAATCCCAATATATATAATGCAACTAATTAATTCAACTTTATTCATTTATCAAAGTCCCTAAACCCATAGGATTTGAGGTCACTTCATTTTTAATCAGCATTATAAGACCAGAACCTAGGACAGTGCCTGGAGCATACTAAGAATTCTACAAATATTTTGAACATATGAACAAACTCACAATGAGTGAATGAGTGAATAAATGAATGAATTCATCTTTGCATCTCCTTTATCGGGCTCTGTTACTTATTCATCACATGCATTTTCTTTTCAACTAATTAATTTAAAAAGTGAACATGAGATAAAAAAAATTAATTATGGCAATGCAAAACTTGCCTACCAAGTATGAAGAAATGTCTTCAGGCAAGAGGCAAGTGTTGTGCTGAGAGAGTCTTATCAGATTATACCATACATGCACAAAAGTTTCTTCTCAAATTGCCTTGAAAGTTTGTAATTTCAACCCCAATCATACATAATAGTGTCCTGGCAAATTCTATTTATATAACAAATGTTTTCTTCCACAGGAAAAAAGAAAAATAAAAAAAAATCACCTAAAACAAATATAGTTTGAGTTTTCTCTAAGAGAGGGGAATTTTATATTGAGCAAATCTTCTTACATAGAAATTTCCTAACTATATACCACAAGTTAATAAATCAAAGTCCAAAAAGTTATCTGGGAAAGGTAAGAGAAAAGAACTTCCAGATCTGGCACATATTATGTCTCATGACTTTACAAGGTCAAGACAGAAATAGCATTAAAAAAAAAAGAAAAAAGAGAAAGAAATAGCATTGAGAGGGACAATTCACCTTTGGTATAGACCCTTAAAGAAAGAGTTTGAGAACCAGAGGTTAGAGGCTGCTCCTCAAGATTGAAGGTTCCAATACAATGATTCTAGAGCTTATCTACTCTCTAAGGAATCTATTTAAAATAATTATTTTCAAAAGATATATACATAAATCATAATGCTAATATTTCACTAATACATAAATCTCTAAGGAATCTATTTAAAATAATTATTTTCAAAAGATATATACATAAATCATAATGCTAATATTTCACTAATACATAAATCAAATGCCTATATTTCACTCATTGCCAATTATGTTCATTAAACTAAATATACATTTATGCTGTATAACTGTAAAAAGAAAGCCAAATTATTAATAAAAAGTTTAGACAGTATTGGCATAGTATTCCCATGACAGGTAAAAGAATAGTTAGTTCCCCTTGATTCTTAAAACTGTATCTCGCTAGTGGCCATTATCTTGGTCCCTTGCCTTTTAGCAAGGCAAGGCTAAAAATAGCTTTGAATTATAGCTCTTTGTTTATTTTAAAGATCTTGGCAGGTTATCTCACCACTCTTTTCTTAGATATGTTAAGACAATTAATTAGGATTAATGCCTTTCTAGGAACTATTCTTGTATTGTCTTAAATCTCCAGGGCTATAAAGAACTGAATTCTTCTTATACATCCTATTTTTATTGATTTCATTCTGGAGTGCTAAACTAAGTTTAAAATTCTGAGATATTTTATATGAAAATGTCTCAGGGTACTTTTAGTACAATCATGCCCCTGTAGGGGCTTCCATTTAAAACCATAAAGATACACCTACAGATACATACAGATACAGTCTACAGATACGTCTACAGATACATACAGATATATCTACAGATACATTATCCTCATCTGGCAAAAACAGTTTATGTTTTTGTTCCCTTGTTAATCCACAATAACTTATTTTTACCTGTCTTATAACACTTACATAATACATGTAAAAACTTCTTCTAGCATGGCTGCTTGTTATTTTTAGACTAATTCCAATAATTCCAATATTTCCGTTAGATTGTTAGTCTCTTAAAGACAGGGACATTGTTTCATTATGTTATTCACTGTAATACTAAACAGGATATCTTACTACCTAATAGTATCAGCAAAATGCAGAGTGGAATTAACTATTTCATCAAAATCATCTATTGCTTTGATGCATAGATTAAGATGATCTATGATCTTTTTAAATTGCAATTTTTCCAAATCCAAACAAAACAAAGTCATTTGCCTATGTCTTAAGATTCTACATGGACAATACATGGTTTTGACAATTTAAATAGCTTTCACAAATTGTGTCAACCAATGTCTAGGAAAATAATGAACGCATGGCAATGTCCTATAGACTGCTTTTGATGCTTTCACCGGGATGAAATGTTTTATAATATACGAGTTTTTATCATTCAATAATCTGACTATTTATGTATTATGTAAATACATTTGATTCTTATATAAATAAACAAATAAATCCATGAGCATAGATTCTGAATGAAAGAGCAAGAGAAAATTAAAACATAACTTTGAAAGTGGGCTTTGTAAGTGTCGGGATTTCTTTTCTGATCTCAGGTACACAAGTGCAGAGAAACCAATTTTCTATTTTCTTGCAGAGGAGGAGTAAATTGAAATTTACCACTTGCTGAAAAGAACAAGCAGCAGGTCAATGAGACCTCTCTATAACAGGCAACCAAATAAAAGTCAGTGGGTGCAATTAAGAGCATTGAAATTTCAAGGGAACTGTGTGTATCTTTAAATAAACAAATCAATAAACCGTACTTATTTTGTGAGTTTCAATTGGTTCTAACGGAGCTACAGTGATCTAAGATACTGAATTGTTTATATGTTTTAAATCATTTTATCTTTCTAGTTCAAACTGAGCTACAGCTTATATAAAATCTTTGTAATATTTTTATAGCAGAAAGCTCAGTATATATTTTTTAACTAGTGAACTTTCAAAAATATATAATTTCACATTTAGATTACAATTTGGCTTAGATTGAAGCCCCACAAACATATTATGAATATCATAAAAAAAGCCTCAGATAAATTTGCACTTTAAGGATTTTACTCTAAGAAAACAACCAAATCATTAACATTAATGCCATCTAGAGTTAGTTCATAAATCACTTACACTCTCAAAGTACAGGTGTTATGTAATCTCTTGGTATCTAGTTCAGTGATATCCTAGACTACCTTTGAAAACACAGCATAAATTAAGCTGATGGTGTTTTCTGGCCTGGGTTTTTATTATAGAATTCTATTTGTATTTAATCATGTTTTGTTAGATATTCTGGTTAAATGAGATATTTTTCACTTCAAATAGCATTTCAAACATGAAAAATAATTTATGTAATAAAATAAATTTTCAGATATAAAGCAGCCTTTTAAAAAACTTCCATTTTGAAATTAAAGGATAAGATGTCTACTTAGCACCATTATAAAGTAGATGTATCTATAAATGAGGAAGAGTTAACCTCTTGTAATTTTAGCTAACAGCCCCTTCTAAACTTCATATTGATTTTCTACAGGGTAAAAGAAAATGGAAGTTTGAAGGAAAAACCTATTAAATGGATTCCAGTAATACTGAAATTGAAACAAGTTCAATTCTATTAGTGTGAAATCCTCTGTAAGGAAATTTGGATTAAACTCTAGAAAGGTTTAGATTGTTAACAATATCAATAAAATAGACCCATAAATATAAATTCAGGTGAAGAAGAAAATATCTGTGTTTAAAACATGTAGAAAAGTTCAAATATATAATGTAGAAAAATCTGGAGTAAAAATTCTATGTAATATATAGTGCCTTTTATGTGTCCTTTTTTAAACTTTGTATTATAAAAAATTCCAACCACACAAGAAAGAATCATATAATAAACGGTCACATACTTATAATCTAATCTAGTTGGTCAATAATTATAGTTTGTCATACTGTTCATTTGTGTTTTTCAGAATATTTATAAACATATTCCAGATATAATAACATGTTACCCCTAAATATTTTAGTGGATAACTCCAAAAAAGATATTATCCAACATTGCCACAATGTAATTTTCACAACTAACAAAGTTAAAAATAATCCCTTAATATCACAAATAACCTATATTCAAATTCCCCCAAGTATTCTAAAATGTCTCTTACAGCTGGTTTGTTTTAGTTGGGATCCCATCAAGACCATGAATTCAATTTACTGTAAGTTTTCTCCTGTCTTCTAAAATGTTGCTTCCTTCCTCCCTGCCTCGCTGCTCTCCCTGCAGTGATGAAACAAGTTGTCCTTCAGAATGCACCATTTTCTAGATGTGTTACATTGTTTTGTCATGTTGTCATTTAGCAATTTCTTCTGTTCTCTGTAGT
The DNA here is from genome assembly GCF_016509475.1 of Prionailurus bengalensis. Classification (NCBI taxonomy): domain Eukaryota; kingdom Metazoa; phylum Chordata; class Mammalia; order Carnivora; family Felidae; genus Prionailurus; species Prionailurus bengalensis. Next base: position 52,345,260 of record NC_057360.1, read on the forward strand.
TTTACATACAGAATTTAGACCTAGAAGATAAATCAGACTCAGATTAAACATTTAGAGAAACTTCCTGCATAGGAGGTGATAGAAGCCAGAAGAGTGACAATTTATGGGAAGAGGGATTAGTGAGTTGGTGACTATCCGGAGAGATTTCTGGGATGCAGATAATCTAGTTTGTTATAGATGGAGGTTATACACGACTCTTCACATGTGAACATTAATTAAGCTATCAACTTTTAATTTGAAAATGTGTGGTTTACATTTTTTTTGAAAAAAAAGAATATCACACATTCTTCCATTCTTTAGGATCATATTCATGATGTACATAATGCTTAGTCATCCCAATACCATTGCTAAAATGATCACACTGAAATTGTGGAAGCCTTAACTCCTCTTTGTAAAATTATATATATATAAATATATATATATGTTTTATATATATATAGATATATATATAACATATATATGTTATATATATATCTATATATATATAAAACATATATATATATTTATATTTATATAATATAAATATATATATTTATATTATATTTATTTTATATATATATTATATTATACACTTTATATTATATATATTTATTATATATATATATTTATTTATATTTATATATATAAAACATATATATATATTTATATATATATATAACATATATATATATTTATATATATATATGTTATATATATATCTATATATATGTTATATATATATCTTCTTTGTAAAATTATATATATATATATATAAAAAATATACATATACATATACATATACATATATATATATGTTTTCCCTTCCCTCCCCTTAGGAACAGGTAGTAATTTGCAGAATGACGCTTTGGTTCCATAAAAATAGCCAGTTTACCATTAGCGTGCCATCTAACACTTTTAGTAACCACTGATGTTCCTTGCCTAAAACTATTAAATCAATGCCTTCATTAGGGTACCAAAATGGACTTTTCCTCCTATAGTTTTTCAAAGTTCATATGTAAATACAAAAGCAACTATAAGCCACCACTTGTATGTATCAATCAGTATATAGAAAGATGTATCTTACATGTATTTACATGTACACATAAAAGAACATATGTTTTCATTTCCCTTCTTATAAACATCCGTTATACTTTTGCATTTTGCATTTTGTATTCAATAATGTCTTATGAAAACCCCTCCAAGTCTATCAGTATGCACAGCTCCGATTCGTCATTTTTTTTCGTGATTCCACAGCAGTATGAGTATATGATCATTTATGCAACTGTTCTTCTTGAAATTTATATCCTTGTGCATATATGCTTAATCCTGAAGAATACATATATTTTAAACATACTTTAGACATTTTCATCTTACTTTCAATAAAAAAGTCATATGGAACCATCCACATTTCCTCTATCAGTGTTTGAGAAAACATTTTTATCTCATCTCAACTATTACAAAGTAATATTATTACTTTTCCTGACCAATAGTTTCAGATTCTTTCCATTTATATGCAGAATATTTCAATGTATTTGTTTGTGATTAACCTAGACACATTATTTGCTTTTCTTTTCTTTGATTTATTTATACTTTTTTACTCGTTTGATAAGGAATCTTTACAAAGCTCGTTGCTTAACAGGGAGAAAAAGCATATCTGATTCCATATTGCTTCTATTTCCCTTGCTGCTGTGACCTGTAGGTTAGAAACTTCTGCTTAGCCTTGCATGTAGGCACGTTAATCATTGAAGTGATTTTGCATACAGCTAAGATTTGCAAAAACTGCTCTTTACCTGAAATCTAGCTCACCCAAAAAGATACAGAGGTAGCCAGAGCAGTCATTATCCCAAATCCTTCAAGATTGAAGAATGATCATAACTCAAGAGGGATTGAAACTGTGCCCCACAGGGTTAATGAGGTTGAAACAAGCAGAAAATTTAATGCTTGTTTTTCAGAGAACTGTTTCCCCCTAATCAGCCATTGCATCTTTCCAGACCCCACTAACAAATTCATTAGCTGTCTCTGGGGAAGCGTGGACTCAAGGTCAACTGATACAGTTCCAGCCTATGAACAAGCAAGGTATTTCATTGCTTGCCTAAGATAATGAGCCCAAGACCCGTCCAGTTTATGCCAATCTTGGAGCTGGCCAATAGCCCCTTCTCTTGTCCTAAGATAACCAACCCCCTGATGTCAGAGGCTGGTTTTTGCCTCATTCTGGTGTTAAGTCTCCACACCAAAGTGAACACAAGATGTATGTTGCACATATGTTTGATCAATGCACATGCTCCATCTTTCCTCATTGATAAACATGTTTCCCCAAACTTCATCAATGTTTATTTTACATCAGCCTTCATCTATCAATCTTATCTGTGTTTTGTTTTGTTTTTTAATGATAAAATTCCTCAAAAGAGTTATCTGTGCTTGTCCTTCGCAGATTCTCCCCACCTATACTCTCACCCATAATTGTCCACTGTATGTATGTTTCAAGATCTCCAGTTACCTCTCTTTTGTTGAATCATGAGGAATGATTCTCAGTCCTCATTTGACTTGACTTACGGGCAGCATTTACCACGGTCGATCCCCTAAAATTCCTCGATCACTTATCTTCATGTGAGATAAACCTTTTTCTAGATTTACCTCTTGCTCACTCATTTTTTTCAAGGCTGTGTTGATGCCTCCCTCATCTGCCTGAGTATATTAGAGTATATTAGAGTGCCCAGGTACAGTTCCCAGACCCTTTCCCCCACCTTTATAGCTATACCTATTCTTTGGTGGACTCACAAATTCATTGGCTATAAAACCATCTATAAATTTCATGATCCCCCATATATTAATTTCCTCCCATAGTTTAAATACACCAGCCAGAGTGTTTATTTTAAATATAAGTCATATCATGATATCTTTTTCTCAAATTTCTTAAGTGAACTCTCACAATCTAATCCAGAGTCAATAGTTTTAATGATACCCTATAATATCCTACCTATTTGGCCTCCCTCTTACCTCTCTGACGACATCAACTACTATGTGCCTCTTAACTCACTCTGTTGCACACCCATGGCCTTTGGCTAGTCATTTACCAAGGATGGTGTTTCCTCAGGATCATTGCTTGCTGTTCCCTTTGCCTGGAATGGTTTTCCTTCACATGCTTTGGCTTTCATTTCTCACCTAATCTAGGCCTCTACTAAAAAGTTACCTTCTCAGTGAAGCCTTTTCCAAATACTTTTTGCAAACAAAATGAAAAAAAAAGCAAAAAAAAAAGCATGCCACACAATACCATAGCCATCCCTATTCATTACTACACAGCTCTGTTTTCTTCCATAACATCTTTCATCTTCTGTGTATGTGTGTGTGCGTATTTTGTGTGTGTACGTTTCTGTATTACTCCCACTAGGTATGCATCCCATGAGAATGAGGGCTTTGTGTATTTACAGCTGCATCCTTAGAGCCTAGATGAATGTCTGACACATAGTGGGTGCATGATAAACATTTATCAAATGAATACATGAATGCAAGGAAGATTGGATCAAACTGTACAAATTTTTGCTTTTAGGAGAAAGCAATTGGACTTTATTTAGTAACTGACTGGGAGTTCTCATAGATTTTTTTAAACTATTGCCATATTATGCTTTAGGATATGCTTTAGGAAGATTAACCTGGAGTGCTCTCCACGATGACATGAGAGTCAGAGAGGCTAAAGAAATTGGAAGCAGAAGAAAATTTTGCCATAGTTTACTGACTAGGAAGAATTAAATAGGTGGGTTATTCAATTTTTAACATATACAGGCAGAAAAACACTTCAGATATGATTTAAAAATCATTACTGAGATTTTTGATAACTGTACCAATACATATGTTTCCATTCAAACATTTTTCGAAATTGTGTTTTACTTTTGAGATCAAGATTCAGATCAAACTCTCCCTGAAATTTTTGTGTAGATTAACATCTCCCTGATGGTTCAGGAGTTTCAAAGCATTTGATAAAAGTATCTATGGATTAGTTTTCTTAACAGATCTGCCAATGTAGCACAAAACCTCTGATTTCTACCAGCCTATGCCCTGCTCAGACGAGCTCTTGCTGACCCTTTCTCTTCCTTTCACCTTCATGACCTCCATTTTAATTGGGTTTTCAGCCCTGACAACAGACATCTGGTTCTCAGCCTGCCCATTAATCTGAGGGCTGCACTCCTTAAACTGATAAAGTCTAAAGCTCATCAAAGGGCAACATTTAGATGAACCAACAAAAAAAGCTTTTATTAAATAAAAGCTAGAGGGGTCCTATTTAAAAAGATAATAGAGCTGTCAGTTTTCTTGATAATTAATGTACTTTCCCACAAAAATCCAAACCCAAGCTATATTTGTAAACCAAAACACTGTATATATGTATTTTGTATTATGTATACATGCATTATTTTGTACACATGTAATACATGTAATACATGTATACATGTATTATTTTTTATTATGTATACATGTATTATGTATATATGTATTTTGATTTTTCTTTTATTGATTTATATTGAAAACGCAGACTATGTGCATGAATATTTAACTTCTATGGCATATAACCTGTGTTCTCAGTGGATGTCTACCAAATTTGAATAAAACTTAACTGAGGCAAAAAAATGGCTAGCGTATCCTATAATATTAGATGTAAGTAATATTTAAAAACTCAGTCCCTCATTTTCATATACAGTAAAATCTTGGATTACGAGTAACTTGTACAGTGAGTGTTCTGCAAGACGAGCTAACATTTCTAATAAATTCTAACCTGATAAACAAGTATATCTTGCAATATAAGTAGTACATGACACCGAATGTCACATGATCACACATGAGCCAATGATTCTTGAAATTCACTTTCATATACGAATGCTTTGGATTATAAGCATATTTCTGAAACAAATTATGCTCATACATCAATGTTTTACTGTATAGTCAAATTATCCATAGGGTAGAATTTTTGAAAAAGGACAGTGGACACAAGAAACAAATGCCATTCAGTATTGATTTGCTATCATGACATGTGTCTTAAGAAAATATAAATAATTGCTGGTGAATTGTAATTTAACACAATAAGACTTCCATGTACCTTTCTTTGCTCATTTCGATCCCATGTTGTTTGGGTATCTATTCTACTAGAAAATTGCCATAATCCCACTGCCCCCTCCAGTTTAGCTGTCTGGTTCTTTGACAACAAAACTTTCAATGTAGGCCAAACTGATCTTTCCAAAATTTGATCATGTGATCATGTCATTCTGTAGCTTAAAAATCTCTCAGTGGCTCCCTTGTATAGACCTAAGAATTTGAAAACTCTTTTGATAAGTAGATGAGTCTCATTCCAATGAAACTTCCTTAAAGGTTCCTAAGTAGACAATACTGTTTCATACTAACACATATGCCATTCTCTTTCTGGAATGCCTGTTTTTTTCTGGTTTAATTCTTACCATTTCAATGACCAGTTCAATGACCAGTTCAATGACCCACCTCTTGAAGAAAAATTTCTCTGACTCTTAAATCTAATGTACATGTTCCTCTGCTGGAGGAATTGTCCAGTGTCCACTTTGACAGGTCCTGGTCAGATATCCGTGAAATACCTTGCTTATCTTACCCTGTTAAAAATGTTTACTTTGTCTTTCTCCTAAGTGCAACCACTACTTTATTCCTAAATCCTCGCATAGTCACTGACATAGCAACCATTGAATGCATTTGTTGAACAAATTAAAGGTGGTATACTTGTTAATTAAAGGGAAAATGAAAATTATTGACAAAAAATTAAATGATAAAAAATTCAATTAATTTGATGACATTATGATATTTTTAGAATGGGGCCTGGCAAATGGTAAGCTACCAATAATTATTAGTTCACTTATTTGTTTATTGAGTCAATAAATATTGGTTGGGTATCTACTATGTGTGAAGCTCTGTAGTAAGTGCTAAGGACAGAGGAATAAATAACACAGCTGAAAATCTTTCATAGAACTGACATTTTAATAAGGGAAGACAGAATATAAGCAAACTAAGTAAAATAAGTAAATAAATAAGCAGTTTGCTCAATGGTGACAAATGCAAGGGAGCAAGATAAAGTAGGGGACAGGTTGGGGAGTTCCTCCCTGGTGAGGGGAATGACAATTTTAAAAAGTGAGGTAAGTGGAGAAGACATTTGAACAAACCTGAAGGAGCTACGGAGGGGCCCTGTAGATACCTGGGGAGGAAGAATCAGCTAGAATTAATAGGGGGGGCAAAGCCCTGAATATGGGGCAGGAGAATCGAGTACAAAAGCAGAACATCAGCCCTTGTGCAGTGGGGTGGGGGAGGGGCGTGTAGGGGATAAGTCAGTGGAAAAGGTGGTGGTGTGGAGGCGAGAATCCTGTAGAAACTTCTGGACCACTGTTAGAATGTTGGCTTTTATTTTATTTATTTATTTATTTATTTATTTATTTATTTATTTATTTTTAGTTGATGTATTTATTTTGAGAAGGGGGCAGATGGGTGGAGAGGGAGGGAGAGAGAGATCCCAGGTAGGCCCCATGCTGTCAGCACAAAGCCCAACCCAGGGGTCAATCTCATAAACCATGAGATCATGACCTGAGTGAAAATCATGAGTCAGATGCTTAACTGACTGAGCCACCCAGGTGCCTTCTACTTGAAAAGACACAGGAAAAACATGGGAGGGAGGAATGACATGACTTTGGCTTTAAAAGTACCCCTCTGCTTACTCAGAAACACTACTAGCTTTTGTGTCAATAGGAACTTATACTCTAGGAACGAAGCCATTATCTCATAATGGGTGAATTCAGTGTTTCATCTTTTCTTTTTTTTAATGTTTCTATTTATTTTTGAGAGAGAGATAGAGAAAGAAAGAGAACACATGAGTGGGGGGAGTTGAGAGAGGATGAGAGAGAATCCCAAGAATCTGTCAGCACAGAGCCCGATATGGGGCTCGATCCCACAAACCATGTGATTACGACCTGAGCCGAAACCAAGAGTTGGATACTTAACTGACTGAGCCACCCAGTTGCCCAATTTTTATCTTTTCGCTTAATGGTCTCTTCACAATTTTCTACTACTTCATTCACTGTACCTTGTAAGTGTCCTTGCTGTTCATCTTTTTCTCAACCTCTACATACCGGGGTGGCCCAGGGCTGCTTCTGTATTCCTCAGCTTCTTTTCTTACTTCTATTTACACCAGTGGTTATCAACTAGGGGGTGACTTTACTTTCCAGTAGATATCTGGAAATGTAAACAATTTTGGTTGTTACAACTAGAGGGGAAGAGGTGCTACAAGCATTTTTAGGTAGAGGCCAGGGATACTGCTGAACATCCCACCATGCACAGGAGAACCCCCACAACAAAGATTTTGTCTGGTTCAAAATGGCAAAAACACCAAAATTGAGAAACAGGTGGTTTATGTATATTCCAATGGTGTTCATATCATGACCCCAAAACATAAATCCCATCAAAACCTTGATGATTTCCTCATTTCTATCTCCATCTTTAACTCTCACCTGTGCTCTAGATGCATGTAATTTATTGCCAAAAAAAGCAAGTCTATAGACATCCCAAGTTTAACACATCTAAAATAGGACTTTAGATTTTCTCCCCAAACCTAATCTTTTCCTAGCTTCCTTATCTCAGGAAATGGCATCATCATCTGAAGAGTTTCCCAAACCTTAAATCTAGACATTATTCCTGATTTGTTATTTCCCCTACAACCCATGTCTGAAACACCAAGTGCTATAGGTTCTGACTTTAAAATATGTTCTGAATCTGCTCAATTCTTACTACTGCCACCACTGCAAACCCAGCCTGAGCACCAAACTGCCCTGAGAATAACGTGATCACTTCCTATCATTTGCCTTCCGTCTTGTTCCTTGATAGTCAAGGGGGGCCCCCCCCCACACAGTGGCCAGGGAGATATTCTCAAAATATAAGTTGGAGGGTGCCTGGATGGCTCAGTAATCTGAACGTCCAACTTTGGCTCAGGTCATGATCTCGTGGTCCATGAGTTCAAGCCCTGTGTCAGGCTCTGTGCTGATGGCTCAGAGCCTGAAGCCTGCTTCAGGCTTCTCTCTCTCTCTCTCTCTCTCTCTCTCTCTCTCTCATAAATAAACATTTAAAAAATTATTTAAAAAAATTATATATAAGTTGGGTCATGTCCCTCACCTGCCCAAAGCCCTCCTGTGGCTTCCCATCTCTGTGAGTAAAAAGTCCAAAACTTTACCACCACCTGCCTGCTCTGGCCCCTTCTCATAGAGCCTAATCTCCTGCCAGCCATGTCTAGCTCACTGCCACCTCACCACAGATTGTTTTCTTGCTATTCCTTAAAATACTAAGGTCAGTGTTTCTTCATGGAATTTTCACTTGCTCTGAGGGAATTCTTTCTGCTCAGAATGCCAACACATGTTACTCTTTAACTCCATTCAAGTCTCTTCTCAGATATGAGGTTAGGTGCTTCCTGAGTCCTCTTTCTAGAAGAGCAGTCCCCAACCCCTACACCGCACCATTCTCTATTTGTTTTGTCCTCCTTAATTTCTCCTCTTAACACATTTTCTCAGATCCTTATTAGTATTTACTTTCTTGTTTACTCTCTTCAACTAGAATGTTAGCTTCGGGAGACCAGGGACCATCTCTATTTTCTTGAAAATACTTAAAGAAACGAAAACAATAAGTATGGTACATCATGGAACTCAATGGAATTTCTTGAAGGAATAAATGAAAAAAAAAAAGGCATCACCTTTAACTATTCTTGTTTATAAAACCAGGTATTCTACAGATGCCTTAAGATTCTTTCTTCTTCTTTTATTCTTCACCTTCTATAATTTGTATCTAGTTATTTCTCTTACTAAATATGATTAAAACTAATTTTATTTTACTTTTTAGTCACTTGAAAAAGAGCAAACTGGAAATGGTACTTTATCTAAATCAAATTATCTTCCATCACTCTCCTATGAGATAGGTCAGTGGCAAGTTTCATAGAGAATATTGGATACTATTCCATGACCTTAAATCAAAAACTAATTTTTACTACTTTTTTGCTATCAAATTAAGTAACATTAAATTAAAATATAATTATACATCAACATGAAAAATGTAAAAAAATATTTTCAATAAGTAAATTGAATTTTCTTATTAAGATAGAGTCTAACATTTTAATCATACATATCCCCCAAAGAAATTGTTCCTTTTGCATTCAGTACTTAGAATGCTGCATATAATAGTCACAGAACAGAAAATTAATTGCAGGAGAGATGAATGGAAGTAGTAGCATAGATAAAGAGTTATTAAGAAAATACCTTTTTACAATTTATTGAACATTACACATTATAAAAGAATTTTCCGAGAGTGCCTCACAAACTTTTTTGTTTCGTGACAACTATGTCATGAAGTAAATTTGTATGGAGAGAGCAGAAGGAGGAGTGAGCCAGGCAAGACTCCATGCATTCTCCAAAGTTTTAACCATTGATGAGGCAAATCAGAGAAGGATTTTTCTGCCATGCTCCAATTTCCAGGGCCTGGTACTTGCTGTATTCAGTGGTTTACCCAGGAGAGGGTCAACCTGAGAGAAAGTGGGACTGTGATGCTCAGTGAAGATTGGGAAGCTAAATTCAGGTGCACAATTGCTTCTGTAGATTTCATATCTTCCTGCAAGGGATGAACATAACTAAAACAGTAATCCATCTGGGTTAGGGGATTCAAGTTTAACAAAGTGTATATAGAAACTCTATAAATATAGGCATATGAGTTCTGTAAATATTTTAGATGTTAGCCCCTTATCAGATATATTATTTGCAAATAACTTCTTCCATTCAGTAGGCTGCCCTTTCATTTTGTTGATGGTTTTCTACACTGTGAAAAATCTTTTTAGTTTGATGTAGCCCATTTAATTATTTTTGCTTTTGTTGTCCTTCCCTGAGGAGAAAGATCCCCCAAAATATTGCTAAGGGCAATGTCTGAGAGCTTACTCCTCTCATTACTTCTAGGAGTTTTATGGTTTCAGGTCTTACATTTAAGTCTTTAATCCATTGTGAGTTTATTTTGTATCTTGTGCAAGAAAGTGGACTAATTTCAGTCTTTTACATATAGCTGTCTGGTTTCCCCAACATAATTTATCGGAGAGACTATCTTTTCTCTGTTGTATATTCTTACCTCCTCTGTAATAGATAAATTCACCATATACAATGGATTTATTTCCTGATCATCTATTCTGTTCCGTTCATCTATGCTCTGTTTGTATCCCAGTACTATACTGTTTTGATTACCATAGCTTGGTAGTATAGTTTAAAGTCTGAAAGTATGTTATGTCCAGATTTGTTCTTCTTTATCAAAATTGCTTAAGCTATTTGGGGTCTTGTTTGGTTCCATACAAATTTTAGGATTATTTGTTCTAATTCTGTGAAAGATGCCATTGGTATTTTGATAGGAATTGGGTTGAATCTGTAGATTGCTTTGGGTAGTATGGACATTTTAACAATATTAATTCTCCCGATCCATGATCACGTAATATCTGTCCATTTGTTTATATCATTTTTAATTTCTTTCATCAATATCTTATAGTTTTCATTGCATAGGTCTTTCACCTCCTTTGTTAAATTTATTTCTAGGTATGTTATTCTCTTTGATGCAATTATAAGTGGGATTGTTTTCTTTTATAATTTATCTTTCTGATAGTTCATTACGAGTGTATAGACATGCAACAGATTCCTGTGTATTAATTTTATATCCTGCAACTTTACTGAATTCATTTATTAGTCCTAAGAGTTTTTTGGTAGAGACTTCAGGGTTTTCAATATGTAGTATCATGTCATTTGCAAATAGTGACAGTTTTACTTCTTCCTTTCCAATTTGAATGCATTTTATTTATTTATCTATATTTTCTTGCATAACTGCTGTGGCTATGACTCCCAATACTATGTTAAATAAAAGTGCTGGGGTGGGGGGGGGCACCTGTGTGGCTCAGTCAGTTGAACATCTGACTTCAGGTCAGGTCATAATCTCTCAGCTTGTGGGTTCGAGCCCCATGTCAGGCTCTGTGCTGACAGCTCAGAGCCTATAGTCTCTTCTGATTTTTTCCTGTGGTATGGGTTATAACTTATCTTTTAGTACTTATTTTATTTAATTGAAACTTCTCTCTCTCTCTTTTTTTTTTTTTTTGATAAATCTGGCTAAAGGTTTATCACCTTTGTTTATTTTTTCAAAGAACCATCTCTTAGTTTCATTGATTCCCTTTCTTTCTTTTGGTTTTTCTTTCTGTCTTTATTTCATTTATTCCACTCTGATCTTTATTATTTCCTTCCTAATACTAACTGTGGGCTTTTTTTTCTTTTTTTAGTTCCTGTAGGTGTGATATTATATTGCTTATTTGAAATTTTCTTTTTTCTTGAGGTAGGTCTGTATAACTATAAACTTCCCTTTTAGAACTACTTTTTCTGTGTCCCATAGATTTTGGAAACTTGTTTTTCCATTTTCATTTGTGTCAGCATATTTTTTTTTTCCTTTTTGATTTCCTCATTGACCCATTAGTTGTTTGATAGCATATTGTTTTGTCTCCATGTATTTGTGTTTTTTCCAGTTTTCTTCTTGTAATTGATTTTTAATTTTAAACCATTGTGATCATAAAAGATGCTTGATATGATTTCAATCTTAAATTTATTGATACTTTTTTGTGGCCTAACATGTGGTCTATCCTGGAGAATGTTCCATAAGCATTTGAAAAGAATGTGTATTCTGCTGTTTTGGGGCACTTCGTGTATCTACTAAGTACATCTGGTTTAATGTGTTATTCAAGTCCATTTAAGATCATTTGTTTCCTTGTTAGTTTTCCGTGTGGATGATTCATCCATAGATGTGTCCTTCTTTGCCTTTTGTTAAAGTCTTTAAGTCTATTTTATCTGATACAAATTATGCTATTCTCACTTTTTATTTCCATTTGCATGGATTATCTTTTTCCGTCCCTACACTGTCAGCTTTGAAAACTGGTTAAACAGAGCCTCCATAACAAGGGACATAGGGACACCATCAAGAAGGGTAGGAGTGGCAAAAGCAAGGTATGAACAAAAAAAGAAACTCTCCACCTCAGTTGCAACAATCCACAACTGGAAGGGACCTCAGACACTTGGAATTTCTCCCTGAGGACCAAGGGGTTGGGTCTTCATATCAAGCACTCCAGTTCTTGAATCTTGCACAGGAGAGATGAGCCCCCCAAAATCTGGGTTTTATAAACTAATAGGGATTACATCCAGGAAAACCATAGACATATACAGAATGGAGAGCCTGCTCTTAAAGGACTCATATGCAGTCTCACTTGTCCTGGGACCCAGTGATAAAACACTAATCAGAAAAGAGCCTAGAACATAGGTGAAGGAGACCCACTTACTAGTTCCAGGGCATCTGAGAGGCAGGAAACTTCTGAGATGCTCTCTGGGGATGGAGACACTGTTGGACCTCTTCTTATGACCACATTCTACCTTGCTTGTGCTGATGCTGATGGGTGCCATCTTAAAACTCTCACTTTAAACTCCTAGTAGTGGCAGATGCACCTGCTGAGAGCTTTACCTACTGACTCTCATGGCATATTGGATTTCATGCACCAGTAAAATCTACCAAATTATCTTCATCTTCTACATTATACCAAGAACCAAGAGGCCACAACAATAGGGAGTGTAGATAATAGAAACCTCGGTGTGTTAAATGACCTGTTTAAAGTCTCATTAAAAGTGAGTACTAGTTCTGGAATTCAAATACTTTCCCCCTCCCCTAACGTCTGACCTATAGCATATAGAGTTACTCACTCTGGCAGCCTCTCCAATCTTTCCTCTCTATAACTCTGTCAGCCACTCTGACCTTCTTGCTGTTCTTTTAGCACAATATGTTACTCCATTGCCTCTGGGTCTTTGCACCTGCTGGTTCCTCTTCTCAGAATGCCCTTTTATTGGATGTCCATAGGGTACACTCCTTAACCTTCTTTAAATTTTTGATCAAAGATCACCTTGTCTTAGAGATTCTCTTTGACTACTCTAAAATTGCAACTCTTCTTACTCTCATTAATTCTTTCTTTTACTTTTCTCACATTTGTCATCCTGTAAGAGATTATGCCGTTTATTTAATTTCGTTATTATTTATCATCTATACCTCACAACTACTAGAAGGAGATCAGATTTTTAGAATATTTTTCCCACTGTATCACTACGGTTTTGAAAAATTCTGAGCACCGAATAAGTGTTCAATAAATACTTTTAAAATTAATGAATGAAAGAAAAACATCCCTAAAATACTCATAGCATTGCTTTATATTAAGTTACTTTTAATGCTAATAATTTTGACTGGTGCTAGAAAAAATGAAAAGCAAGCAATGGAAATTCTATAGGGAGTTAAAACAACACAGCCCCAATATTCATCTTTATTATGGATTGGCTTGATTCAGTGAACAAATTTAGAACAGGGGTTCCTAAGTTAATTTATGTGGATCTTCATGGACCTCTGAGAATGGAATTCAGGGGTCAATACATTATGAATAAATGTGTAAATTAAGCAGTATGCTTTTAGCATATTTAAGCAGTGGAGTCCATCAAAAAACTGGCCACAAGAATATTCTGAATACATTTTGTCATGCTAGATACCTTTCCCTCACCAAAAAAACACTGCTTCCACTGGCCTACCTTAAAAATTGGATATGCCTACTATACACACCTAGTCCCTCATAGTTTTAGACACACTGTGCATTTATGTATGAAATTAAATACTATGTCTATTCTGAGGGAAATGATGATATAGTTGATATTTATTAAAGAAAACCCACTGTGGATAATTTTTAACAGTGAGAAAAATAAATATGCAATATATTTAATAAACCAATAATTTATTGGCTTATTGAGTATCATTCTTAATGACATCCTTTAAATAATGGAATTCCAAAAGTAATTTAGTGTTTTGTGCCCATATAAAATCTGAATTAGTCAATGTGAGTATCTTGAAATTTGAGAGACATTTAGTAGACAATTACAAATAAAAATATAGTATAGTTGTCTCTTTTTAAAATATGGTACAGTACTAGGATAATTTAAATAGTGTTCATTTGGAGGATCATTTATTTCCCCTGGGTTTTTAGGAATTCGCAGTTAATATTACCACCACAATGAAGATTAAGATATGGAGCTCTAGAGTCTTGGTCAAAGTGGAATGTTAAGTGAATGATTTTCATAGAATTAGGATTCATAACTCCATGGAGTTGGCTACTTTGAGCACTCTGGCCTGTCACTCTTCTTAAGTACACATGCTATAAGCCACACTGCCTCTCTTGAATAATGCTAATACTTATATATTGAACTGGGCTTAGGATTGTCAAATCTTAAAAAAAAATAGAAAAAAATATTGTTTTCGGTATTTCATGATTGTGTTTCCCCCAAGCCCCATACTTGAACATTAACTCTTGCGGGTCTTAAAGGATGTGAATCAAATGTGGGATGTAATTAGGATTGCATCGTCTAATGAAGCACCATGGCAAGCAGAGGAAGGGGGCCGGCACATCCTGCTGATATTGGAGCATCCAAACCGCCCAAGGTTTCGGAAGACCAGGAAGAGCTGCATCCTTCACAGGAAGCATATGGAAAGCCTGTGGCTGAGGTCAGGAATCGTGTTGTGAGGCAGCATTTTCAGGACCATCTGTGTCCATATGTTTCGAGAATATGTCCTGGTGATAAAAGTTCTATAGAAATGTTTGGGAAATTAAACGGTATAGCTCAGGGACAGAAGAGGCTACAAGGTATGGATTATTTCTGAAACTTCATCTTGCACATAATGCTATGCATTTTGTTTTGTTTTATATTACTGGTACCACCTTCGTTCCTTTCTGGAGTAAGAGCAAATGTATGTAAATGAATAAAAATATTGTTTCAATTAAATCTTTAAGAATGCAAGAGACATTTGCCCATAGGAAAAAATGAAATGTTGTCTACTATTCAGTACCCTTAATGAGTTTATTTCATTTTTTTAGATTCAGTAAATTCCAATTTTAAAAAGTTTTGACATATTCAAAGTTAAGACAGATGGGGACAGTGTTCAGGAAGGTAATAACAACAACAACCAACAAATGAAGAAAGCTTTTCTGCCTTAAACCCAATTCCATGGGACCATAAATATGAATTGTGGTTCAGTGTTCATGATTGATTAAAAAAACAGATAAAAAGCTTTATTTATTCTAAAATTATAATTTTAGAAATAGCTCATTTATTCAGAGATCAGATTTTATGCCATTTTGGTCTTCATCATCAGCAGTGGGAAAAAAAATATCCAGCACATAATCACTTGCCACAGAGCCTTCCTTTATAACAGAATGGGGGATGTGGATTTCAATACACAACGTAATTTTCTCGAATGACATACTACAGAAACCATCACCCAGGATGAATGTTACAATCTTTTTTTGTTGTTTGTACATCAATCAAGAAGGACAAGAGCACAAATACATTTTAGAAAGATGTCTAACAAAACAGTTAAGTATTAATAAATAACCAATACTTGCATTTATTTACCTAATTTTTATCTACCTCATGTAGTCTTTTTTTGCAGCAGAGTTGTGGCATGACAGTTAATAGAAAGTGAGTAACTGACCAGTTACTACATGACCAGTCAGAAGTTTAATCCAAGCCTATATGAATTAGCCAGGGAGCCCATCTTGAGTGAGTCAGTCTAATTTTTCTAAGGATCAATTCTGGCTTCTTCAAAATCAGTATATAAGTTGGGTTAGTTAATTTCTTTGTTTTGTTCTAGCCCAAACATTCTAAAATTGTGTAACTTTAAGGGAGCAAAGACAATGAAATTCAGTTGTTCAAGTAAGATGTAAAGGACTTTAAGCTTATACATATTGAAAATTGTCATCCCCAAAATTCAAAATATAAATAAAACAGAAAAACAGTCTGATTACTTGTTAAATAATCAACCTTAGCAAATTAATCAGTTTAACCTGCAATTACAAAATGGAGATTATTATGACTTTGGACTTAGGAAACCAAAAAAGTAAATGTGATTTTTGACACAATTAGAGAAAACTCTTACTCTGTACTTTTGAATTGTATGTCAATAACAGTAAGAATGGTAACCAGGCAAATAAAATTCTATTAAATGTCATGTTCTTGCCCAATTCCATTAGACCACCTGAGATATTTAAAATAAGCCTGAGGCAGAAAAGGAGCAAAATTAAGTCATTTATCTTTTGACTAATTTGTTCATGAAACAGACGGACTCATGCAGGGTTCCTTTCAGATAAAATATACCAAATGCTTTCCTGATGTCCAAAGTCATTTTAACCTGAATATTTCTAGTTCATAATTAA
Organism: Prionailurus bengalensis; assembly: GCF_016509475.1. Lineage (NCBI taxonomy): Eukaryota > Metazoa > Chordata > Mammalia > Carnivora > Felidae > Prionailurus > Prionailurus bengalensis. The sequence goes on from NC_057360.1 coordinate 52,361,563, forward strand.
CTGTCAAAATTATGATATTTTATTTAAAAGGACCCCTCTTGAGGAAGAATCTGATGTTAGAAATTTGGGCATTTTCGAAATTAATTTCTGCAATGTCCGTGAGAGATCATAATAGAATACCTTTGAAATCAGACCTACCAGTTTGACTGTGTTTAATCCACACTAACAGTTTGTTTTGTCACCTACCAAGCGGAATCTTAACCCTGATTTATAATCATATAGATCTCTGGAATTCCAGCTATAGAAATATACATCTACAAACCTAAAAGTTAGGATGAGAAAGGATGAAGAAAATGTCATAACCTTGGTTTTAATCAATTCTTGTCAGTTAGCTACTATTGGGTGAAATTCCCATAAAAAGAACTGTAACCACAATAAGATACCACTTCACACACCCTAGAATGTTATTTAAACAAAACAAAACAAAACAAAACAAAACAACCAGTGTTGGTGAAGATGTGGAGAAATTGTAACCCTAGGACATTGCTAATGGGAATGTAAGATGGTGCAGCAACTATGGAAAATAGTATGATTGTTACTTGAAAAATTAAGCCTGGAATTACCATATGATTCAACTATTCCAGTTCCCGGACTCACATGGATATTTGTACACTGATTTCATAGCAACATTATTCATAATAGCCAAAACATGGAAGCAATCCAAGTCCCCATTGATACAGGAATGGATAAAGAAATTGAGATACACACACACACACACACACACACACACACACATGCCCACACACACACACACACTATGGACTATTATTCAGCCTTAAAAAGAAAAGATATTTGCATACATGCTATATCATGAATGAACCTTAAAAACATTATGCTAAATGAGAAACCAGTCACTAATGAGCTTCTTATGAGTTTCCTAAAGTAGTCCACACCGCAGAGACAGAAAGTGTGATGGTAGAGTTTCCAGGGAGTGGGGTAGGGGGGATAGGAAGTTACTATTTGATAAGCACAGAGTTTCCGGTTAGGGAACATGAAAAATTTCTGTGGATAGATAGTGAAGGTACTTAATGCTACCAAATTGTACCCTTAAAAGAGACTAAAATGATATATTTTGCTAAAATGACACATGTTATGTTATCTTTAAAAGGGAGAACTATGGCCAAGAAACTGTAAGATGCTTTATAAACAAAACAGAACACCCAAGCCCTACAACATACGCTGTTTCGAATACATACTTCATGTCACTATCCTAAAAACCTAAAATTGTTATAAATCTTTCAGATTTGTTTAAAAATATTTTAGGTGCAAAAACTTTTGCAATAGATAGAGCTTATTTTGTTTTGTTCATTTTAGGTTACATGTAGTACTTTCAAGGTGATCTTTACATTTACTAATTTTTCTAAATTTTTTCCCCTGCTTGTTTCAAGTCTGTGAACATGCCCTTTGCAGTGACAGTTCAAGTCACCAAACAAGGCACAAGTGAAACATCTTGCTCATTCAAGGAAACATGTGTGGATGGCCTTCTTTTTCAATGCCATCTGTCTGCTCCCACATTAGTCTCTGCATGTAGAGCTATTGCCCTCTTGCTGAAATTTATCTTCTGATTTGAAATGTAGATAATTTTACCTGGTTAACTTCAGACATATATTGGCTATCTTTTCAATTCATATTTTGAAGAACTGAAAAAAATATATACTGCAAGGTAGTAGAAAATCCTTTCCCCATGTAGGTATATTTTATTGCCTGCAAGATGAAAAGGAACAACTATTTTTTTTTCTGCCAGCACATCTGATTTTTCTACATATTATGAATAACTAAATCCAGATAAATAAGCATGTTACAGAATAATTGGCTTTATCCTTTGCCCACCAGATATAAACTATGCTTTTAATTTTCTCTATTCCTTATTCATTTTTTGATATAAATGTTCAATAGGGGCTTAAATCCTTTTCCCAAGCTTCTCCTTTATCATGTTTCTAATTACCTAGCCTAATTGCTCAGAACCTTTAAAAGCTTGTGAAGTTTTTAAATGGTTTTCTTTAATTATGATTCTTTAGTGAAGAAAATGCGGCTAAACAAAAGTTAAAGCTGAACACTGAATATCTGTGTTACAGAAGTAAAAAGAAGGACATGAAATGTTTGCTTTAAAAACATAGCCAAGGAAAAGTGATTTTTATAATGATATCTTATAGGCCACTTAGACAATATAAAAGACTCAAGATTCATGGTGACAAACTGATCTAATGAAAAGATTCATACATAATATAAATAGCACAGTATACGTACTAGAGCCTGTCCTTTTTTGTTTCCGTAATTTACACATGCATCCAGTCAGAACAGTAAGAAAGGATTATTATGTATTTCAGATAGACACTTTCTGCCCAGTATAGAAATTCAGAACCCTAATTCAGATCTGAAGACAAAGACAATTATCAGCAGCAGCAAAGGTATGGTTGACACCTTCCTAGTAGTTAAGTTTCTGTCTAACTGGGTTCTAAAACAAATGTGATTGAGACCTCTGTCAAAAAAATTTAAAAAAAGCTCTGTGCTGGGAAAACGTCATTTTATATGCTTGTGATTTTTTAAAATATTGTAGTGAATAAAGCTATATATTATGAAACTTTATTTGGCACACGGTACAAACAAAACTGTATAGATCCAAGCCAGGTATTGGAATCAGAATTTGGTTTGCTTTGGAGTGCATAGACTGGAAAGGTCCAGTTACTTCTAGAGATTCTAATGATAGCTGGAGGGTCAGGAACAGAGGCAGGGATGCAGATAAGAAGCATGTGACAATGTTGCTTTAGGGATCAGCGTTTGGGAATGCGAGCCCAGAAGGCAGAGGGGAAGTAGAGTGTGAAGTTGGGCAGAAAAGTAGAATGAAAGAGGATTAGGATTTGAGAAAAGAATGTCAGGATGAGATTGTCTGAGGCAGTACACATGGAAATTGAGGCCTCATATGAGCAGGTTTGATAAGGGAATAGAGAAGAGATGTGGAATGGACGGGGCCAGCAGTTAGTTAAGGTGCGGTGGGCAGATTCAGTTGTGATGGAGCCATGGGAAGGTACAGAAATAGAGTTAACTGGCAGAATTAATAGGCAGCCAAGGACTACATTAGTATTGACAAAGAGACAAATCAGAGTCACAAATGTCTACTGACAGATAATGGTTACCTACACGTGGAAATTGGAGGCCAGGTACGAGACTAGCCATAGGAACCTGAGCCAACAGTGCCAGAAGCTGACCCGTAGGAAACTCTGATATCATCACTAGCGGGAACACTAGCAGGGGAGCTGGCTACCTGAAAGGCACCACCACGGGACTTGGCAAAACGATCTCCCTCCAGCAGCAACAAACCACGGATGCACAGCTGGAGTGGTGCATTTATGCAAGAGAAAGCAAAAAACCCTTTCCTCGGGGTGCACTCATCTCCACAGCAGTTGGGCAAGGCTCACCGCAGAGCTCATGTGGGTCCTCGCCCAGGTGTCTTTCTGCGATGCCCACTGACTGCCCAGCCACGTGAAGCATTCCTGCCTCGGGCACAATCCCTACAATGTGGGCTACAAATGAGATCAACAGAAGGAAGGGCTTCATTTTTCTGTCACTTGTTTATCCAAGACATACTGAGCCTTGGTGTAGGTGTTGTGTGTGACTATCATCAAGATATGAATCAAAATCAAGCCCCACTTAAAGGACAAGGACATGACCCAGGCTGAAGCTGGTGATGACAGGCAGTCTGACATAACTAGCCCGTGGTAGAGTGAGGCTCCGTCTATCCAGCACTATCAAGATATCTACACGTATTTCTGCATGTAAATGCACTACTCAAAAGAAAGAGAAAGCTTATTAAAGACGGAATGATTTTCTATTGCAAAATTTAGGGTAGAAATTGTAAAACGCAGACTGCCGACATTCCCATATATAGACAAACTTGGTAACTAGGAGTACTTTTAGTCACATAAATTTCTATGGAATATATTGAGGTTCTGGGATCTGACATTATCAATATTTAACCATGTAAATATAAATACCATATGTAATGCTCTTAGATCTCAATGTACATTAAGTTCCTTTCCGGCTGTGTAGTTCTCTGTTTATAAACTACCGGTCTATTTGATGTCTAAATGAAAGATAATATTTATACAGCACTAATCATGCTGTCCTTAGTACTTTGGGTAGTGACATATTTAATCCACTCAAAAACACTGTGAAAGGGCCACTTTTATTATCTGCAGTTTACAGTTGAGGAAATTAATGGAGAAAGGGGTTACTCACAGCTGCAAAGTGACAGAGATTTGAATGCAGGAAACCTGTCCCCAGAGTCACTGCCAGTATCTAAGATACCACCACACATCATATTTCTTATGTAGCAAAACTTTTATCTGAACATCAGTGCAACTGGAAACCTAGTATTTAAAATAAGCAAATACTGAGATGCTTCAGTAGAAGAATGGGGGTTCAAGTGGATGGGTCAGAAGCCTAGATTTCTTGCCTCTTTTCTCCTCCTCCTCCTCCAAACCCTCCCATTCGACAGAGAAGAGAATAAAAATTGCCAGAATAGGGTTGTCTGAGTGGGTCAGTCAGTTAAGCATCCAACTTTGACTCTGGTCATAATCTCGCAGTCCGTGGGTTCAAGACCCAAAACAGGCTCTGTGCTGAGAGCTCAGAGCCTGGAGCCTGCTTCAAATTCTGTGTCTCCCTCTCTCTTTGCCCCTCCCCTGGTCATGCTCTGTTTCTGTCTCTCTCTCAAAAAGAAATAAACATTTAAAAAATTGCTAAAACAGGTTCAAAACAAATGGTCTCTAATTCAAGTGCCAATATTTTGGCCTTATAACTTTAGATAGCACACACATTCACCTTTGTTTAAAACACACTTACTGCTTTTTATATATCTATCTGGTAAGCAAAACATATTAATCCTATTTTATAGAAAAAAGATAGTTTTGCAGATTCTCCTTGTCAGCATGAAAGATGAATATTATTGTGTAGTTGTGCTCGCTAGATTGCAATTACTTTCTCAGCAGTATATTAATTAGTCAACTGCAGTAGTCTAGAACTCTTTGATGCTAGGTAATGAGATTAATAATAGATTTCTATCAACCCTCCCAAAGCTACAACAGGCATCAAGTACTTCTAATCTGTATTGCCTGTATGTGACATGAAAAAGCTCTTCAGGTGTCCGCAGCTAAATGGGGATCATCGTGTTCAACACAGCACATGTTCAGCATAGTATCTAGTGCTTCCAAGGGTAACATCTACGAGAACAGCATTCCAATATCCCATTGCAAACCTGGTGTACAATGGACTGGCTTGTTTCAGTTAGGTATATGAAGTTGCAAGTGCTTTCCTATAGGAGTAATTCAATGCTAGCTATAGCCTGATGGATCGTAGCTTCTAAGACACACAAGCCTGCAGGTTAGGCGCTGGGCACACCACAGATAATGAGTGTTGAGAAATATTTATTGTAAAAAGAAACTATCAAGGATTTCTCTTCATGAGGCATTCATAATTTTCCAAAGAGAAAACTGTTTTGTGTGGAGTAAAAGTCATGAATCATAGAAATATTATCTAAAAATTAAAGCTGGACTATGTATTATAAGTCCTTACGTGTACACATAGAAACACTAAAATCCATGCTCATTGTGTATATGGTTCTTCTGCCTTGTACAGTTCAAGCATACTCATTTCTTTCTTTTAAGGTCTTAGCATACCTTCATTTTGCCAGTAGAAGTATGCTATGACTTCTTTGACATGCAGGACTTCCTAATCATGTCAGAACCCCAATAGAGCTGCCTCTCCTAGGGACCCTCTCTGGTGAAAGACCCACTATAAGAAATTGAACTCCTACATTCTAGATTATGTTCCCTGACTACTTGAAACATTGGCACCATGAACGTGAATTTTAAAGCTTTGCCCTTTTCATTTTCTTACAAAACATGTGGAATGACATCTGCATAATGTTGGTGGTCCCATCACCAATATCTAGAGGGTATCTCTGGGTAAGCATTTATTTTTTTAAGATTATGTTCACTGAACACTATTCATATATATATATATATATTTGTGTGTGTGTGTGCACAAATATATATATATATATATATACACACACATACATATATATACATATACAAATATTCATTATATACAGATATATATATATACATACATACATATGTACATATATACAGATATTCATTCCAGAAAATGTTTGGCCAAATTCTCATTTATAGACTTAATGCTCCCAAACATTCATAGTGTGTTAATATTTTTCTTTGTTATGAAAAGTATAAGAAAACACCATTATATATAGAAAAATCTATATTTATAAATATACAAAAATTGTGAATATTAATTTTTGATCTCAAATACATTACAGCAAAATTTCTAAGCAATTTTCTCAGAAGGATAAGTTTTGCTTTAGCACCAAAGAGAACATGTGATATTTGTAAAGCTCCCTGAGATAAATGTCTGCATGTATTGTCTGTTAACACGGATGCTATAGATTACCAGGATCTGTGCTCTGAGATGACCTCAAAGAAGCTGAAGGAGTAATGACTAGTCCTCTTTGCTGGCTGTTATTTCTGCCCCAGAAGAGGGTATCCTAAGGCTCAGAATATCAAGAAAGTAAGTTCTCATGTAGTTGTGGGCAAAAGCATGGTGTCATAGTAGACTCTAACCAAAGACTGGAAACCATGAGATCCGCATGTGCATTGAAAGATTGTAGTATGGGAGGCTTGGTGTGTGTTTATGTGAATGTGTGAGAGTGTGTGTGTGTGTGTGTGTGTGTGTGTGTAGTAAAATTGGAATAATAAAAACCATAACTGAGAATGAGAGAGCCTACACTGCCTTCCCTTTCTTTGACATCCTCCCTTTGACACAGTGGCCCTATTATTTCCTGTAAGATTCGATTGATACATTTAGTTTAATGAGAAAACTGACACCACTATTTTTCAGGGCTGACTTAGTGTATTCTTCATTTACCATTATGCTTTGAATTAGATGCATTAAGTTGACAATGCTGAGTGCACTAGAGTGTCCTAAATGTCTGCTAGGTTGCCATGTGACAGAAAGGGACCAAAGAAAATTTCCAACCTGTGAGATTTAAAGTGCATTCCCAGAAAGAATGGGTTTTATTATCAAGTCACACTCCTCAATTAAACAAATATCCTCTTACATTACAATAATCATCCTCTAAGCCAGAAGTCAGTCTCTTGTAAAAGGTTTTTTTGTTGTTGAATTCCCCGTATGTAAGTGTTCCCGGATGTCAAGTACAACGTTTTACCTGCCCTCTTTAGGGTCACATGAAGGTTCTATTCGTCTGACTCGGAGCACGTTTACCAACTTCAGGGCTTTGCCGTGTTACAAGGTTCTAGCACAGTTTTGAGGCTGGGAATAGCCCTGTTTCCTCTTCCCCTTGCATACTGATGGCTAATGTTCTTCATTTTTATTTGATTATTTGCTTTAAAGCAAGCTTAAGAAACTTTTTTTATCATTAGAACTTTAAATATTGAACACGCTTTGAGAAGCTCTAAAATAAATATATATTTTGTTCAGTTTTCCATAGCATATTATTTTAACCCTACTTTTCACACAGACATTCTTTTTAAAAAATGACAGATTAATATCTCTTAGAAGACTGGTATTCTGAAAAAGGTTTGGGAAGTTCTTGTTTAAAGCTTTGTCTCCTATTGAAATGCAAACGAAATTACACATTAAGCTGTACCATTTCACTAGGTATAAGTTCTATTTATCAAATCTTTTCCTAACAGGCTTCAAAGAAAGGGAGGAGGAGGGAATATGAGGACACTGATGTGGGCAGAACGTTAAACCTTGGCCCAGTGTATAATTTTGTTTCAGAATATTTTGGGGCACATGTGGTCAAAAGAATATATTTTAAATCAAGATCCAGAACATTCTGCTCCTACCTGGTGCTATGGGTATTTGGAAGCACATTTGAATGGATCATTGATTTATTGAAATCAAAGAATTCAGTGGTTTTCTGTGTGGGCTTATTAGTATTTGTGTTAGTCATTTTTCTGTGTATTAACATTTTAATATAATGTTTATGTAATAGGAATAAATAAGTAAATTATAACATTTTAAAAGTAAACATCAAAGATTTTCAAAATTATGATGTTTAGTCATGATTTTACAATCTTGGTCTCTGAATTATTATTACTACTACCATTATTGTCTCTTCAGCACCACAATCACCCAAATTTTCCTTTGATTTCCTGTGATCATGTAGTTGGTGGTTGTTATGAGGTGAACTGTATCCTCTCCAAATTCCTATGTTGAAGTCCTGCCACCAGAGCCTCAGAATGTGAATGTATTTCGTTATAGGGTAAAGAGTTCATTAAAGTCAAATGAGGTAATCAGAGTGGGCCCGAATCCAATTTGACTGGTCTCCTTATAAGAAGAGGTGATTAGGACACAGACAGAGGGATGACCACATGAGGACAGACAGAAGATAGCTGTCTGCAAGCTGAGGGGACAGGTTTTGGTAGAAGTCAAATATATTGACACCTTGATCTTGGACTTCCAGCCTCTAGAATTGGGAGAAAATACCCTTTCTGTTGCTTACTTCATCCAGACTGTGATATTGATTCTGTTATGTCAGACTCAGCCAACAAATGCAGTGATTATACAGGATATTTTCTTTTTACTCCATCCAAATGCAGTCTCTGTGCTTCTCTTGCTCTGTCCAAGCTAATCTTTATGAAGCCTGATCAAGGCCTCCCTTTCCCAATGGCTTCAAGCTGGGCTCAGTGAAAAGGAAGCATCAGCAGAGGCTCTGTGACCAGAAGAGTAAGATACAGCCATTATTCTCCTGGCTTCTGGCTAGGTGTCTTCAGGTACCTGGCCGTCCTTAAAAACCATGACTCCTGTTCAGCTGCCCTTACAGCTTCTGCTTACCAGCTCAGGTTTCTGACTAACCTCCCTTCCTTTGCCCAAAGTCTAAGGCTGGTAGGACTCCTGTCTGTTGCCCCACACTTGGGTACTTCCCACACCTTTGTATATAACAACCTTATTGGCTTCCTCAGTAACTCCATTTCAACCTGTGTGCTGCTCCTGCCAGGGAGGGTACTGAGGCAGCAGTTTCGTGGATGTGAAAGGAACAGTCTACTCTTAGCTAGACCAAATAAAAAAGTCAGTGTTACCTGCTTGAATACATACTTTATGGTAATACATGGTCTCTTTTTTTCCTTATTCCTTTATATTAAATCTGATAGTGCCTTAAATAGATGGTACAATCAATGAGTAATTAGTGAGTAGCTATCTTACAATACCTTTTAAAGATGTTCATCTGCTAGAGTTGATGCTTTTAATCTTCTAAACATAATTGCAGGTTACTCTAAGGAATCAGAGAGGTAGAATTAATGTTAGCATTTCTTAATGCACATGGTCTCAAAACGTTTTTTCACTCAATCTCACCCTATTTATCTCCTTTTTTACTACAAAGGGTTTACTATAAAGGGTTTCTATATTCACAAATATAGAAATTGGGAAAAGTGAAAAATTTGGTTTAATAAATATAATGTATATTAAATACCATTAACTCTTATTTATATTGAGGAAGATATCCTTGAAATTAAAACTATACTAAAATTATTTTACTATAAATGGTTTGAAATGATTACCAAACATACTCTAAGACACAAATCAGTTACCAATTCTAACCTTATGTAATTCCTTCATCAGATTTCAAGATTTTTAACATGTTATGTTTTTCATAAGCCATTTGTCAGTATATTGTGCTAAATATTTATAATAATTGTACCTCTGCTGCCATCTAGACTTTAAGGGAAAGCATTGCATCTAGATTTGGATGAGGTGATGCATAAAAAAGAAATGCTGATGCATAAGAGAATTATCTGCCAAAATTTGGTTACATTAATTTTAACAAACTGTTGAAAAAATCTTCATAAGGAACTTCCAAATAAATTTGTTTAATTATTACATAGTGTAATATACTCAAGCTTAGTTTATTAGTTAACCTTTAATGGACGAGGAAAGAAAAGGGAAATATATATATAAAATGATGAAGCGACTCATATTATTTCAACAAGTTTTCAGTAGAATGAGCAACACTGTAAATTAACATGATCAATTAAGGTTTATAGTGGATGTATTTACTGTTTTAACATTGATCTCTCAATTAAAATTAATCTACAACCATTAATTGCTCTTTTAGAATATGGCTGCCCCCACCATTACCTATTCATAAATTTCATTGGGCAGCCGAGGGAAGCTATAAATGTCAGGCTTTGGGGGGAATGAGCGTCAGGTTCAAATCCCAGTTCTGACACTTACAAGCCAGGTGAACTTCAGCAAGTTGTTCAACCTGTCAAAGTGTCATGTTCCCCATCAATAGCAAGGAGATAATAATACCTGCCAGGTAGACTTGTTTTGAGGATTAAATCTGATGACATAATACCTGTGCTGGACACAGTGTTCAGGACATTTTACCTGGCAGAGTAGATGCCAGCTCTCTTAGCTCTCAAGCCAGGCATCTCACGGAATTTCTTAGAGATACTGTAGTCCTTCCCTACACAGCCAGAAAGTTGCCTTTAATATTTAGCATGTATTATCTTTGCTGTTTTAATTTTCTGATTAGAAACTTCATCTACATTTAACTTAAAAATTCAGATGCTGCAGAAAAAAAGGTTGATAGATAAGACAGATGATAGACGATAGATAGATCGATAGATAGATGATAAATAGATAGATAGATACAGTTCATCACAATTCCACCCTCTCATCATCCCCAAAAGAGATCTACTAGCAAGATACAATACATATTGCTCTCTTTATTTTTCTTTTTCTATACATCTGCTGGCATAGTTTTTATTATTTTTATACTAATGAGATTAGTGTGTGCATTCTATTGTAAGCGGAATCTTAACAGTAACTCTCTGATCTGAAGTTCATTCGGTTTGACACCTGTTTCGGCATGTTTTCACACCAGAGAATTAGATTTGATTTGAGAAACACTGAAAAAATAATGCAAAATATTGCTGGAGATTTCTTAGAGAAATGAAGGTATCCCCAAAGTACCACTTTTCCTTCAACTGCCACCTCTCTTCTCTTGCTTGCTCTCTCTCCTCCAGCCCCCGCATGCCCTGGGGCTTTAGCTAACCTACCCTTGCCTCCATTCACAAGTAACCACATTGCCTGCCATCTCTTTCCTTCCTTAGAGCAATTTAGCTCTCTCTTAGTGTATCTCATGAATAGAAGATTTCCTGTAGATTCTGCACAAAATGCCAAGGATGAAGGGGTCAAGGGTAGAGAATTGTAAGTAATTACTTTTTTGCTTTTATTACATTGATTTTCAACAAACTTTTTCACTTAAAAATATTTTCCTGGGTAATGTAACAACCAAGGTCTCAGACAGAAAAAGATGTTGGACTCAAAGGATTTAACTGAGGAACTCTGTGTAATGAAAGGAACTTTTACAGATGTCTGGAGAGAATTTAGGGAACACACATGGATGGTTACTGCTCCCAGGGAATAGCAATACTGAGAATCCATTAGAAGCCGTAGGCCACTTGGCCACAGGAGGCAGTGGTATTATAGATGCTGAGGCTGTTCTATCACAAGTTTTGACCTTAGACCTTGGCCACTGTCTAGGTTGGAATGCATTCCCTGGATTTTGGCTCATTCTACTTCTCTTAAATGGAACCTAAGCAGACCATGAGCACAGAGCAGTACAGAGAAAGAGGCAAGTGGATGAGAGGAAGGAAAGGGAAGGAGGGGGAAGGATGCTGGAAACAAATGGCACACAGAGACCTCCTTCAATACGTGAAGGGCACAGAGGATTTCTTCTCAGCAAGTAGTTCTCCTAGGGCCAGGAGGCAGAAAATATATGGTTTGTCTCCTGTTTATGTTCTTTTCTTAAATTGTACTCTTTTTTTTTGGGGGGGGGGGACAGAGAGAGACAGAGCATGAACGGGGGAGGGGCAGAGAGAGAGGGAGACACAGAATCGGAAACAGGCTCCAGGCTCTGAGCCATCAGCCCAGAGCCTGACGCGGGGCTCAAACTCACGGACTGCGAGATCGTGACCTGGCTGAAGTCGGACGCTTAACCCACTGCGCCACCCAGGCGCCCCTTAAATTCTACTCTTTAGTGAGCTCCAGATTATTTAAAAGAAGTCTGTTTCTTATTAGCATGAAGTTATTTTATATCTACTAACATAGGCTTGGTATAACCTAAAAGTTTAATAAACAGAATTGAGTTGAAATCTATGCAAGATAGATTTATAAAGAATTCATGTATTCTTAATGGAAGCAATTCCATTCCAACCTATTCCAAAATTTTGAATATTTATGCACGTAGGTTACTGAATGTATATAGTGTGGCTGAATGTCACATGGGCTGTCTTTGTTGTTACTTAGATTATACAATATCAGTTTATTTAAAACTCCACTCTAAATGAATGATTTTTAAGAATGCATCAATGAGCTGTTGTTATGCATTAAAGCCCATCCGAACTTAGTGGCTTAAAGAAAGCACAATTTGTTACTTCTCATAACTCCCTTGGGTTATCCATCTGGAAATGTCTTCATCTGGTCTTGTTTAGAATCACTCACATGACTGCTATCATCTGATGGCTAGACTGTGGTTGGAAGCATCACTTGCAAGTTGAGCAGTTGGTGCTGGCTGTCATTTTGGTCCTCTTTATTTTCCTTCACAGGCCCTCTTATCCTGCAAAAGACTAGACTTCCACATAGAGACAGTTTTGAGCTCCTAGAGAGTGAAATATCTGGCCTTGGGAGTAACACATGGTCACTTCTTCCACATTCTATTGGTCAAAATAAGGCAAAACAGATTCCAGAAGACAGGAAACAAGATCCACCTTATTAAGTAGTTAAGCAGCAAAATCACATTGAAAACAGTCATGCTTGGTGGAGACGATTTTGCCATCTTTGCCAACAATCTACCACAAATCTCACTGGTCATTTAACAGTGTTATCCAAATTGACAAATTTGAGTCAATTGTTTTATACAGCTTATATTGCTCCCCACTCCTGTGAGATTATAATAGTTCATGTTTATAGGTCAGTATTGAACACCATACTCTGAACTCTTAGTAAAATTATGAAATATCTTATTCTTGTAATAAAAAGCCTGACTCCATTTTATGGTATTTGATTGTCAACAGCAGTTAAGCCTTCCCCTTCTTTTCCCCCCTCTGTTCCATATCTGGCCAAATTGATAAGAATGCCCAGGTGCTCTCTCTTTTGGTGCCAATAAATGTTTCAACCCACATAAGAGTCTAATAGTGCAGGAGCCCTCAAACCTTGCCACACACCCTAAGCATCATGAAAAAACCAAGACAGTCACATTTCTCTGTCTTCTGAAGTCATTTTAGATCAGCTTTGGAGGCCTGCCTAGAAATCCTCCTTATATAAATAATGAAAACTTTGTGTGTGTGTGTGTGTGCGCGTGTGCGTGTGTGTGTGTGTGTGTGTGTGTGTGTGTGTGTATTTCCATACATTTTGACAGCTGAACTAAATTTTGAGCGGTGGTCCATCCTTTATCTTAAGAGTGGTCATAACAGTTGGCATCGTGAACAGGATTGTCTGGACAATAGCAATCACCACCAGCAGTATTTCTTTTCTTGCTTTGGCTTGCTAACTGGCTCTGCTACCTGCTGACAAGCAAGCACTCTGAGCTGTGCTGCTTTGTGGTGTGTTTTCTGAATACTACCTAAGTTGGATACTTTGATAATTGACACTTAGGAACAGAAGTTTGAAATTGGATTCTTCTTATTGTGGCTCCAGATCATATATCTATTCCCAGACATATCTATGTGTCTTAGATTTATCCATGTGTCTTGATTTCAACACAAATTGTGACTAACACTAGACTCCAGGAAAGGACTCTTAGCTTATGACTGATTGGTTAGGCCCAGGTATTTGTCTCTGTTCATAGAGTGCTCTGTCCAATAAAAAACAAACAAACAAACAAACAAACAAACAAACAAAAAAACAAAACAAAACCTGGACTGTCATTAATATGGAGGAAGAACAGCACTATCTGAAGAGCAGTCATTATTTGAGGGTTTGAATTCCTAAGGTCCACAGTTCTGAAGGCAGATGTCTCATTAGAACTCTACAAAATGTCTTTGCTGCTGCTGCTATCTATGCTCCTATCTCCAGAAAACACCTTTATCCTCAGGGTTATAGGGAAAACTTGTATAACAACCCTGTGGCACAACCAATGGGCTAAACATTGCCATGGGGAAGCCCTTACCCGTGATGATACTGATTTGAGGCTTTCTGGGGGAAGGAATGTATAATTTATGAATGATTGCAAATTAGAGGAATCCCCTCAAATTTCATCCAGTAACCACCAGAAAGACAAAGAAAGAGAAAGAGATGGAGAGAGAGAGAGAGAGAGAGAGAGAGAGAGAGTTGAGAGAGATGGGACAAAAGAAGAAATACAAAAAAACACAGAAATTTGCATATAGGCAAAGGAGGACATTTAAAAAATTTACCTGAAACAGAGGTTCACAATTCGACAAAATTGAAATCCAAAATTTACTAAAAGAATGTATATGACAAAAAGAGTAATGATTGGCTTGTGTATGTCTACAAAATACATCATGAATTTACTTTAACATCTAATGAAATGCACCAATTGGAAAATCTTCATGGCCTTAATCATTAGTGGGGCACAAATTACAGTTATACCTGGGATTCCACTAACTTTCAACAAGGTACTCCCTATAATCTTAGGGGAGTTACTCAATATGAAATAGAAGAACAAACCAATGTGCCTTACCTTAGCCACTGGAATTATTGCCTAAATTCCTATGATCATCACACCCATAGTCCAAAAACCCTGGACAGTGAACATGGACAATGTGATGCAATGAATAATAAATTAAAATTAAATTAAAATTTTCGCACTTACAAATTGACTTGACACAATCAGCCTTTCTGGACCCATCCCTTGCCCCCATTAAAACAGTTAATTAACTCAATGTAATGTAAAATAAGACTTTCAAGGATTGAAACCCATTATACAAGACCTATTTAGAAAAGGAGGGATTATCTTCACAGATTCTCCATTTAAGAGACCAATTTGACCTGTTCTTTAACTTCAAAATAATAGTGACTTTCTGTGGATAACTACAAACTTAATGCCATGTTCCCACCTGTTAAGGTTCCTATATGATGCCAGAGGAGTTCACCCATCTCTTTAACCCCTTGACTTCCTAGAAAGTCACTTGGGATATACTGAGTGAGCAGAAATGGTAGTCCATACACTTTACTGATGGAATCACCAGTATGCTCACTGAAAAGTTGCTGCTTCTTATTTCTTAATTGGGATAATTCCAATAAAGAAGAAACAAAAAGGTCAATACAGTTGGCCAGATTTCAAGTAATCATCTTAGCACTGATGCCCTGGCCAGCAATCAGCCTCATCTGCACATTTTTACTGAATTTTGGCCCATTGCCAAAGATCTTGCTGTTTAGTCTGGCCAATGACAATAACAACAATTCTTTGCCCAAGGAATTTCCTCTAGGGTAAAGAATTCTGGGAATTTCTTGCCTTATAGATACTCAAAATCCAAATTAAGATTACATCATCTCTGTACCTTTTAAAGTCACAATACAAGTCCCCATTGAGACACTTCTTACTCTCTTTGGAGTTCCACACTCATTTGACTTCCCAAAATACACAATACTGAGCTCTTGAATAAGGCATTCAACAGAACTTTCACTTGCCTTACTTGCATCTGACTGCAGGCCTCCTGAGCCCAAAATAATGATTTTTGTCATCCCCCAAACATCTGAAGTGAAGAGGAATAAAGGGGCTGATTCTGGTTTTTGATGTTTGAGTGCTGCCATATTTTAAGCTTCACCCTGTCCTCTTCTCCTTCTGCTGAATATTTTGGCAAGTTGATGAGAAACTTTAGGCGCTTTCTCCATTAGTGCCTGTGGCAGGTTAAAGTCACACAAGCCCATGCATGACAGGGTGGGAACCCTCACTGCATCCTCTCTTGCTAAAGACCACAAAAACTCCAAGCCAGTCTCTTTCCCCTGTTCTCTCAAGCCATGCTCAGACTAGTTTTGGAGACCAGCCCTGCTCTTCCATGAATGCCTCATCACATGGGTAATAAAACTTTTTTTCTTTTTTTTAAGATGTTGATCTTAAGACTTCAGAGTTTTTATTTTTTATTTATTTGTTTTTAATGTTTGGTTATTTTTGAGAGAAAGTACAAGCACAAGCAGGCTAGGGGCAGAGAGAAAAGGAGACACACAATCTGAAGTGGGCTCTAAGCTCCTAGCTGTGAGCACAGAGCCTGATGCTGGGCTTGAACCCACGAACTGGGAGATCATGACCTGAGCTGAAGTCAGACGCTTAACCAACTGAGCCATCCAGGTGCCCCAGTAATAAATCTTCCCATATATCCTTTTGTTGTGTGTGTGTGCATGTTTAGGCTTGACGTCAGATCAAATTTTGGGCAGGAACAGGGGCCATCCTTCTTCTTCAGAGAGACCACAACAGTCTTTTAATCTTATTTTTAGGAAGACAGTGTGATTTGGTGAAGCAACATAGACTTTGAAGTTAGACAAACATGGATTTTATTTCTGAATCTGCTACTTCTTAGCTAAGTAACCTTTGAGCAAGCTGCTTAATGTCTCAGACTCAGCTTACGAGACATGAATAAATATTTCCAAGATCAAAGAATGTAAAAGCTGATGTGAAATGAGCACTCATGTAAATAAGGAAGGACTCAAACAAGAATTTCCCATTTATATCTTTGTCACATTCATTTGATGTTTAAATCTTGAGTCTGCATGCAAAGGTGGCCAAATCCCCAATGCCATGTTAAGAAAGACATTCTGTAGAACAAACAATCTTATCTTCATACGGTCACCAACCCTGAAAAAGTTTGCCTCTTTCCGGCCTTCATAGTACCTGTCCCATTCTTTTTCCTTGTTGCCAAGCCTACTTAATCATTTCTGTGTTTTCTTTTTAGTCCCCAAACCCAATAAATACCTTATAAAAAATCTTTTTTTAACATTGTGGTTATTAAAACGTGCTCAACTCAGTTTACCTACGTGATTGGACCATGACAACTTATACAGACTACCTATGATTTATACAAGTTTGTCAAGAAGCCATTCTCTTATGGTGGTAGAAGAAAACTTCCCTACTGATGTAATACAGAGAAATATCAAACCCCGGGCACATCCTTTTTGTAACATTCAAATAGAAAGAGCTTATTGGTTAAGAGATAAGACTGTATTTTAATCCCTGTACCTCTCCTTAGTAGCTAAGACTTAGGGCAATTTACTTAGCTCTTTTAAATCTAGGTTTCCTCATCTACAAAATAGGAGATATTATTGTGCCCACATAGGGGTGCTTAGAGAATTAAGTGAAATAAAGTATTTAAACTGTTTAGAACAATGACTAGCAGATAAGAAGAACATTTATATAAGTTGTCATAACTACACAGTGTAAAAACGAAAACTCTCCCTGAAGAAGAATACCTATGATACTGTATTTGAATAATGTGTTGATTCTTCTATAGATACACATCTGCTTGCATCAGAAACACACGATTAAAGGTATTTTCCTTCTTTAGATTGCATGATGTATGACTTGTCGAGGCATACACTGGATACAGGCAGTATTTGTTACACTAGGAAAATAAGATGCCATGGAATGCTCAAAATAGTGGCATTTGAGAGTGACTACGATGACTATAAGACATAAAATGAGAGTGGTGGTTTTAAAAATGTGCATACAAACACCTTAACACGCCTCCCTTCAAGACATGATTAATTTTCTTCTTCTTGAGTATGGGGGGAATTTGGTGACTCACTTCTAATGAATAGAATGCAGCAGGCAGAGGGATGCTTTGTCACTTCTGAGATTAGCTTCTACAGAAAATGCAACTTCAATTCTGGGTTCACACACTTTTTATTGGATCAGTTACTCTGGGGAAGCCAGATGCCATGTCATGGCAGCCAGGCTTCAGAGAGGCCCATGTGTGAGGAACTGAAATCTCTGTCAAACAGCAAGAAAAACACTGAGACCTGAAAAGTGCCATGTGGCTGAGGTTGGAAAGGGACCCGCCCCCCAGTTAAGCCTTCAGATGAGACAGCAGTCTTGGCTGACAGCTTGACCACAACCTCATGAGACACCGTATGCCAGAGGACCCAGCTCCATTAATCCCTGGTTCCTGACCTGTGAAGCTGAAAAATGATAAATCTGTGTTGTTTTAATTTGCTTAGACTTAGAGGTAATTTATTGCACAGGACTAGATAACTAATACAGATGGACTAGAGGTTGTTGGATTAATTTAAGTGTGAAAAACTAGAAATTAGACCAAATGGAGGCAGTGTGAAAGGATGGAAAATACCTTTTATCTTTTATGAAGATTAGAAATAATCAGAACATATATACATACATAGTATAAATACATACACACATTATACATTGTAACAGAATATAATGTATATTATACTCATTATCAGAAAAAGTCATTAGTAAACAAATTAGTTTTAGTGTCTGACTAGAGGAAGTAGAGGTATGGAGTTTTGAACCTAGAAGAAATCACAATTACACAAATCGCTGACCCAACTTGAATTTAAAGAATCACAGCAGTTCTCAATTTCACATTGTACTAAGTCAGCAGCTCCAATGACATAGGCAGCAACCTCAACAATTTGTACTAAAAAGAACATAATATATGGCAAATTACAAACATGAATTTTTGAACAAATATACCCCATACAATAATAATACTTTGCTACAGACTCATTTCACAAACTCACCAATATAACCTTTATTTGCTTATTTTTAAAGAAAAAGAATCCTAGATACTTGACAACAAAGGTTTTTCCATGTGTGAAAGTTATTGAAAATTTGGAGTATGATAGCCATAGTGCAAAAATGTGAGTTCTATTAGAACATGTATGGTAATTTGACATCATAAAACTATACAATGAACAATAAAACTTTAAAAGGAGTAACTTCTAATGAGGAATAGAATCATCAGTTCATAAATTTTATGGTTCTGCAATTAGGTTGTGGTTGGTAGAGCAGGCTAAAGTTTAAAACTAAGGGCTCATGACATCTGTAAACATGAGAAATTGCAACTACTGTCGATTGGAGAATCTCCCTTAACATACACACACATAAAATGCCCACATTCAAAAATGGGTTCACCATATTTTTGTGCACTGGACAGTCTGTAGCTTAGAAAACTTAATATTTGTTCCTGGACAGAGGTTACTGTAAAAGCTTTCCATGTCCCTGCAGTTTCATTTTTCTAAGTAGAGATTTTAAGAACCCACACTCCTAGGGACTACCAGCTTTTAGGGGCATAATCCTATGCATACAGGGTTGAAGATTTTGTCCAATGAACTCTACATTTCACAACAAAGAATAAATTAAATGCATTGAAGAAAATACCTCTTTATCGACACATAATTGCCCATAATATTTTAATTCACTTTATGAAGCTGTTTTTCCCACTGTACAATTTTCCACGTGAATATAATTTTCCGTAATTTAATTTTTTCAATAATTCTACCAGTTAGTATGTAATAGATATAGTGATTTATTTTTGGTAAAGTTGGAAATAAATGTTGCCATTTTTTTCAAGCGATGTATGGAATCATTGAAATCACAAATAAAACTTGTTTATGAGACAAATATAGAGACCTCATATAATGTATAGGAAAGCCTCCTTAAGATTCCAGAAAATTTAAAATCACACCGTGTATGTTCTTTCTAACATTTTTAAACTTCTGTTTTCCATGAAGAAATATAATAAAATCTATGCAATGAAAAATATTTTTTTACTTGTCTTCTCGGGCCTCAGGGTACATCATCAGCTTTGCTGAAAAATTTGAATCACATGTTAACGGAAGAAAAATGCCATAATATATAAGGAATGGTGGAGCTACTGAACAGAATAAATCAGGTTGAGTCCTTGGAGTATGTAGCAACAAGATAAAGGATCTACGGAATGTTGAAGGATTTAGCATTCTTTTCTTCAGACCTGGGTTTGAATTCCACTTTCTCAGCTAAATACCCATAGAATCTTAAATGTGATCTTAAAATGTTCTGAACTATAATTTCTTCATTGGTAATGTGGGGATATCAAGAATACTAACTTCCAATAATTGTTCCGAATATTAAGGAAGATAATATATTTGAGGCACTTAGCATAGAATCTAGCATTCTGCCTACCACTGCCCATAACCCTTGAGTGTGTGTGTGTGTGTGTGTGTGCACGCGTGCGCGTGTGTGTTTATAATTTGCTGGCTATTTTATGGTTATCACCATTATTAGTGGCATAATTAATATTCTCACAATATTACAAATAGATTTGATTCTTTATTTTGAATTTATAAGGAAGCTGAAGTACTGAGAGTTTAGATAATTTGCTTGTATTTCCACAGCGAGTAATGGTAAAGCCATGATGTGATTTTAAGTTTTTCTGACACAAAACTCATGTTGTTTTAATGTACCATAACACTTCTCTCTCTCTCCTTTTAGAGGCAGAATAGAATCCATAATTCCTCAGTAGTATATAGCCTGACCTGGCTGATAGTGAGGTTGTCAGAATAGATATAAATTACTCAGATAGTTAATCTTTTAAGTAGATAGACTTTAAACTACCCTGAAGAGTGACCAGAAAATCAAGGTAGGCTTATATATAAAATCTATATAGTTCTTTAAAATCTAGATGCATGACAAGTAAGATATGCCAATTGTTGCACTGACAAAATAGACAGTATTATGGCAGCTTAAAAAAATCCAGAATATACGTTTATAATAGTCTTTTTCACCATCTGTCTCACAAGTGTCAAACTTGGCTTACGTGTCTGACATGCACAGCTGGTGATAGGCTGCTGTGATCCATCTGCATACATGCCTCATGCCAGTTGCTTGACTGGTACTAATTTGAGGAGCCTGTGCTCTAAAAATATTCATTTTGTGGGGCGCCAGCATGGCTCAGTCTGTTAAGCTTTCGACTTCGGCTCAGGTCATGATCTCGCACACCGTGAGTTTGAGCCCCACATCGGGCTCTGTGCTGACAGCTCAGAGCCTGAAACCTGCTTCCAATTCTTTGTCTCCCTCACTCTCTGTCCCTCCCCCACTCACACTCTGTCTCTCCCTGTTTCTCAAAAATGAATAAATGTTAAAAAAATTTAAAATATTCATTTTGTGGCTAATAACTATTCGTGTGTGTGTGTGTGTGTGTTTGTGTGTGTGTGTTCAAAATGTCTCAAATAAAATAATGCCACCAGGAGAATGAAAAGAACTAGAATTGGAGTCCTCCTTCTTACTTGCCTCTTGTAGGATATGGTTCTAAATATTTTAAGCACAATTTTCTCATTTTTAAAATAGTAATAGTCAACTTCCCATTGGACTGTTGGATAAATTAAATCACACAAGTAATCCACTAAGGACTATGTTTTCAACATAGTGAATACACATTAACTACCACTACTATTATCCCTCCTACTATTATTGTCATTACAACTGGTACATGATGCAAGGAAAATTATTTGTAATAGAACAATTAAATACACCAAAATCAATTAGAGGCAGTCTAAAACGTTATCATAAATATCATGAAAGTAGAAGAAAAAAGGTGTGTTGTAACCAAAATTGTATAGCCTTTTAAGTATACACCATAGGAGAAATCACCAAAAAGAGTCAATAAAAACCAAGGAATAAAAGACAAAACTTCCACACATCAAGAATTACAAAAAAACAAAATTAAAAAATAAATCCTAGCTTATAAAAACCATTTGAAACAATAAAATAAATTCTTAATACCTTTACTATATAAAGATCTTTACAACTATGTAAGACACTGAAAACTCCATTTGGAAAACAGCAATGCTACATGAACAGGCAATATTCAGGAATATTAAATATCATTGTTAAACACATAAAAATGTATATCCTCATTAACAAGGAAAGATAGCCAAATTAACCCAATGATGATTTAGTTTCATTTTAGCAATTAGCTATTGTCAAATGATATTAATATTGTTCAGTATACACTAGATCGGTTTGTTAATATCTGCAGGATGTGAGTATAAATCCAGCAACATGTATCGAGAAATTTTAAAAGTTATCCTGATAATTGAACTCCTATCATGTTTTAATGGCATTTCAGACGAATGTGTTTCCAAAATGTTGATCTCAGTATATTTCTACATCCAAAATTGGAACCAAGTCAAATATCTGTGAATATGACATTTAATTAATCAATCATTTCATATAAATTTATATTGTTATATATTTACATTACAAAATACAACTATTAAAAGTCATGAAAACTTGTAAGTAAAAAAGATCATTGCAATATGAAACCGCTGGAAAGAATCATAAGACTATAGGACCAACAATCTCCTCTTCGACTTGCACCCTGTGATTTGGTAGCTCTCTGCAGAACGGTCTGATGGTGGAAATGACAATGACAGAGGCTCCAGCCCTGGGGAGACACAAAGTTTCTCCTCCAGACATATGGAGGGCAGAGCTGGGGCCTGCCTGGGCCGATCACCGAAACCTCCCGCTCAGTGCCTGTCAGCCCAGCCTCCACAAACCGTTCGTGGCTCTCAGAAGCCTGGACTTTGTCAGCCTGAACAGCATTTCCCCACCTTCACCAGGACTCGATGCCAACAAGGCACTGGGAACAGGCGTCACGTCACTCTTGCCCACCAGTTTTCCTTGACAGAGAACGTGGAATCACAGATGATTTTTATCTTTGCTTCATATTTTTTAAATTTTATTTTAGATTCCTTATAAGGATCACAAAACTGCTTTATAATTAGATTATAATTCAGTGACATGATAGTTGAAGTCCATAAAAGCTATGCAGTCAAAATTGGAGTGTCATAGGAATTCTGTACATTAGAGAGATATTTGAAAACTGATGTTGATGATTCTCACTCCCCAAGTTCTGATGTCTAAATGACAAAGACTCTCTGGCCCTAGAGGACTGAGTAGTCAAAAGGCGATAGAACAGGGACAGGTTTATGTGTCTTCATTTGTCTCCGGGGAGAGTCAGTTCATCTCCGCCTTGAACAAAGAGAACACTAATGGTCTTACAAAGGGGGAAATGAAAGGAAATCTCTGACTATTTTTTTTCCTGAAAACCAACATAACGAATTGTGTGATTCTCCCATGCTGCCTAACAATTATACACAGTGACAAATTGTTTCCTGAGATTGGTTCCAGGTGCTGCACCTGATGCATAATAAAGGAACTCAGTGAAAAATGAACAGTTTTCATTTTTCCTAAGGATAAAGGGAACCAAATGATTAGAACATCTTAAATCCACTGCACTATTTTCCTCTCCCTCTTTTTCTCTGTCTCTCTTTCTCTCTCCTCTCCTGTCCTCTCCAATCAAGTCATGACACGTTTTCCTTTTTCCGAAAAGAAATGTGTATTCAATAACAAAAGAAAACTATTTTAAAGATGTCGTTTTTTCAAAGGCAACAGTAAATGACACTTTTTCAGAAAGAAAATAATTGCTTTAGTTGGAGAAAAGTGGAAAATTCTAAAGGTTTATAGTAATTGGAAAAAAAAAAAGAGCAAACTGTGATCTAAAAGAACTCCTATATCAGCAACGATCAAACACCTGCTGTGAAAAAAAAAGGTTACCTAGGTAATACACATGGGTATAGATTAGATGTAAACATACATACACACACTATATATGCACACACAAATACGTTTATGTGTGTATGTATAGACATATTTCATTAATAGGTTTACATACATATGCATACATAAATTTATTTATATTATATTATATTATATTATATTATATTATATTATATTATATTATATCTTCCTTGACCAGTGTTAATAAATAGTAACCAGATGGAGAACTATCTTAAATGCATCATTTTATAATCAGTGGGGAGGACAACAATATGATATAAAAGATATCTCACTGTATGTACTTGGAGAATTAACAAAATGGCAATGATTTCTAATTTCATTGCAGCATTGACCCTTTACCTGGATGACAATAACAAATTATAACATGACTATTTGCAGCTGAGGCAAAAACTAATTTGGTAAGGTTTAAAGAATAAGACAACACTAAACTGCTACTTTTATGCTGGAATTCCTTATGTGAAACACATTGTTGTTTATGCTGTGAAAGCCAAGGAAAAGAGGAGAGACAAAAAAAAAGAGAAAGGCAATTTTCTTGTGTCTCTATTGCCCTTTATTCATTCATTTTATATTCTTCAACCATCCCTGGGTCTCCTTCTACACACAGTGTACCCTCCCAGGTACAGTGGTCCTTGAACATGAATAAAGCACTCAGAAGCAACCACAGCCCTCCACTCTGCTTGCTCTTTGCAGATGCACTCAGCTCCTACAAAATTAACTCAGATATACTGATACGGAATTTCATTGCTTTTGAAAATTCTATTTGTATTTAACTAATACAAATTCTATTTGTATTTATTTGTATTTAACTCAAAGAGGAAATGTATTTTTAAAATCTTTGTTCTGCTTTATACCCCTTAGCTGCTGAGTGTCAGGTTACTCTATTTGGGTTATATCTAGCACAAGGAAAACTCTTCTGGGGAAAAGGAAGGATGAAGTTGTTTCAGCCTGCATAGATGCCCAAAGCACTTTTCCTGGATATAAAATAGTAATAAAACATTCAAGGAAGATTGGGTATTTTTCTCTTTATGTTGCTAAATTTTGTCTTTTCTTTCCTTTTTTAAAATAAAAACCTTTGGCAGATAAAGAAGTACCTGCCAAGTGATTAAAGGTAAATGAATTAAAAAACTCAAGGATTCTGAAAGAAAAAACTATTCTGAAATATAAGTGCCCCAGATATTTATATCTAAAGTAGAAAGAACTTATCCACTAAAAAACATTGCCATTTGCCATTGAAAATTTTGTTGTTGTTTTATCAAAGGCTAACAATATTTGAGTAAAATATTTGATCCAGGGCTCAAGATAACCAGGCCTCCTTTGTTCATTTTTATATTCACTTACAAATATATATTTTTCAGGGTTTTTTTTTTTGTATGCTCATCATTCTTCTAGGCACTGGGAACAGAACAGTAAAAAAAATTAAAACTAAAAGTCCCTGCCTTCTCCTTGGGAAGAACAAACAATGAACAGTATAATAAATAGTATTTCCGTGGTAAGTGATAATGAAACACAGAATGCTGGGATTTGCTAAAGATACTCGGGAAAGATGGCCCTGCTAAAGGGATATTTGAGCTAAGAACTGAAGGAAGTGAGAGAATATGATGTGGGGCTATCTGGAAAAAGCCATCATGGGTTGAGGAACAGCAATGGCAAATTCCTGGATGAAGAGAGTCTTCAGTGTGTTTCTGATACAGCAGGGACCAGGATGGCTGGAACAGAAAGAACAGGGTGAAACTATATAATGAGGTCAGACAGATAGGTATTGAGGGTGGCGTACAGATCATATACAGCATTTGATCATTGTAAAAACTTAGACTTTTACAATGAGTGAAATGAGGAATTAACTAGATTGTTTTGGACAGAAGAGCTATATAAGCAGCCTGCTGTGTTAAAAAAATCACTTGGGCTGCTGGGTTGGAAATACACTGTCTATGGAAAGAAGATATTAGTTTGAGAGCCATTGGCTCATAGATGGCATTGAAAGCAATGAAGTAGATTTAATCCTAGTATTTCTAGTTACGATGCAGCAAGTCCCAAGTGAGTCTTGCTCTCAGGCTATCAACAAAAACATACTAGAGCTACATACTCTTTTTGTTTCCATTTATCAATTAAACAGCTGAAGATGCATAGAAATCATAACATTTTGTTCCAGCTAATCAATCAGAGAGTTGAAGATGCATCCAAATTGAACAAAACTAAATTTCAGTAATATAAGCAGTCTACAGAAAATAAACGTGCAGATTCAGAAAGCTCAGCTACCCCAAACAGGAAATGAGAAATAAAGAAAAATAAAATATGCCGGGTGTTGTATGTAAGTGTTGAATCACTGAATTGTACACCTGAAACTAATATTACACTGTATATTAACTACTGGAATTTAAATGAAAACAAAAACAAAACAAAACAAAACAAAACAGGACATGCCTAGATACACCAGAATCAAACTGCTAAACGCCAAAGATAAAGATTCAAATTCTAAAGTAACAAGAAAAATGGCACGTTGCAGAAACACCAATGCAAACAGGTGTGGAGTTTTTATCAGAAACCATGGAAGCCAGATGTCAGAGAATGCAGAAAAAACATATGAACAACTTCACATTTATTCATGATTAAAATTGTAAGTAAACAAGGAATGGAAGGGAACTTCTATAAGCTGATAATGAGCATTTATAAAATATATAATGACGACTATTGAACACTCTCCTTTCTCTAAAATAAGGCAAGGGTATCTGAGGTCACCTGTGCTATTAAAATCATGATATTAAAATCATACTGTAACAATGTGAGGTAAAGAAATGAAAGCCATAACAACTGGAAAATAGAATGTTAATCTTTATTTGCAGATGACATAATCATTTAGATAGAAAATCTTAAGGAATCCATATATTAAAAACAAACAAACAAACAAACAAACAAACAAACAAACAAACTTCCAGGGATGCCTGGGTGGCTCAGTTGGTTAAGCGTCCAACTTTGGCCTAAGCCATGGTCGTGAGTCTCACTTTGGGCTAGGTCTCACGGTTCATGAGTTTGAGCCCTGCGTTGGCCCTTTGTGCTGACAGGTCAGAGCCTGGAGCCTGCTTCAGATTCTGGGTCTCCCTCTCTCTCTGCCTCTCCCCAACCCATGCTCTGTCTCTCTCTCCCTCAAAAATAAATAAACATAAAAAAAAGCTTCCAGAACTAATATGTGATTGGCAAGGCCATAGGACACAACTATAATATATAAAATTGATTGCTTTTATATACAAGAATCCAACAATTATAAATTATAAGCCATTTAGTTCACATTGGCCTTAACATAAAATACTTAGGAATAAATTTAACAACGACTGAACAATCTTTTCATTAAGCAGAACAGAACTCTGCTGAGAGAATTGAAAGAAGATCTAAATGAAAAGATATGCCATGTTTATCAGCTGCAAAACTCATTTATTAAGATATCAATTTTCTGCAAATTAATCTGTTGATAAAATTCAGCACCAACACAATTTGAAAGTTTTTTGCGACATTAACAAAATTATTCTCAAATTTATGTGGAAATTCAATTTAGAATATCAAAACAATTATTTATTCACTCATTCATTCATTCGTTTATTTTAGAGAGAGCACAAGCATGAACAGGGGAGAGGCAGAGAGAGAGAGAGACAGAGAGGAAGAGAGAGAGAATCCCAAGCAGGCTCCATGCTGTCAGCACAGAGCCCAACACGGGGCTTGATCTCATGACCATGAGATCATGACCTGAGCCTAAATCAAGAGTCGGATGCTTAACTAACTGAGCCACCCAGACACCCCAAGAATACCAAAATAATTTTAAAAGATAAAATGGAATTGAAGGAATTAAGCTACTTGATTTCAAGATTTACTTTAAAGCTGTAGTAATCAGTAGAGTATGGAATGAGTGAAATAATAAACATATAAGTTGTGGAATAGAAAAAATAATCAACACAGAAATCAATCCACATATATATTGCCAATGAAGGTACCAAGGCAATTCAGTGGGAAAATAAAAGACTTTAAGATTTGTGTATGTTTTACTTTATTCATATAGATGGTACTGAAACTCTGGATATGTGTATAGAGAGAAATGGACATCAACCTTCGCCTTGTGCTCTACATAAAATTAGCATAATTATTAACTTAAAACCAGCCTAATATTCAACTGACTTTAAAATAGGAAGATTATCCTGGGGGCTCCTGGGTGGTTCAGTCGGTTAAGCAACCGTCTTCGGCTCAGGTCATAATTTCACAGTCTGTGGATTCGAGCCCCACATTGGGCTCTGTGCTGACAGCTCAGAGCCTGGAGCCTGTTTCGGATTCTGTGTCTCCCTCTCTCTCTCTCTGCCCCTCCCCCACTCGTGCTCTGTCTCCCTCTGTCTCAAAAATAAATAAGCATTAAAAAAATAAATAAATAAAATAGGAATATTATCCTGGATTATCTGGATTTGTCCAGTGTAATTTCAAGGGTCCTCAAATGTGAAAGACAGAAGCATAAGAATAACATCAGAGTGATGATGTTATGTAGCCATTCTTGGCTTTGAACATGGAAAGAGGTCATGAGCTAAGGAATGTGGGCAGCCTCCAGAAGCTGGGGAAGGTAAGAAAAGGAATTCTTTCCTAAAGCCTTCACAAAGAAACAAAACCCTGATAGCACTTTGATTTTTAGCCCAGTGAGACCCATTTTGGAATTTGACCTTCAAAACTGTATGATAATAAATTTGTTGCTTAAAAAAATGGATCATAAGCTTAAATGCAAATGGTAATACCATCCAACTCTAGAAGAAAATGTAAAGGAACATCTTTTCAACCCCAGGGTAGGGTAGCATTTCTGTACAGGAATTTCTTCTCAGCAATCCTTACAAAGTATATATTTTTTTTCCGAGTCCAGAAAGTATAGAAAAAAAGGATTAATTCAAAAAATGTAAAAAAAAAAAAAAGTATTGTAATTCTAAAAGTATTAAAGCTTACCAGTCAACATAAAGACAAAACTTGAAGAAATCCACTAATATCAAAGTGAGGGGAAAAACAGAAAACACTAACATATGACCATAAAGTTCAAGGCCAATATCTGCATGAACTGAAGATCATGTAGGAGAGAAGCAGTCACGATGCTCACTGCAGTTACCGTGTGTGTGTGTGTGTGTGTATGTGTGTGTGTGTGTGTGTGTGTGTGTGTTTGGTCCTGTCTGTTGCTAACAGGGAAGCATTCTTACACATAAAATAACTTTTAATAAATTTAAGTGCATAATGTATCTTTTGAAAACCCTCAGTAGTGTTCCAAGAAGTAATGTATTTGCGAGAATGATGCCTTTAAATTGGCAGTTTCAGCAAATAATTTGAGGCTATTAAACTTGCAAGGAGATTCAAATGTTGAAGTATTCAAATGCTACAGTAGGAGTGCCTGGATGGCTCAGTTGGTTAAGCATCCAGCTCTTGGTTTAGGCTCAGGTTACTCTCTCACGGTTCGTGAGTTTGAGCCCCTGATCCAGCTCTGTGTTGACAGTGTAGAACCTGCTGGGGACTCTCTGTCTCCCTCTCTCTCTGCCCTCCCCCCAACTTGCACTGTCTCTGTCTCTCTCAAAATAAATAAATAAACTTAAATAAATGCTACACGGTAATATCCACAGGTGTTTTTCAGTGTTTGAATATTCATTATAGGCTTCACTTCTTTCTAACTACTTTAAATGAAAGTATTGCAGTGAAGAAGATATGGAATTATTGTGGAATACTCCAAGATGAAATTAGAAACTGTTTTAAACTCTAAGTTATCTAAAGAAATAAGATACAAATGGAAAGGGAGGCAAACTTGAGAGACTCTTAAGTATAGAGAACAATGTGAGGGTTCCTGGAGGGGAGGTGGGTGGGGAGATGGCCTAAAATGGGTGATGGGTATTAAGGAGGGCACTTGCTGGGATGAGCACTGGGTGTTATATCTTAGTGGTAAGTCCCTGCATTTTACTCCTAAAACCAATACTATACTCTATGTTAACTAACTTGAATTTAAAGAAATAAATTACAACAACAACAAAAAGTAATACTAATTTTAATGGCAAAGCCAAATCAGGGCAAGCAAACCACAGTTTCATTACTTAAAAAGAAAATAAGTTTGTGTTTTGGGAGACAATTTTCTGTTGGTCTCTCATGTGTAGGTATTAACAACAACTAATTTGCCCCAAATGGCATTTTCAAGAATTTTTGTATATGCAAGCTCTCGGGGAAGATAGAAATATCTTTCTCCCCAAAGATTTGCTCTGCTTAGTTTCCAAGATATTAAAGATAAGGATTTCCCCCCTCCTTGAATAAATTTCCTAACATTCCAGGATAATAAATAAAACTAGTTATCTCCTTCAAGATTTGGATATATACTTATATTATTAGGGTAATGAAAATAATGTCTCTCTCTGGAGGAGAGGATGGACAGATTTGCCTATAGCCTTCTATATAAGATCAGGCTCCCTAATATCAGTGTTCTCTCCTGTAATGTACTCTACTGTGTGCATACACAGTAGCTAGCTTTCATCACGTCACCCCACAGAAATGGGGACTAAGGTGACTGACACAGCAATGGTACTTTGGCTACTGCTATTGCTGTGAGCAATAAACTGGATTTGCATGCTTTCTGTCAACATATATTAAACTGTGGCAAGCTAACTGATTAGTTGTAGGCAATGAAACCCTCAGATACTTTGCATGTTGTCAAAACATAAAGCAACATGTATGCTAACACTCAGTTTGAAGATTCTTTGTATTAATTTTTAATTTTAGAATAAAGAAGAGAATTTGAAAGGAGACCAAGAATGAAGAGTCAAGGCAGGAGGAGTCGTACCAAAAGAGAGTGGTACCCTAGAAAGTCAAGTTAAATGAGTACACTCTGTAAAATGTTGCTGACAATCACATAAAATATGGATGGAGATCTGATCATCAGATATAGTACTACAGAGGTCAAGAGTGACTTTGGCAAGACCTCTCAGTAGAGACATAGGAAGACTAACCAGTGTGGGCTCGAGAGGGAGGAGTGGAACATACATGCGATAGCAAGTAAGGATATTCTCGTTTTAGAGTTGAAGGAACTGAGGGTCAGGAAATTTGAAAGACTACCCCCAAAGCACTTCTCCAGTATCTAATGATGTTGAGAGAATCTGGTTCTGTCAGATTCTCTTTCCATCATAACATGCAACCTACTATACAGAATGTTAGAGCTGTAGAGCTGTCAGGGTCTTAATTCTCTTGACAGATGAGAATTTAGAAGTCATTTGTGAATTAATGGCACTATTCTGAATTATGATTGAGATGGACTCTGCATTGGCTAGCTATACTTTTAGGTTAATGAAGATATATTAGATTTAAAATGATGGCTAGGTGATTTACATTTCAATTGACTCTGGGAATTTAGGGTTTATTGCCTGGGGAAAACCTTAATTCTCATATATTATGATTGACTACTCCATTGTTAAGGGGATATAATTTGATTTTACCTAGGTCTTACAATGCAATTTAGCTTTTTTCTCCTTAAGTGTCCTTCTTTTTATTTTATTATTATTATTTTTAATGTAGAGTAGTATCTATTTTGGTCCTTGCATAAATTATGTGCCAGAATGGCCATCTCAAACCACACAGCTGCTCTCCAATTCCAGAGAGTTTTGGTTAATGCAACATCTGCCTTGTCTGTCTTGTGCTTGCCCATGTATTAATACCCAGCTTTATGCAGCTCACAGAATCTCTCAAGCATATAATAAATAAGTTCCAATGAATTAGAACCTTCTGCTCCAGCTGATATTAGTTTTTGTTGTTGTTTTGTTTTTTCTGTTGGCTAGTTTAAAATTTCTCCTGTTCTCTCAGAACAGCTCAAATAGGGATTAAAACTATTTTTTAAAAGGTTAGTGTTTTTTTTTTTCTCCAGGAAAGTTCCGAATCCCCTTTCATGAAATAATAACTGGTTTAGAAACAATTTTAAAAGCCAAATATTAGAATATGAGGTTTTTGTCACCCCATTAAAAATGGTTTTCATTTCAGAGTGAGCTGGATACACTATGTTGAAGTTATTCTAAAAATAAGAATTACAATTTTTTAAATGTATTGTATTTTGAGAAGTATATATTTTCTCACCACATACTATAAAATAATTCAAAACCAAAAATATATAAAATATTATTTTCCCTTAATGGAATTTCTAGCCGAAGAGGAACAAAGAAAGGAAAAAGAGGAGTACACTACTAACATTCATCTACAACAGATTCTACATGAGCATTACATTTTTCTTAAATATCCAGGGAAAATAAATTAAATAATACTGTCAGGATAATTTGCAGATCCACTAATTTCTGTGTTGCTTTGGTTTTGGTTTTTAATCATATATACTGCTTTCTGTTCTCAGAGTTCAGGCAAGTACATGCAACTCCATGGCAGGCCTTCCAACCTGGCTTTTGCATTTCAATTTTCTCTGTATCTTTGTAGGAGTATGCTGGAATAGAGGGGTGAGAAGATAAAAGGCACTCAGGAAGAGAGGGAATCCACAACTTTTCTAGAGGTGAAGTCCTATAGATTCCTTGCCTTTCTAGTTCCCCAGTTTGGTGGCAGTTCCTGGTGAGGAGAAGCTTGTATGAAGCACACAGTTTGACTGAATCCTGGGTATAGGGGTCTCCAGACTTAGCCAAGATCATTAGATACTAGGTACTGATGAAGCTTCCAATCTCAACGGATTGGTCCTGACCAATAAGTATACCAACATAGAGATCTTCATATAACTTTGGAACTTAGAAGGGAATCCCAATAATAACAGATTGAATTTCACAAGCTAGGAAATATAATGGTTTGGAGTTTGATATAATCTGATTTAAGAAAGATAAATAATATGACATTTTCTACATAAAGTATATCTAACATGTCAAGTAAAACTTTGATGATTGCCATTAAATTAAAAATACTTAAAACTTTCCTATAATAAATTTTATTTTATATTTCACTCACATTTCATATAACCTCCACAATCACATGAATATAGATAATATTATCCTCCATTTTAAAGATTGATAGATCTACATTCAAAACGTTAAGTGGATTTATCTAAGTGAAGAAGTGAAATTTAAATGCTACCCAATTCCAAAGTCTTCCCACGATATTTCAAAGAGATAGTTTTATTTTAGGGAGTAACCACTGTAAGTCATGGCCTCATGTGGGAATTCAATTGGAATAATAATGTTGGCTCTTCCTTGAAGATTTCACTCTATCTTCCCCTAAGAGGAGATAAAGATTTCCCTGCAGGTATCCTTTTTGAGTCAGCCAGCCTATCTATAGAACACACACTTTTTTCTATTCCATGCCTTAAGTTAGAGAAACTGTTCAGAGATCTTGTGGTTTCCCTGCTCTGACTGTGACCAATGGAAAACTTAATTTTGGGGTCCAGAACTAGAAGTCCACGCACTTTGAGTCAACATTGATTTTTTCAGTAATATTAATTATATTTTCATCTTTGTTTTCCATGTATTCATCTCTCAATCTGTTCCAAACTCATGAAGGTAGAAGAAGTACTATTATTTTGTCCCCATCAAACTCTACCAACTGTGTTTGAATAGCAACTTTCAATTTCCTCTACTTAAATTTACTCAGTAGTTCTTCATGTGAACTCTTTTGGCTGCAAACGATAGAAATCTGGGTCAATCTAAATTTAGTCATATGAAAAAGGTTAATCAATCAAATTGCAAGAGAGTATGGAATGTAAGCAGGTATTGGGAACACTGAAATCATAGACTTGAATCTTCTGATCTCTTATATCAGCTTATTTTTATGTTGCCTTCACTGAAAACTCTCTCCATGTAGGGAGAAACACCGCCATGATGCTTCTGATGCTTAAATCTGTAATCCTATCTTATAGAAACCATAGCTGCAGACAGAGTAGCTAACAATAATAAAGTAACAATAACAACTAGTATTTTTATTTTAAATGTGCTGAGCACTTTAGGTACAGTAATTATTTTTATCCTCACAACAGGCTTACAGGATGTTCCCAACAGTATGTCATAGTGACACAGCCAGTATTGGGGAGCAGCTCTGAATGTGCTCAAAGTTGGCTTGCCAACCTATACTGCTTAGACTGCTCCTCCCAATTATATACTTCCTCTCTTATTCTGATTAAAAATGCAAAACTGCAAAACTGACAAAATTTGGGTATTTTTTTCCTAACAATATTGATCTCAAACATGGCCTTCACTGCATGAACAAGAAACTATAAAATTAAACGTCATCTCTAGTTACATGGGTAAGTTTGAATTTAAAATACAATATTTGGCAAAAATGTTTTTGATCATTTTTATTTTATGAAAAGTCCATGCTGGTTGAGTTTTTCATTTCTCAAAATTTACTTGTTACCATGTAGGCACAGTTGTTTACTGAATAATTCAGTAGCATAGGTTATGAAAGCTGGAATCCACATAAAGAAAAACATACAATTATGAAATATTTAATGGAGATGCCACAATGTATCACTTCTTTAATACTTGATATTTTACCATGAAATTTAGGTTGGCATTGCCTTAAAATTAGAACTTTGGCATTTCTGATTATAACAAATGTTAGCAATACTTCTTAATTCTTAGTGACAGGATGTAGTTGAAAGAAAAAGAGAAGAATTTTGTTTTGAATAAGAAGGATCCAAACAAGAACACGGTTGTAAAAATAAAGTCAATACTCTCATGCATATTGTTATCTTTGGTAGAGTGAATGTGTTTTAATAATACAAATCAGAAAATATGAATTGATAGGTATAAATATTCTTACAGATGACAGAACATTTGAAATGGGGAGTGTCTCAAAACCTAGAATATTTGGTTACTATATATATGGTTATCTATCAAGATTAAATGAAAATATTACTTATGTTTTGGTATTTCCTCTGTATTGGAGGAAAGAGCATGGACATCTTACAAACTATTAAGAAGTAAAATGATTTTTTTAAAGTAGGGTTTTTGTCAGTCTTTGTAGTATCAGTTAAATGTGATCATGAAAAACATTAATCCTAAACACACCTTTTTGTTGGTTTCAACAACTTTCCAGCATGTGCCACTGCCTATTCAGATGAGAATTTCTCTTGCTTCAATCTTTTTTCATTCTGTTATTCTGTGACTCCCACAGAGGCCCAATGTCATGGAATTATCTTTCTGTTACAAATAAAAATAAAACAAGCAAGAAAGATATATAGAAAGGCAATTCCCCTTATATAGCCTATTAAATTAAAATGGTCATGCCCAAGTGTGCGTTGAATATTTCCACAACAAAATCCTCCATGGTTGTCATTCCTGAGCATCCACATAGAGACTTTGGTTCTTTCATGAAGGTGAAATGCAATATCAAGCCTCTTACGTCTCATACTGTTCCCTGAAAAATGTCATAAGTCTGTAACTATTTTTCTCACTCTGACTCTATGTATTTTAGATATGTGCTGGAGATATATTAAATGTTTTGTGGTTTAATCCAGGACATATGATTATGAAATTGAGTTCAGGAAATATCAGTACTGAAAGTCCTGTAATTACCTTTCTACTACTGAAAACTTTCTATGATGTTAGTATGTCAATTATCTTTACAGAAGTTCCCCAATTCATTTCCACTAACGTTGTACTCACTAAAACGGATTTCAAAAGTAGTATTTTCATATACTTTAGAATGTACTAATTCTGTAAAAAAACAAAACAAAAACAAAAAAACAAGCTTCTACTTTTTCAGTTATGTCAGGGCCACGGTTTGAGGGTTGAAATTCTTCAAGGAGCAATGAAAAGCCAATGTCTTTTTAATATATAACCTTACTATTTAAGGCAGTTTGTTTGGGTTTTCTATTCTTGCGGCCAAAACATGCTCTTTGATTTCCAAGTTTCATTGGCCAGCCTGGTGCTTAACTATAAACAGTAATAGGCACATTATTTATCTTCCCTTCCTGGATCTAAAATTCTGCTCCCCTACCAACATTGTTAGAGTCTCACTCTGTCTGGCCAGCTGGTTAGTTTCTGAGAATTTTCTCTTTAGACTTCGGAACAATTTTTTTTTCTTCAGTTAAATAATCACAAGTGCAGATGTCTTTGAGGGCAGAGTAGGTAATGTAAAAGGTGTAATGCCAAGGGTAATGAAAGGTGTTTGCCAAGGGTAAGGGAGTAGAGCATGTTTTTCAGACTTTAGTTTGAACTCAGTGGGCCATAGTCAGTCCTTTTAAAGGCAAAGAATAAAAAAAAAGAATAGAATAGACTAGATCAGAGCATATGTAGTAAGAGTAAGGACTCTTTTGTATTTGTGTGTGTGTGTGTGTGTGTGTGTGTGCGCGCGCGCGCGCGCGCCCGCGCGCGAGTGCATGTACGTGCGCATGTCTGTATGTGAGTGACAAGATTGGGGGAGCAGGGAGGGAGACAGTATAGGCTGGGGTAACATAAAATATGTCTCTCACTGTTAGTATTTTCAAATTTTGAAACATACTGAAGCAGATAATATCTGCTCCATTTAGAAACATTCAAATTTAAAACAAAATCAATAAAACCCTGCTCTAGCCAAAGAAAATACATATACAGGTGTAATTCAGTCTAGATGCAACAGATATGTGATTCCAAGTATGTACAACACTAATTTATTTTCTATTTAAAGATGATCAGGAATGGATATTTTAGAATTGAAATATTTACACTGAATTTACCAGTGCTTATTAAAGTTCCAGTACATCCTGAACGTACTGAAGTGATTATAGATATTACTAGGTCATCCTCATTTACTTTGCTCCATTTCTCACTTCTCCCTGAGTAGTTTATATGCATTTACATATAAAATTCAAAATCTTGTCACTAGGTAACAAATTGATAATGTCATATAAAAAATGCTATCTTGTGACATCAGAATTTTTTAAAACTACTTTAAAAGTAAGGTAACCATAAAATAATGTGTTAATATATGTTCAATGAAAGATTATTTACCAAAACTTTCTGATCTCCTGAATTCTGTCTTCTTGGTGAATACATTGTATTCTTGCTGCACAGGTAACCCAAAAAGTTTATATCTTCTTTTTCATTTGATGAAAAAAGTATGCATTCAAAACATGTATCTTGGTGTACCTTGGTGGCTGAGTTGGTTAAGTGTCTGGCTCTTGATTTTGGCTAAGGTCATGACCTCATGGTTCGTGAGACTGTGTGCCACATTGGGCTCTGTGCTGACAGCATGGAACCTGTCCAGGATTCTCTCTCTCTCTCTCTCTCTCTCTGTCTCTCTCAAAAATAAATAAATAAACTTTAAAAAAGATAGTTTTAAAATATGTATCTGAAATAATTTTTTGAACATAAAAAACTCTAAATTCCCAAACTAAGCTTTCATAAGCATTATAATTGATGACTGTTACACGAGATAACATTCTAAATCAAATATTCAGAAAATATGATAAAATAAAAATTAGTTCACACTACAAAACTCAAAAATGTAATCTGTGTATCTTCTCCCTTACAAAAGGAGAAGATACTTGTGACCTAGAAAGGAAATATACTATTTTAACTTTTGTTTTATTATAAAACTTAAAACGGTAGAAAAAAAAACCAATCAACTTAAAAAACCGGACTGCCTATCAAAGCATTTATTACTTTGTCATGATAATTAAAATGTTGCCTTCTTATTTGATAGAGTCAGCTCCCTCATTTTATAATTTGCAAACTATATTGCTCCATTGTTACATTTGTACACAAACACTTTTAAACATAAATACCAAATTCAGGAGGATAGGAATAAGATAGATTAATGTAGAAGCCAAGAACACGGAAGAAAAGACCAGTTATTTTTCAAGTGATCATCTGAACTCCTACTTTGGCCTTTCACTGTGTTATAGGAGCCCACATTTCACATGCCACTCGGTCTACAATGTCTTCCTGTGCAATTCTGAAACAATCAAAACATATTTGCATGGAATGCATCCTGCCACCATCACTTTGGGCTTCATTTGGGAACAATTTGGAAACAGCAGTCTGGATCATCTGGATATTTAGAGGAAAGTTTTGGTGGATGTTTGCTTGGACTGGTGGCTTTCTCTCTCTTTAACTGTTCTGTATTTTTTACATTCATTCTTTGGTGCTCGGGGTTCTTCGAACGATGAAGTTATTTTGCTAAACTCTTGTTAACAATAATTCTGTTCCATCTGACTGAGGCATGTTTTCATAGGGTTTTATTTCTTTAGAACGTATAAGAAGACTCTTTTCCAGTCCTGCTAATGGCTCTAACTTCTGCCATAGCCTGTTGCTTCCACTCCACATTTTTTCTTTCCATGCTCCTTCCTTCATGACCTTCTCTTCCTCCTTCGCAGCCTCTTCTCCCTCCACATCAAGTTCATCTTTTAATCTCATTAGAGTCAGGGGGAGTTCTGGGTGTTTGGAGGGGTAATTTCTCTACCATTCCAGTTCTTAATTTGGATTTGTTTCCTTCTTTCATGGCACCAAAGACAACCAGTATAACTTTATTTATGTATGTATGTATGTATGTATGTATGTATTTATTTATTTATTTTTAATTTTTTTTCTATATCTCCAATGTGATTTCCAGTTTTTTTGTTTTGTTTTAGTTCTGGTATTTCTGTGGGCTTTACAGTTTTTATCAGCCCTTTACGTCTGTCCTTGTTTCCTCAGTCGCAAGTCCTTGAGTAGTCTCTTCTGTGACACACCATCTAATGCACTCTTTGATTTTGTTTGTGACGTGAAAGCATCTAAAACATCTGGAGATGGTGACTCTGACAGAGCTTTCCTTGAGGCCTTTAGCCTCTCAGAGATTTTAGAGAATTGTTTTTCCCTATCATTTAACTTTGCAACAAATGGCTAAAAGGTCTCTGACTTCTTGTCAAATTTTCAGCCTTCTTCATTTGGTTCAGAGGCTTCTTCTCAACCAGGTCAGTCAGATCAAGGAAGCTGTCATTATCATTACCATAAGAATCTTTGTCTTCCCAGTTTTTGGTTTTCTTTTTCCAAATGATCTGCCTCCTGACTCAGCAGGAGTCTCAAAGTGCATGGGATCCAACAAGCTTCCAGTGAACACTATCATTACGTCTTTTTTCTATCCTGAGCCGATGGCTTCAGCCTTTGGCTGTTTTTTGGTTGAATATGATTTTACTCCAGAGAGAGAGAGAGAGAGAGAGAGACAGAAGTGCTGTGTCCCTGTTCATCATCAGATTCATACTCTAATTTTTCTCCAAGTTAAAAAAAAGGAAAACTCCTCTTTTAGATCCTTTATACAAAAGATGCCTCTTTCTTGCTGAAATTTGGAGGCAATGGGTTCTTTCTATTCAACTTTTAGCTTCTACAGCATCTGTTTTTATTTCCCAGGTTCCACCTATCTCATCCTTACCAGCATTTCTTTTCCTTCCAGTAAAATCCATTTCCTCTTCTTCATCTGGGTCTTCTAACATTTTCTCCAACATCCTTTGTAGCTGCTTGCCCAGATTCTCCAATGGTCTTACTACTTACTTGAATCCTGTCTCTGTCTTCCTCTTGTCCCTGCAGAATAAACAGCTGGTGCTACTTCCAAAGCTCAGAACATGCTCCACATGGACCAGACAATGGATGTGCTGTGGCATTTAGATTTTTTTGAGAACAGTGCCATCTCTGGGTGCATCCCAGAACAATAGAGAGAAGACAGGTCCCTGGTGATAGCATTGCATCCGAGAGATGGATGGCTTGTGTGCAACATGACAGTGTCTGAAGGTACTGGAAGGTGCTCTGGAAAATATGTTGCAACTAGGCAGTGGCCTTGGAAAGGCAGAAACTCAGCCCTTCAGCCTGCTTGTGCCATGGATGGTACTGCTCTTCAA
Source organism: Prionailurus bengalensis (assembly GCF_016509475.1). Lineage (NCBI taxonomy): Eukaryota > Metazoa > Chordata > Mammalia > Carnivora > Felidae > Prionailurus > Prionailurus bengalensis. The sequence goes on from NC_057360.1 coordinate 52,401,006, forward strand.
AGTCCATAGGCTGCAGTGGCCATGACCAGGCTTCCACGGGAAGAAGCTGTTGTGGGTAGGGGGACATGGCTCCTCCTCCTGTGGGGACCTAGGAATGGGGTCCAACTGTGCCATGTATCTTTCCTTCTTTATTTCCCCAAGGTTTGAAGAATTGGCTGGCCTTTCCTCATGTCATGAAGGGCAATAGCAGGTCTGGCTTCTTGAAGTCACCATGGAGTGCTTTGACACTAGGGACTCTGACAGAGAAGAGGGATCACTACTGATCTTTGATTCACTGGTTCTCTTAAAAACAGTGGAAACAATAACAATCTACATTAATGTTTTAAGGAAAGATTTGAATAAGGCATGTATTTGGGCCTTACTATGGAGCAAGGAGCTATGAGGCAGAAAAATGATTATATATTCCATATTAATATTTTTGTACAGGTGAGGTCAATTACATTTAATGCAAAATGTGACCGTAAAAAGTTTAAGGTTTAAACTTGATATGTGAAAGTTAGAAGTTCAACCTGTCCATTTACATTGTTGGTGGAAGGAGGTGAGTTCTGTCCCCAGCTCACATGTCAGAAACTAATAGGAGACCACTTCTTAAGTAAAAATGTTTTGAGTTTATGTGACTTATTATCTTATGAGTGGGGGAAATCTAACTATGGGCTTTTGGTAGCAGCATTAGGCTTCAACTCACTCTGATGGCTGTTCCAAAACTTAAACTCATTTTAAGTTGTCAGCCAGATATTTTACAATCCATGAGAATTCACAAGCAGAGATGCTAAGCAGATTTACCCTGGACCTGGTCAGGATCTGGCTTACACTTCCTCTTGCTCACTAACACTCTTTGACACCCACCTCCAAATGACGCAGACCTGTCACATTCAAAGGTCAGAGCCTGTGAGCCTCCAGAAACAGTGGGTGAGTGAAGAACAGTCCCTCATATGAGGTCCCTGGATGATTTACAGCAGGCTGCTCTGGGCTGCTATATGCCTGCAAGAGTGTGTCCATGGCTATGTGTGCTGGGGTGGCTTTAGGGAGCCCTGAAAGCCCCCACCCACTTCTGAGGTTGCAAGACTCAACCAGAAGGCCAGGAATCTCATCTCTGCTCAACAATGTGCTATTAGTTTCAGGTGTATGCCATTGTAATTTGAGCTTTATGTATATTATGAAATGATTCCCTTTAGTTATCATCTATCACCGTACAAAGTTATCACAATATTATTGACTGTACTTTCTATGCTGCACATTACATTTCCATGACTTCTTTATTTTGTAGCTAGGAGTTTGTATCTCTTATCCTCTTTACCTATGTTGTCTGCCCTCCATTCTCTTGCCGCTCTGGGAACCACCAGTTTGTCTGCTGTGTCAATGAATCTGTTTTGTTTTGTTTGTTCGTTTGTTTTTTTTAGATTCCATATATGAGGGAAATCACACAGCATTTATTTCACTCAGCATAATGACTTCTAGGTCCATTGGAGTTGTTGCAAATGGCAAGATTTTATTCTTTTTTGTGGCTGGGTCCATTTTATATATATAACATCTTTTTTATCCTTAATCTGTCAATGGACATAGATTACTTCAGTATGTTGGCTACTGTAAGTAATACTACAATGAATATAAAGTTGTATATATATTTTCAAATTAGTGTTTTTATTTTCTTTGGGTAAATAATACCCAGAAGTGAATTTTCTTAATCTTAATGGCAGCTCTTTTTTAGGAACCTCCATTCTATTTCCATAGTGGCTGCACAAATTTACATTCCCACCAACAGTGTATGAGAGTTCCCTTTTCTCCACATCCCACCGATGCTTGTTATTTCTGGCCTTTTGGTAACAGCCAATCTGACAGCTTTGAGGTAACATCTCGTTATGGGTTTTGGTTTGCACTTCCCTGATGATTAGTGATGTTGAACTTTTTTTCATGTACCTGTTGGCCATCTTCACATCTCTTTAACTTCTTTAACCATTTCTTAATCAGCTTTTTTTTTTTTAATAGTAAGTCAGGGAGGCTCTTTGTGTATCTGGGATATCTACCCTATTGGATGTATGATTTGCAAATATTCACTCCCATTCTGTAAGTTGCCTTTACATTTTGTTGATGGTTTCCTTTACTGTGCAAAAACTTTTAGTTTGATATAATCCTATTTGTTTATTTTAGCTTTTGTTGTCATTGTCTGAGGAGACTGGTTCAAGAAACTATTGCTATGACCAATGTCAAAGAGCTTACTGCCTATGTTTTCTTCTAGTAGTTTTATGGTTTTAAGTCTTAGATTTAACTCTTTAAGACATTTTTAATCTTTCTTTCTTTCTTTCTTTCTTTCCTTCTTTCTCTCTTTCTTTCTTTCTTCTTTCTCTCAAGAGTGAGCACAAAATGGGGAGAAGCAGAAAGAGGGAGAGAGAGAGAATCCCAAGCAGGCTCCTCACTGTCAGTGTGGAGCCTGAGGCAGGGCTCGAACCCATGAACAGTGAGCTCATGACCTGAGCTAAAGCCAAGAGTCAGATGCTTAACTTACTGAGCCACCCAGGTGCCCCTTAATTTATTTTTGTATGTGGTGTAAGAGTTGGGTCCAGTTTCATTCCTTTGCATGTAGCTGTCCATTATTTTCAGCACCATTTTTTGAAGACCTAGTCTTTTTCCCTTTGTATATTCTTGCCACCATTGTCATAGATCAATTGACATATATGTGTGAGTTTCTTTCTGGAATCTCTATTGTTTGTTTTCATGCCAGTACAGTACTATTTTGATTACATAGCTTTGTAGTATAGTTTGAATCAGGGAATGTATTACCTCCAGATTTGTTTTTCTTTGTCAAGATTGCTTGGCTACTTGGGGTTCCCATTAAAGTGCCAGTGGTATTTTTTACAGAACTAGAACAAAGAATCCTAAACTTTGAATGGCACTAACAAAATAGTTCATTGTTAACACAGGAAAAGTTAAGAATAAAAAGTAGTTAACACAAGTTAACTCATTAAAATAGTTCTATAAACCAGGGCTTTTTGTTTTTTTTTTTTAGTGGAATAAAGCTGGAAATTTTCAATATTACTTAAACATCTGGGTTTTTTAATGCTTATTTTTGAGAGTGAATGAGAGTGAACAGGGGAGGGGAAGAGAGAGAGGGAGACAGAGCATCCCAAGCAGGACCCATGTTGTTCATGTTGTCAGCATAGAGCCTGATGCAGGGCTTGATCTCACAAACCATGAGATCATGACCTGAACTGAAATCAAGAGTCAGATGCCTAACCGACTCAGCCACCCAGGCACCCCAGTATTTGTTTTATTTTTAATATTTCTTTGGATCTTATTTGATTTCATTGACCCAAGATTGCCAATATAGTCAGCCTATAGAAGTAAATTATCCTGATCTTTTTTCTTTATGACACCAAATTATTTTGTCTAAATTCTTAACATGGCGACTAGTAATGTCAAATAATGGGTTATGTCAAATGAGGGGCAAGATTTCTTGCCCATTGTTTTGTACGGCTGTGTGAGCCAGGTGGATTCTACAGGAATTCAGGAAGATTCATGGTAGGGACACCAGCCACAACTCTGCACCAAAGATTCACAAACATACACCATTCTTCCTGGGCATGTTCCATACTGTTTCATCCAGTCCATCTGGAAGAGAATGGTGACAAACCAGGTTGTAAGCAAGCCTATTTTTATATTTGCTCTAATCTTTCTCATGCAAATTATATATGAGGAAGAAATATAGCATAAACTAAGTGATACATGCATACTAATGTGCTATCACTTCTTCATTTGTGTGTAAATATGTGGAGAGTGGTATAAAAGATAGAATGGGAGAAAAGAATAAACACCCTTTTATTTATGGAAAATAGTGGCTCTGAGAGTAAAAATAGTTCAATTCAATAAATGATCTGAATCAACTTATTTTAATACCAACTAAGTAGATGATAGAAGATAAAATAGTATTGGCTAATCACCAGCTTTATTTTAATAATACATTCTTTTATTATTTTGATCAGATTGAAACTCACACCAGAAACAAATTATAATTGTTTTAAATTGAAAGTTCATTCTTGACTAGTAAAAATGAGTGTATTATACATTTAATAGATGATGTCATGCCTAAGAAGGAACTGCTAATTCTTTTGTTTGATAAACTTTTTTCTTAAGTAATTTTTCATAATTAGTACTAATTTATAGTAACGAAATGTCTTACTTATGAAGAAAATACTAAATAATGTATTGACTAATAGCATATGTTGAATTATTTAGTGTAATTTGAGAGTAATAATTAAATTCATGTTTTTTGACTCTGACAGTGAAATACATCATATACAAAAAATTTTGGAGTATCTGGTATTTTTTACAGAGAAATTATGCATTTATATTTCAAAGGCAGAAATAGAGGTAATTCCAAGTATATTATGGAAAAAGTCTGTATTTTTGCTAATTTAATGTTTTGGAGACATAAGACACTAACTAAACATTTCAACCATGTAATCTAGTTAGTATTATTAAGTATTATTCAACTTAAAAGTATATCCCATGTTGAGAAGTTAATAAAAATAATATTAATATAATAAAATATTAATAATATTTAAAATAAGAACATTAATATTAATAATAAAATAATATTAATCATCCTAATTCAATCATTACAATGTCGTAAGTCAGAGTATACATATGGGGTTGCCCAGAAAATTCTACCCTAGATTTATTTTAGTTTTGGTAGACAGAAATAGGTTGCCTTTACCAGATCCTATTATTCCAGTCTACGGGTTTAAGGACTTTATATTATCGTAGATATAGGACACATAAAAAACCTAGAAAGGGAACTAAAATACGACAATTTGAACTAGTTAGAGAACAAGAACTATGTGTATTATTGAGAATAAGATAGCACGTACATAAGCACAATCTAATCGTAGTCATTAAACCAAAGGTATTTAGGTTAATGGAGGGCCACTGTGGATCGAGTCTGCTCACGTTGGCAGAAAGGACCACGGGCATTGAACTCGGCTCAGCGGTTATGTAAGATTCACAGAAAAAATGAGGCTGCTCTGGATGTTGTAAAAAGCACACACACAGGGAAATCGGCAGAGCCTAGAGTGGCACTCAGAGAGATATGATGTCCGCCACAAATACAAACCACATAGGTAATTTTACATTTTCTAGTGGTCACACGAGACAAATTAAAGCAGATAAATGAAAGTAAACTTACAAATATATTTTACATAACCCTGTATATTCAAAATACTATGTTTCAGACTTGCAAATTATTGAGATGTCTTGTATTATTTATACTAAGTCTCCGAAATCCAGTATATATTTTACAACTATAGCACATCTCAATTTGGACTAACAAGATTTCAAGGGTTTAATATCCATAGGTGGCTGGCGGGTACAGAAAGTTCAGCCTCAGTGTTTTGAGTGAAGAATTCCTTAGTAGTTTCATATATTGTATTCATGAGAAAATAAGAAAAGTAAAAAATACTCTGATAGTTTAGAACAATGTATAAATATTACAAAAGCCTAATCCAAAGGGTACTTTTTTGGTCCCCATCTCATTAGACTTTTCTGCTGCATTTGCCACCATAGATTACTTTTTCCCTCCTAAACTACATACCAATGGTTCTCTCCTATTTCACTGACTAATGAACATTTGGCCTCTTAGTTAGACCCCTTTGTCTGCTCTTCAATGTTGCTGTTTTACAGGCTCTTTTTGGACCCCACTTTGTTCTCACCCTGCAACTTCTCCCAGGAGTATCTCAAGCTCTTATATATGCTGACATCACTCAAACCTTACCTCTGACTTTACATCTTCTGTTAATTTTTATTTCCAAACGCCTCTTGGTTATGTCTAACTGATGTTTTACAAGCACACAAACCCATCATCCTTCTTTCCATACCTACTCTTTTAGTCCATAGTTCATATTGTGTCATCAGTATCCATGGAATTAGAAACCCTACGGTAAGCTTTGACACTCCTCCCTCCCTCACTAATCAGCAAATCCTGTTGATTTCACCAACCAAATATATCAATATGCCTCTCCCTCTAAAAACATGTGCAATTCACTTGCCTAGTACCTCTTTCTTGGAATGAGGCAAAATCGTCACTGATTCTCTGTTCTACTAATCAGGTGCCCTCAAACCCATCCTCTCAGCTTCTATCAACGTCAGGGAAAATGAAACATTGACTACCTTTATTTTTCTTTAAAACACTTCCATGGCTTTCATAGGTTAAAGAATAGGGTCCAGACTCTCTGATCCTTCATGTCCTTACTGTCTTGCTCTTTACCTTTATTCTTGTACAACTTTCTGAGTTGAACTTCACACTCTACCAATACAAGACTCCATGTAACTCTCCACAAACATCAAGCTGTGTGGTTTACTGAGCTATGAGTAGTGCTTACATGATTCCTTTTTTTTCTACCCTTTCTTTATCCCCAGACTCATCCATTAAGAGTCCACACATGCTAAAAACACACAATGAGGCAAACCATAGGAGACTTTTAAATACAGAGAACAAACTGAAGGTTGGTGGGGGAGAAAGGGGTGGGTTAAATGGGCGATTAAGGAGGGCACTTTTCCGGATGAGCATGGGTGTCATACGTACGTAAGAAATTAATCACTAGGTTCTACTCTTGTCGCCAAGACTAAACTTCATGGTCACTAACGTGAGAATAAAAGCATTTCAAAAATGAAAAAAAGATACATTTATGCATTTATATTTCAAAAGCAGAAATAGAAATATTCCAAGTATATTATGGAAAAGGTCTATATTTCTGCTAATTTAATGTGTTTGGAACATAAACTAATTAATTAAACATTTCAACCATTTAATCTAGTTAATGTTATTAAGTATTATACAACTTAAAAGCATATCCTATGTTGAGAAGTTAATAAAAATAATATTAACTATGTAGTACATCATTTGTATAGGTATTACATAATTTCCTATAAAAGGTTGTAAATTGACCACCATCAAAGACTGCTTCAGACTGGGTTGGGTACTCTTGTTAGAGCCTAAACATCCCTCTATCACATTATTAAGCATATATATCACATAACCTTCTGAATGTCTCCACCACCAAGCTGTATTCATCTTTGTATCTTTGCTATCCAGCACAATGCTTCTTATAAGGATTTGATGAACTCACTGAAATCAGGTTAAAAATACAAGCATGTGTATGTGCATATTTACACACACAACTATCTGCACACACGATGTACACTCAAGCAAAATAAAGATTAGTTTAAATGCAGCAGTGTAAAGAAATGGAAACATTTAAGTAAACTCTAAGTTGAATATGTGTAAACAGTGAGTACAGCACCCTCAAAACATGAATTGTGTTCAGGTTGCTTTATTTGAAGAATATGTGACCGTTTCAACTCTAACCTTCCTTGTCCACACCTAAGGACTGGCTAGCTGTGGGTGAACAGAGGGAAAGAAGGTTAGAGAGATTACTATTAAAATTGCCACATACAATCCAGGTCACCAAGTCCCTTCTCGAGCCCTCAATTCTTTCATCAGCAAAATGAGGAAATGAGGCCTCTAAGAGCCCTCCTGAATCTGAGACTCTATAATTCAGTACTGTGTCTGCATAAGGGGTAGAGACAGGAGGAATACAGTGAGAAGAAATACAACATAACTTGCCTACATCCCAATGCATTCCACTTGAACCTATTAAAACATAGATATATATAATTTTATCAGAGGTGTTTTGTTATATTATTATTATTATTGTTAAATAGGTTTCATGCCCAAGGCAGAGCCCAATGCAGTGCTTGAACTCACAATCCCGAGATCAAGACCTGAGCTGAGATCAAGAGTCAAACACTTAACCAACTAAGCCACACAGGCACCCCTGTTTCATTCATTTAATTTTTTCAAAATACATGAGTATTTATGAAGATGATAGAAATAATTAATTATGAGGAAATGTGAACCTGTTTTATTCTTTTTAAGTCCAATAGGCATTACATGATAACAATGTCTGTAAATTTTGATGATCTTAGTTTCATTTTCCTTTTCCCAAGATAGGATATTTGCATTAAGACAATATTGAGTCTGGTAGGAATTTAATTCCTTATGCAGTTGTACTCAGGAAATCAATGGGATTAAGATTCACTTGGTCAGTCATGTCACACAAATGTGTTAAAATCTTTGTGTTTTTCAATAAGAAGCGCTGAGTGTCACTAAGAGTATACAGACTCAATATGGCCCTCACCTCAGTGGTACCTAGCACATTATTGTGTATACTGTTAGTGTTTAGTAGCTGAATCATCAGCATACTAGTAAAAATGTGCTCTGCAGAGCATAATAGTATAGTGTTAAGAGCATTATCAATGACCAAGAATAGACTGAAAAGCAAGGTTTCCATCCAACCTCCAAAATAACTTCCTGCTTGTAACCTCTGATAACAGCGTGGTTTATAATGGTCTGGATATTTTCTGTGCCATTGCAATGGGATTTCAAGTGGAAATTTTCCTTGATAGGTGGATTGATAGAGGCCAGAGCTGCATATAGCAATTAGAGCAGATGCCTTAACTTCTCTGATCTTCAGTTTCCTCATGTTGAGAATGGGAACAATAATCAATTTCCTTCCTAACTCAGAGTATTTTTCTTTCAATTGATGAAGCATAAACAAAACTAGTCTATAATTATTAATCACTGCACAAATAGGATGTTATTCTGATTGCTAAAGAATGAAAATAAATTTTGGATCCTATAATGCCAAAAAAGAAAGCAAGATGCCCTGAACCCTATGAAAACCTGTCAGTTGAAAACTGTTCCTGAAGTTAAACGTAAATTTTGTGATCAAATCAGTGCCTGCTCAATAAAATGCCAGCTCAGTGGCACCTGGGTGGCTCAGTTGGTTAAGCGTCTGACTTCGGCTCAGGTCATGATCTCATGGTTTGTGAGTTTGAGTCCCATGTCAGGCTCTGTGCTGACAGCTCAGAGCCTGGAGCCTGCTTCAGATTCTGTGTCTCCTTCTCTCTCTGCCCCTCCCCAACTTGTGCTCTGTCTCTCTATGTCTCTCAAAAAATAAATAAATGTAAAAAAAATTAAAAAAAAAGAAGGGATCTTCTTAAAAAAATAAAATAAAATAAAATAAAATAAAATAAAACGCCTGCTCAGCTGGAGTATTCACTAAATTAAAATAAATTTTAACATTTCACAAACTGTTCATGAAATTCCCAAACAACTATTATACAAGCATTAAAACTAATTATAATGTTTTTCTCCTGTTTCAAAAAATATACATTGAGTAAACTTCAGAGTGAAATAGTATTCTGTACATTACCATTGCAACATAAAAGGCAGTACAAACACTGGAAACAATGCAAATTGTTGCAATCAGCTTATAGAACTGTAACTTTTCAAATCTTTACATGTTTTATGCCTTTTCATTTTGTTTTAATATAAGGGAATATCAGAGACAGAGAAAATCAGCAGTTGTCATTTACTATGGGATAAACTAGAAGATAAAATCCCTACATATACTAGTATAAGAAATTTATCTCAATGGTCTTTGTTATGGATTGAATGTTTGTCTTCCTTCCAGAAATTCCTCTGCTGAAACCCTACACCCTAAGGTGATGGTAGTAGGAGGTGGGGACTTTGGGAGGTAAGGAGAATTAGATGTGATCAAAAGGGTGGAGGAGCCCTTAGAAGAATCAGGAGAGTTTACTTTCACTGCTCTGCTCTCTGCACCACCAGGATGCAAGAAGTCAGCAGTCTGCAACCTGGAAGAAGGCTCTTGCCAGAACCTGAGGGTTCTGGTACCCTGATTTCAGACTTTCAACTTCCAGAACTGTGAGGAATAAAATTCCCATTGTTTATAAGGTAGCCAGTGTATGGTATTTTGTTACAACAACCTACGCTGACAAAGAGGTTCCTATAGTAACAAATAACATAATGGGAATGAATGGAGGAAAAAGATTTCTTTCCCTGGTGGCTTTGGACTTCACTAATAATGTTTGGTTATTTGTAATTTTCTTAACATTATTTCTTCAAGTCCAGAGTCTCATAGTGGCTTGAAGGATTCTGAACCCCTGCTCAGACCCTCCCTAATGTGGGAGCACTGGGCAAGAAACGGTCTCTCCAGATTTATAGGAATCATTGTCACTGGAGATAGTGTTCAGAGAACCTTGACCATGTTCACAGGAGTGAACTCCTTGCCCTGGGCCAGGGCACAGAGAGGAGATCCGGCCTTGCCCTCAGAAAGAGACCCATCTGTCAGAGAAGTCAGAAGACTTGGGCCCCAACAATCCCTATCTGAGGCAGATTTAGATGTAGGTGACTTACACAGGTGCCATGAAGACTTGGGAGAGGGGTGGGAGGCAGGGACAAATCTTTAGGGCTGGGGAAAGGGGCAATTTCCCGAGCAAAGAATATGGTCTTCAAGGCATGGGGCGTTTAACTAGAGACTTCATTTCTCATGTTTCTAAAACCGCACCAGCTGTAAGGGGCTGGGGGCGGGGGAAGGAGGGGCCCTAGCATGGTGAAAGTTGAGGCTTTGAAGAGATCAGAAAAGCCTGGAGCAGTGCATCTGGAAATTCCAGGGTTATGCTATGGGAAATAGGGAACCACAGGATGATTGGAACAGGATGACACCAGTAGCCAAAGAGAAGGGGCAGAGGAGTGTCATGGCAACAGGTGAAAGATGATAGGGACTGAAGAGCATTGGGTCCAGCCCGCTTCCTTTGCAATCTAGGGAAACTGAGGCCCAGAGAGGAGAACAGATTTGTCCATGGTGATCAGTTGACTTCTGAGGTTGAAAATGGGGACGGAGGCAACCAACAGAGGGCCTGTCCTGCTTCTCCAAGGACAAACACGTGATCGTGTGGGTGCTGCTGGGTCTGGGGTCAGCTAAGGGTTGGCGTTGCTGGAAGAAGAGAGAAATGAGAGACAGCAGCAGTGTTTTTGTTGACCAGTCCCTGCCCCCACGTCCCTTGCTCCCACAGTCTCCTGCCTCCTACACCTCCCCACCCCAACTTCCTGCTACCTGGGGGAGACCCTGCACCTGCCCTGGCCTCACACAGGACAGATGGCAGAGATGACGAAGGCGGATATCTGTTCTCATGGTCCCTGTACTTGTGTTTCTGTCCGACCTGCGACTGAGCACAGTATTGCAGCAGTCTGGGGCCCACCTCCACGGACTTGTCCTCACAACTCCATCTGCTCCGGCTACGGGAAGGGTCAGCAGGTCCCAAAGGCAACAAAGCAGCAACATGCCCTCAGAGCTCAGGCGCAGGGGTCTGAGAGGTCAAGACCCGCGCAGCAATCCCTGCTGGATGCAGTTGTCCCCGCCGGGGGCTGTGTCCTCTCTGCAACATGCCCACCCCCACACTCCTCATTCCCACCCCCCTGTGGTAAGCACTGCCCACCGCCTATTTGTATTTTTTTTAATCGAACTGAACGTTGAAAATAACAAAACCATATTCCGAACTACATGATATTTTCAAAGATTTCAGTTTTATAAATATGAATGCTTCAATGCTGCCATTTCAAGTGGGACCAAATATTCTCAAGATATGTAAGAAACTGAAATTTTAATTATTCACAAATAGCTAAAATTGACAGGATGGTGCAAAGAAAAAAGCCTCAAAATACTTTTAAAAGCATGTTTTGTTTTGTTTTTTTCCTAGATACTTTTACTTGGTGAAACTGACCTGGAACTCTGATCTCTATAATCTGTCTGGTTTTTAAAAAAAACATTAATGTTTAGTCTTTGGACTTGAAAAAACATCATTGTGAATGATAATTCCAAAATCAGCCCGTGACCCATTACATCTCAGTGGATTTGGTGGCCTGATCCTTCCTCATTCTGGTGTAACCCCAGCATCCTGTTTCATTTAATTCTTTAAACTTTAATTAAAAAACAGCAGGAAAAGCCAAGAAGATAAAGCAGATGAAAATCCCTTTATAGCCTGTAGTATGGTGAATAACAGTTTGAGAGAATGAGGAAAATTTTGTTCAAATATGAGTATGATCCATGCAAATTTATTTCTTGTGGGCTATCATTTTGCAGAGGAAAACCATATCAATCTATTGTCTTACTGCACCAGAAATACCAGACTCAAGCTATCTGAAAAGTCCACATCAGATACACAATGTTCTTCTACCTAGCTCTTTTTTATCTTTCTACTGCATTATTTAAGCTTGTTGTTAAATTTACTCTATTGTGCTATCAGATTCATAATCTTGTAATGCATTCTGCACTGGATGATGTGGCCATTTCAATAATGTAGCAAATATGAGAACTTAGCTGTAGGTTTGTTGAAGGCCAAATTAACCTTACAGCAATATTCTCTGTTAGAAGTGACCTATTTGTAACGTAATTATAACCTGAATTGGGATCCAAGCAGGTGTTAATAAAAATGTGGCAAGTGCCTAGCCCAGTGCCCTGCATATCAGATGCATTCAATAAATGTTTTCTCCGTAAATAGTTGGGGAAATGGATGAGGGAAGTATTTGGAGAGGTGGAAAAGAAAATAATGAGTGTGTGTGTGTGTGTGTGTGTGTGTGTGTGTGTGTGTGTGTGTTGGAAATACCTCTGGAAAGTAATCTGAAGAAAAATTCTTTAGTAATGTCCATCTTTTCCACTGGTACACTTAGTGTGTTTGAAACTCAATTTCTTTATTTGGGATAGAATAATCAAATGTGGAGGTTTGTGCATTTGATTAGATCAACTGCTTTTCCTGAGCTGAGTGCAATCATAGATGGTCATAAAGAGGTCATTTGCCAGGGCCTTGCAGGGTGAATTTTAAGAAGAAGCAAGTGTTCCCTGAAAGTTTGCAAACTAGAGGCAGAAGAAATAGAAAGAATCAAATGATAAACACTCAGGAATAAATGCATTTTCCCAGGACATCCACTCTGCTTTTTCTACAGGGGAGGGAAACCGCTTCCTCCTATGTTTTCGGTTCCTCACGTTGGACTATAATGGTGCATTATCATTCTCCCATCACCCCTGCACAGAACCTAGAGTCCATCTTACAGCTTGTATGAAATGCTTTCTGACTACTTCAGTTTGTCTTCTCCTCAAAAATTTTTGGCTGAAATTTTATTTTAAGTTTAAATATTTTGAGAGAGAGAGAGAGGGAGAGAGAGAGAGAGAGAGAAAGAGAGAGAGAGAGTTCAAGCAAGGGAGGAGCAGAATGAGAGGCAGAGAATCCCAAGCAGACTCCACACTGCCCATGCATCACCCAATGCAGGGCTCGATCTCATGAACATTGAGGTCATAACCTGAGCTGAAATCAAGAATCAGACGTTTGACTGCCTAAGCCACTCAGGAACTCCTTGGCTGAAATTTTTATACGCCCAAGCCCACAGGTCCTTTAAGGGAAACAGTGACCTTCTGTGGCTCATGTTTTACTATCTCCCTCAAAGTCACGCAAGTCCAGGACGTCGTGAGTCACTCGGAGTCCAAATACCTTCCAAGTACGGGTCCTCGATGGGTGATTCTCTGAGACCCGTCTGTCTGCATTCCACCTCACTCATATTGGTGCTAATAGTTCTTGTTTCTGACTTCGCCACAGATCGAGCTTCATCTCATTCAGACCAGATTTCCTCTATATTCTGCTTGTTTGTTCTGTGGAGGCAATTCTAACCCAGTTCCCTTCTGTGTTCTTTGCCAGGCTCTGCCATCATAGGTCTCCTATCACTTGCCCATTGCTTTCATTCTGGGTGCTGACACATTCACTTAGGTTCTACCCAGACCACATATCTCTGCTGAGCTTATCTTGCTGTGGTTCAAGATCCTCCTCTCCATTATGATTCCTGCTGCAGTCTCTGAAACAAATCCATAGGGTTTAGTGACTCTCCTTCTGCTTCTCAGATGCTGGTTGAATATTGGTCTTCTGCAGTAACTAATGTCAGTCTCGGGAGTGTAAGACTCGTGATGCAGTAATAACTAGCCCTGGTACCATAATTGCCTGAAGACCAAGAAGATATTCATATGGTCTTCAAACCTACAATCACATGAGAATTATTTAAATACCACATAAACGTGGCACTAATTTTGAATATACACGTAACCTGATGATTAATAAAATAAAATGCGTAAGTTATTAATTCAAATTAACTTGTGCCATTGTTTACTTCATCCATCAGTGCACAGTAATAGCACAGCTCCACATGTGTTTCCCATGTTGACACAGGTCATTGAATATTCTCCAAGTGTGGCCACAGACTGTCCTACCACCCATCATTATCGGGTCAGTTATTGCTATGTCATGATGCTGTCCTGTAGCCAACATGGATACCAAGAGTGGCATTTCGCCCAGATTCCCACATTTGAAATCTCTTCTGGGATTTCTCAAACTGGAGCCAATGAGCGCAAAGCCTTTCTTTCCTGGTGGTTTGACCTTCTAATACCACGAGACATAAAAGCTCTCTGTTCCTTCTCATGGAACAGAAGATAATCTAGAGTAGAGTAATCTCTAAAGTAAGAGAGAAGCAGGGATGAGAAGAAACATAAGTCCTGTAAATCTGTCTCTCCACAGATACCCAAGAATAACTGTGGATATTTATGATACTCAAGTTTTATCAAGTTTCCAGTATGCCTCAGTATTTACACAGTGTGCTTGTCACCTGAACCGAAGAGACAGTCAATAAAATAATTCATTGCATTGGTGTACAACATGCTGTGTGTGTGTTAGACTGATCTTCTCCGAGACTCAGAAGTGGCACAGATCAGATATAATGTGGAAGTATGTCTTCTGTCTGACCAGAGCATATAGAAATGACAATGAAAAATATTAAGACTTAAAACAGGTCATCCTGACATAAATAAAGGATTGTCATGAGATCTCAGCTCCTAGGAGTTGCAGAATTTGTTGTGAATGGTCAGAAATCCTTCAGTGGAAAAACCATCTCACAATGTCTGGAGGAGTCTCATCTATAAATTAGGCCCACTCTTGTCTCCTGCAGTTGGGGATAGAAAGCAGCCTAGTCTAATACGTGAGTAACACATACTCCACCAATCACATCTTTTTCATTCCAGACACCTTCCTTATCCCTTTAATATTTTTATCTAAGTCATAATTCGAGTTAATGTCCTTACATGGAAATTTCACTCTACACACTGGAGCTGAAAGGCCAACAGTCAATAATTTTGGAAGTGGTTAGAGAAGGAGCGAAGGGCTGCCATTTGAATTAGAAATGATAGAGCTACAGGGGTGTGCTGCTCTTCTAGAGTCTAGTTTATATTAGCAGACACTTTTACCCAAGTAGCAAGATTTACTAACACAGAAGGGTGATGAGTGATAGGCAAGAATCAAGATTGGCTGCTCTGCAAGCCTGAACTGAGAAGTGAAAGAGAAACACTGTTTCTGCCAAGGCAGTGAGTCTGGGGCTGGAGAAGAATTAGATAAGGAGCCCTCATGTTCGAGGGACCCAAGGAACATATGCTAGTTGGTATAACTAGTAGGCACCTAGGTAGATGCATGGTGTCTAAATACTCCCAAGTGATGAAACTGGGGGTAGGGAATCAATATTCAGCCACGTACAGGTGCTCATTGAAACAACAGAATTGAAGAGATTGCTCAGGACAGCACAATAAGTGGAAAGGTACAGGGCTAGAAGGTCAGTTCCTGGTAGCTCCTTATTTAAACAAAAATAAAAACAAAACATTCTTTTGTAGGTCTGATAGAAGAACTGCCTGGTTAATTTTTAATAAGAATAAGTGCGTCCTTTATAAATTTTATGACTAAAAAACCATGACATTTAGCTATGCCATGACTTACATACCTCTTTCTTTTTTTGTCTGGAAGCCAGATGAACTCTACTCATCATAGATAAAATAATGAGTCAGGAAAAATTGCTTCACCTTCTTCATCAGTTACTTTCAGTGTTTACTTTCCATTCATTGATACCTTCATTTTACTTTCTTCCTGGCTCAAGTGACTTCAGTGAAAGATAACAAGCTTAGGAAGGAGTTGATACTTTTGGTCTGATAGCCTTGTCAGTGCCCTTTAAAAGATACGCAAAGAAAAGCGTAGAGTTACCCGGGGAATAAAACCAGCTCCACCAGCCTTCTTTCTAGCTTATTTTATTTAAAGACATTCTTGGGGCGCCTGGGTGGCGCAGTCAGTTAAGCGTCCGACTTCAGCCAGGTCACGATCTCGCGGTCTGTGAGTTTGAGCCCCGCGTCAGGCTCTGGGCTGATGGCTCGGAGCCTGGAGCCTGTTTCTGATTCTGTGTCTCCCTCTCTCTCTGCCCCTCCCCCGTTCATGCTCTGTCTCTCTCTGTCCCAAAAATAAATAAACGTTAAAGACATTCTTTGGATCTTTCTCCTTTGGACAGATTTCTTAGGTTTAGAGTATGAATCAAACAAAGGTTGCGCATGATGTAGTAGACTGAATAATGATTCCCAGAGCTACCAGGACCTAATACCTGAAATTTGTGAGTGTTACCTTGCTTGAAAGAAAAAAATGTTACAAGTGTGATTAAATTACAGAACTTGAGATGGGGAAATTATATTTGATCATCTAAGTGGACTCTAAATGCAATACTGCAAGTGTCCTTATAAGAACAAGGCATAGGGAGATTTGACACATAGACGAGAAGGAGCATACAGAGCTTTGAAGGTGCTGCACTTGAAGATTGGAGTGATGTGGCCGTAAGTCAACGAATGCAGGCGGCTACTAGAGAGTGGAACAGACAAGGCAGGACTCTCCCCTAGTGCCTCCAAAGGAAGCCCAGCCCTGCCCACACCTTGGTTTTGACTCGAGGATACTGACTTTGGACCTCTGGTCTCAAGAACTGTTAGAGAATAAATTTCTGTTGTTTTAAGCCACCAGTACAATGGTGTTTTGTTATAGCAGCTGTAAGAAACTCCTACGAATTAGACAAAACCTGCCTTTCCTGCTTCTCTTGTCCCTTTGCCAATCATTTGTATTTAATTGGTTCCTCGTTCTGTACAAACATCCACATATATTTATGTACATTTTATTTTATTTTCAAGCAGTCTCTATTTCAAACCCAGCTCTGTACCCTGTAAAATCCAAAATATCATCATGAAGTGCGGGGGGGCGGGGGGAGAAAGCACAAGGAACATATTTTTATTGTACCAAGCAGTTGCAAGCCACATTAGAAATGTAGACAACAAATTGGTATGTCATTTCTAGGACTATTTTTTTTTTCCATTTTTTAATTTTTTTTCAGATTATTTATGTGAAACAGAGTTAGGTTTTCTATAGGAGGAAAATTATTGGCTCCCAAGTTTTCAGTTATTATTTATATATTATTAATTAATTAATTAATTTATTTATTTATTTATTTATTTATTATATATGACTTTCCCCAGGGGGACTTGGTTTTCATTCATATACTGTGACAGCCAGGGTGTCAGTGATGGCAGATATCCATGTGTCAGGGTCAGTGGAATATTTGCCAAATATTTTATTCTCTACCCTTCCCCACCACACACACTTTCTGACCCCCTTTTAGTTAAGCAGGCAATGTCATTACTTCTGGCCAATGAAATATGGGCAGAAGTGACACATGCCAATTCTTGTTCAAGGCAGTAAAATGTCCAAGGGCTAATCTTCAGGGGCTCTCCTTTTCTGTACCAGTGACAAAGGGACCTTGTGTAGCACTTAGCATAGTTGCAACATGGAGACTTGATCAGTCCAAGTTTAGGTCCTGCTGACCCACAGAGGACCTGTACTGTCAGAGAGAATACATTTTTGTTGTGTTAAACTACTGAGATTTTGCGGTGCTTGTTGAACCGTTTCCTAACCTATTATGATAAATTCAGGGTTTCTTTCTTGCTTCCAGTTTTCTGACAATAATATAGATTTTCCTCAACTTACAATGGGGTTACATCCCAAAAAATCCATAGTAAGTTGAAAATACTGTAAGTCGAAACTGCACTTCACACCTAACTTAGCCTACAGTGGGTAAAATCATCTAACACAAAGCCTATTGTATAATAAAGTGTTGAATATCTCATGTAATTTCTTGACTCCTGTACTGGAAGTGAAAACCATAATGCTTGTATGGTTACAGAATCTTCGTAAGTAGACTGGTTGTTTACCCTCACGGTCACGTTGTTGATTGGGACTGTCCAGCATCACAAGAGAACATTTTACCACATATCACTAGCCTGGGAAAAGATCAAAATTTAAAATTCAAAGCACAGTTTCTATGGAATACACATCAATTTCACATCATCCTGAAACTGAAAAATTGTAAGTTGAGCCATCATAAATCTGAGACCCTCTCTAGTTTCAAATAAAGAACTGGTAAAGAATTTAAACTTAATTGTAATATCTTAGTAACTTCCTACAGAAAGAAATTCAGATTTGGAAGAAAACACTCCATTAGCTTAGTTTAAAATCTGAAATGAGAAATAATCAATTTTAAGAATGGAAGTACATAATTTACATGCAATAGTATATATAATTCCTTTATAAATATGTTTTAATTGTAACTGAAAAACATATACTTTTATCATCTCCCCCCCCAAAAAAAAATTTAGACTGTTAATCCCTTGCCAAGAGCAATAGCTAGAAATATTGCTTTTATGGAATTATAATACAAAAAAGTTTTTTTCCCTTTAACAAACTACTTTGATAAGATTTCATGAATTGTAAGAATTTTATTCCCTTCAAACGGAGAAATCCTTAGAAGTTTGATAAGAGTTTTAGTGTAAAATATTTTAATAATGGTATTATAAAATAATTAGCATGCTTTAAATAAAAGTATACATGATCATGGCCAGTAACATGTATATTGTGAAATATTTTTTATGTCAAGATATTTTAGAGACAAAAATAGCTAATATAACTAAAACATTTGATCAATTAACTTAGATTGAACAATGAATTGGTTAGAAAATCTTCACTTACTACATAGAGAAGTTGACTTTTTTATGTAAACAAAGGCATTCACTAGCTTGTCATGTTTTCAGAAAAACAGATAATCTGTAATTTTTTGTTCCAGGAATTCCTCATTAGAGGTGTTCTCATTGGAATTTTCCACCAGATGTGAAAGCTCACAGAATTCTCCAGAGAGGTTTATCATAATCAAAAACACAGCCTCTTGGAGAATATGTCATTATTCAAATCTTTAATAGTAAATATAAAATGCACACAATTGAAACAGAAAATAACAAGCAGAGGTCCCTCAGGGATGTGGGGAATCTCTGCTGGAATAGAAAAACTTAATGATCCATGGAAATAGAACAATAATCAAATTTGTAGACATAGGAAGACATTAATATAATGATAGCAGAGGTACTTAGAAGAGCGTGGAGCATGGTTCTGTGGAGAATGGTCAACTCGGTAGATAAGCAAGTAAAATTATTTTGGAACTGATAAAAACTCTTACCTTGTCTTATCTGAAAACCATATTTATCTAAAGTTTATTTCTATTAAAATTGGACTGGAAGCCTGATCTGGGAGTTCTTTTGTGACTGATTTGCACCAATTCCCCATCAAGTGTATTATAATGAATATATTTCACAGTATTTCAAAGTTGACATTTATTTATTTCAAATAATCCCTAGTTTATTCAAGGGCCAAAATGAAAAATCAAAAGGGGTGTCAAAAGATAAAATAGCTTAGGCGAATGAAACAAATTGAGGTGAAAACAAGGTATCCCCTTGGTACCCTTCATCTTGTACTTAAAATTAACAAATCTAAAGTCATTTAGTGAAACATAGTTCCAGCCCAACAAAATTCATACATAATTTTCACTTCCATATGAAGCGTCTTATATTCAGTCAGTTTAATTATCTACAGCCCTTGAATGGCATTTTTTAATCCTTTGTGGTTCACTGAAAAACTTTGTAAAGTATAACTAAGTAGTGTGTTCATTAAAATGTCAGAAATATTTCGAGTCCAAATAGCACAGCTTACTTTTCCTAAGTGTAGTAATAATGCAATAACTGTGCCAGGAGGGTGTAATTAACAACCATTTAAAAGAACAATTGTCTCCAATTATTCAGGATCTTCATGCATAGCATCTTAATTAAGAACCAAAATTATTTTTAAGTTCATCCATAGGAAAAAAATACACAAGGAATAATGAAAATAAACTTCATGAAAAATACAAATTTGCAGAACAGAACTTATTTAATATGTTTTACACATAACATAGCTGCAACTGTTTTGTCAAGGCACTCAAATATCATTAACGTTGATGGAATATTCGAGTTGACACAGAATTTAGAAAAGCACGGCGGTGATTGTATTCTATTTGGATCTTCCCACTAGCTGTTGTGACTATAGAAATTGAGAGGCCATTTATGCTGCCATATTCTGTTTAATCTGTATTAACTTACAATAGAGGTGTGACCAAGTCCTTGAGTGACAACATGTACCTCTCTATTACCAGGCCTTCCTGAAGTTTTGTGAAGGAGCTGTAAGAATCAGTCTAAACACTTTCCTGTGAGTCATTTCAATGGCCAGCATTCCTCATCTGTGGGCTTATACAAGGGAAGATATTGTTAACACATGGACATCTTGAGCTAGGGTTGTTCCTCCTGCCTCTACCTGCAAAAGGAAAACCAGGCTGGTTGCCTTTCTGTTTACCCTGCCATAACGCCAGGCCGCCTTTAGGAAACCTTAATTTCCCCTAAGTGAAATACATGTTTTTCAGTCTACCTTGGATAGTTGGATTTTGAAATGATTACATTTTGAAACGATAAACTTAAGGACCTCAAAGTGTTTCATAAATGGACTAAACACTAAATGAAAAGAAAGACACTGTCAGAGTAAAAATACTTCAGGGGCACCTAGGTGGCTCAGTTGGTTAAGCATCTGACTTCGGCTCAGGTCATGATCTCTCAGTTTGTGAGTTCAAGCCCCACGTCGGGCTCTGTGCTGACACCTCAGAACCTGGAGCCTGCTTCAGATTCTGTGTGTCCCTCTCTCTCTGCCCCTCACCTGCTCACACACACACATTCTCTCCCCAAAAATGAGCATCAAAAAATGTAAAAATACTTCAAAAGAAAGATGCAACTATATACTGTTCATAAGAAACATTAAAGACACTACCAAGTTGAAAATAAAAGGATATCAAAAGATAAAGAATGCAAACACCAAGAACAAGAAAATCGATATGGCTATATTAATGTAGACTCAAAGTAAAAAATTTAAGAAGGACATTTTATAATGACAAAAGCATCAATCTATCAAGATACACTTCTAAATGCTCATCTATACTCCCCAAAGATTTAAATGCATTAAGCCAGATTTGGCAGAATTATAGAGAGAAGTAGACAAGTCAATAACCAAAGTTAAAGATTGTAATACCTCTTTCAGTGACTGACGGGCCTAGTATGCATATGGTGATATTTAGGGTAAATTAATATACAACAGTGCATATAGTAATTGTAGATAGAAAGAGAGAATTAATAAAGAGAAAAATGGAATGCTAAATTTGTGGAAGATTCCAAAAAAAGAGAGACAAGTTCTTAAAACTTGAGGATCACATAAAAAGCAAATAGTATGATGGCTATTATCAGTCCAATCGGTAATCACATTAGATACACTTAGACTAATTTCTAAATTTCAAATATAAAATTGTAACAATAGATTTTTTTAAACCTCACCATGTCTTTATAACACTTCCCTAAAACATTAGGAAATAGGTTGGAAATAAAAGGGTGAAGTTATATCATGTAAACCCCAACCAAAAAAAAGCTTCTATAGTTATATGAATGTCAAACAAAACCAATTTTACATGAAGAATTGTTGCTAGAGGGGCACCTGGGTGGCTCAGTCGGTTAAGCCTCTGACTTTGGATTTCTGCTCAGGTCATGATCTTATGGTTCGTGAGTTCAAGCCTTGTGTCAGGCTCTGCACTGACAGCGTGAAGCCTGCTTGGGATTTTCTCTCTCTCTCTCTCTCAATAAATAAATAAACATTAAAAAATAAAAAGAATTGTTGATGGAGATTAATGTGGACATTTCATAGTGAAAAATTATCAAGAAAGACATAACAGTATTAAATCTGAAAGCATCACATAACCTCAAAAATATAAAACGGTAGAGATGGGTGCTTGGGTGGCCAGTCATTTGGGCGTCCAACTTCAGTGCAGGTCATGATCTCATGGTTTGTGGGTCCAAGTCCCACATCAGGCTCTGAATGTCAGATTGGGATTCTCTCTCTCTCTGCCCCTCCCCCACTCATACACACTCTCTCTCTGTCCCTCAAAATAAATAAACTTAAAATAATAAAATAAAATAAAATGTTATAGAGATATTCGTTTCAAGATGATGTATTAAATCATCTAATAGTGCATAAGACAATGGTACTTAGTAAATGTCATTTGCTCATTCACTTAAAATCAGAAAATAGAATTTAGGGGGCACCTAGGTAGCTCGGTTGGTTAAGCATCCAACTCTTGGTTTCATCTCAATTCATGATCTCATAGCTCATGAGTTCAAGCCCTGTGTGGGGCTTTGCACTGTCAGTGCAGAGCCTGCTTGGGATTCTCTCTCTCCCTCTCTCTCTGCTCCTTCATTGCTCCACATGCCCCCCCCCCAAAAAATAATAAATAAACTTAAATATATATATATATATATATTAAAAAAAAGAAAATTCAGAAGAAAACTAGGTTGTACCTCCTATTCTGCAACTAGCTAGCTGTTAATTCTGTCTCTCAATTTCCTCAGCCAAAAATTAAGTGATGATACCTTGTATAGCCCTAACATTCGGTGATTGCAAAGAAGGAAAAGCAACGGCAATGCTACAAGGTAGTTTGTCAAAAGAAACTTTTGATTTCTGAAAAGCTACTGCCCCAGCCACTCAGCCTCACCAATTCTCGAGTCACGTGGGGTCATATGAAGAAACTTGGTGTTAACCTCTCTGTGTACCCACCAGCTTCCGAGTGTGGGAACGGCGAGCAGCTGGTGAGCAGCCGGAACTTGTTTTACGTATCACGGACCTGCAAGGTGTTCTCACTCCTCAGAGGAAAACACTTAAGTTTGGAGAAATTAACTTGTTTCCCCAAGCCCTGGTAGATACCGGGACTTCTGAAATCTCAATTGCTTAAGTATATTGTCTCAAAGTTTAATTCACATTTCAGAAAAATCTAATGAATCTGTTAAGTGGTTAGAATGATTCTTAATTTTGTTTCACAGAGAAAGAGGATTTTAGAGTTCAAAAGTTCATTATGTAATGTGTCTATCCAGTCTCATTTTATAGATGTTGACATTGATTGACTGGCTTAGAGTGGTTGCTAATAAATATTTGTTGACTGCATTAATGCAGTCATATTGAATAACACGGCACAAGGAGTTCAAATTTTGCCACTAATTATCTATGTGATTTCTGATTTCAATTTCTCTAGTTATAATTAGTTCAGATTTACTGGCTTCAAATACTCTTCTCAAATGTCTATGATTTTCTGAATCTAAGTGATTGCCTGAGGTCCTGAACCCAACAGTAGATAGAGCCGATACTGGAATCTGCTGTTGAAATGAGTTTTCTTTTAAACCAGTTATCGTTTATACCAGCTGCATTTTTAAATTACAGAATATATGCTTAAGATATATGTTTTATTGTATTGGCTACTATTGATTTATCAAATCAATTTCAATAGCAAGAGTCTGCAATGTCATCTTTAAATACCGCATATAGTACTCCAACTGACACATAATACCTAATAAAAGCCTGCATTGACCTACTCTTACTATGTGCCAGGCAATACTCTAAGAACTGCACATGAACTCATTGAATCCACGTGGTAACCCTGCGAGATATGTTCTATTAGTGTCTCCATTATACAGCAAGAGACCTTAGGTATGTGCCCACATGCATGTATAAACACATACACACACACACACACACACACACACACACACACACACTTAACCTGCCCTAAGTTATCTAAGTTATAGGACTAGTAAGTGGCAAACTGAGAATTTCTGTCATCATTGTGGATTTAGTTGTTTGTGTTAGAATCAGGGTAAAGATAATATCTGCTCTCCTTAGCAAGAAAGAAAATACAGCTCATATTAGAAGAGTTTTTGAAATACAGGATTTGACATACATGAAACAGCTAAAAAACTAACAACTTACATATGTCAGACTGAAGCAGCAAAGTCTCTGAATGCAGGTTTTCCATCAGTAATAGCAACTGAGGATTTCCAGTATTTCTGCTGCACTTGTAATTGCAAATAGACGTGGGGAGGTAACAAGTCTAGATTAACACAAAACTCTATTTTTTTCTCCTTCCCATCCCCAAAATAGAGAAAACATCTTTCAAGAATGAGAAGACATGAAGCTGCTAGGCGTAATGAAATCAAATGCATTCAGAAATCAACTGTAATGCATTGTTTTAACCATCCACGAAACTAGTGATTCTTTCCTCAATCGCACCTGACATTCTTTTCAAAATATCACCAAATGCTGACATGCCATCATTTGACAGAGATTGCTTGTCAAAACCGAAATATATTCTTAGAGTGCCTTTCACTAATAACAGTCCTCACAGCTGTGAGAACAAGGAAAAATCTCCCACCCCCACTTTCTCCTTTATTATCCGTCCTTTTGGGAAATGTCAACTTGCAGAAATCTTTAATATGTAGAGGATGACTCTATCAAAGCATCAACACCCCTGAATTCATAAAATGACTCTGCCCACTGAAATATCAGTAAGTTAAGGATAAGGTGTGGAGTTCACGGTGCTAGTACAAGTTTATATTTTCAAAAGACCACTAGCTAGACTCTCTTCAATTTGTAATATTTTTGTTCACAGAGGGCTTCACAAACTCCACTTTGAAACAAGCCATTAAATCATATGGGGATTATTGCATAAATAATGAATGAACAGAGAAAAATGGGGTCATTTAATTTTCTTTTAAAAGCAATGGACTCTGGATTAATCTTAGCAAGTTCTTTGGGGAGTAAAATTCATTACTTTGTCATATAATGTTCAGAGACTTTCTATTTATGATTTTGTAAATTTTATAACCTATAGTGCAGTTTTATAACCTGTATCTATGTAAGTGTGCATTCATACTTTAGGTGTAATTAAATAATTTAACATAATCAACAACACATATTTTAAGAACATGGACTTTTAAAGACAAAATTTTACCAAATAAATGTATTATAAGACAATCACCTTATGTTACATTTAACTATAAGAGGCTTTACGCATCTCTGAAAAATACTTTAAGAGTTTTGTAATGTGATGTCAGTGCAATTAGCCGGAAACTTATGTCTGAATGTGACAAACACAAATATCCGTACACACAAGAGTTCAAATCAACACTATTTATTATATTGAACTAGGAAATAAGCCAGTCAATTAAATAACAATGGTTTCCATACAACAAAAGGAAACATAGCCACTAAAATGATGCTATAGATCTATATTTATTGAATAATCAATTTTATGACATATTACAGAATATTTAGATCAAATTTATGCATTTATTTGTTATGTGGATATATAGATTTCCAGTTACAGACTTATATTCATGATCTTACCACTTTTTACTTCCTGTATTAGAGTTCAACCAGAGAAGCAGAACTCCTAGAAGGTATACATGTATATATACCCATATACACACACACACACATATACACATATATACATATATAGACACACATGTTGTGTGTGTCTGTATGTGTACACATGTGCATGTGGAATGAAAGAGAGATGCCAAGGAAGTCAGGAAGTAGCTTCCATGATTGTGCGGACTGGACAAACAGGTCCGAAATCTGTAGTGCAGGCTGTCTGGAAAGGAAGATGATAAGCAAGCTGGAATTCATGTGCATAACCAAAGCTTCTGCCCACAAGAGAATTTTTTCTCCATCTACAAGGAAAATTCAGCCCTACTTTTAATACTTTCCAACTGATTATGTCAAGCCTATCCAGATTATCCAGGATAACCTCCTGACTTAGAGTCAACTGATAGGAACTTTAATTATATCTACAAAATCCCTTCACAGTAGCACCTAGACTACTGATCAATTGAAT
Source organism: Prionailurus bengalensis (assembly GCF_016509475.1). Classification (NCBI taxonomy): domain Eukaryota; kingdom Metazoa; phylum Chordata; class Mammalia; order Carnivora; family Felidae; genus Prionailurus; species Prionailurus bengalensis. The sequence continues at coordinate 52,426,915 of NC_057360.1, forward strand.
AATTGAGGACCATAAATAACCAAATTGACATCTTAAAATAGCCATCACACCTTTGAAACAACTATTATCTCTTGCTTGGATCACTATAATAACCTCTTCTCTGGGCGACTTGTTTCTGCTGTTGCCCTCGTTGACTCTGATCTTGACAGAGTAGCCATAGTAATCATGTAATAAAGGGCAGATTATTACATTGCCCTGCACAAACTCTCCAATACCTTTCCGTTTTGCTTAGAGTGAAACTGAAGCTCTTCACTATGACATACAATTGTTGTGACTTCCTATTCCTTCTCTGACCGTGTTCCTTAGGTCTAACTACCCCATGCCTACCCATGCCCATTCACTCTGTCACAGTCACACTGGCTCCACGCTATTTTGTGGAAACAGCGCAATGCCTACAATGCTCTTTCCCCATGTGAACAGGAATTGGATGATTTCTTAATAGGCTCATCAGTAGACCTGGTATAGCAGAGGAAATAATTGGTCAAAATAGGGCAATATAAATTACTCAAATTTAAGTACACAAAGAAAGAAAAGTGTGGGGGAAAAACAGAATGGAGCTTCAAGAATGTGGAAAATAAATTATCTAGCCAAGGGATAAGAGAAAACAAAGTAGAAGAAACATCCAACAAGATAATGCCAACTAATTTTCCAAATACATCACATTGCCAAAAAAAAATTTTTCCAAGAAAAAAAAAAGAAGATAAACAGGAAAAACTTGAAGTCAGCAAGATAATAAAGACACATTACATGGGAAGAAACAAAGGTGAAAATTAGAGTAAATTCCTTATCCGAAAATACACAACTCTGATGATAATTGAGAAATCTTTAAAGTATTGAAAAAAAACTGAATTCATATTCCTATGTCCTATAAAAATGTCTTTCCAAAAACTCATGTCTAAATGAGAAAGTCTACATGCAAACAAAACTAAAATAATTCAAGAAAATATTTCTTTGTTAGTATTGGCAGGGAAGCATTTGTTAAATTGCACTACTCAAAAAATGCCTAATAAACATTGCTCAATCTCTCTTATTTCCTCCTTATGTCGGGTGGAAGAAATTGGAGAGGAAATATTTAGGAGCTCGACTTAGCCAAGAATCTAGGTCACTTCATATTGTTGTAAAGCAAGGAAACAGGTCACCACATGCTTCACTAAGCATGCAATATATGTAAATCTGTCTTTCATTAGCCACTGTGATGGAGGAAACAGAGTGTTTTGGTAGCTTTTTCTTTGAAGACAATCCAGAAAATAATTGTCATTTCAAAAAATTACATAATAGTGGGTGAAATATTTTAACTAGGTCCTTCTTTAGTAATTTATACAATTGTGAATAGAATTCTTATTTCAAGCTTATATTATAATAACGAATATTGCCATGCCATTTTAAAATAAATCTAAAGAAAAATTATCCACACTTAATTCTTTTTCATATAATTCTTTTTTTAATTCTCATTTTTTTTATCTGTCTAAAAACAACAAATGTCTTCAATTCATGGGAGTATTGCAGAAGCGCTCTCTGTTTCTCAGTGGAGAGCAGAGGTTCACAACAGAATGTGGTAATTCTTTCATTAAAGTATAAGCTATGCCTCTTCTTTTTCCATTAAAAGATGGTTTTGGCATGAAATGGAACAGGATTTGGCTGTATCGAAGTAAGGGAAAAGAAGCAACAGGTAAAAAAAATATACCAGGATTGATCATCGTATGTATATACATAAGGAAATGACAAAACTCTGGAATAGGTAAAAAGAAAGGCAAACATAAAAGCCATTTTTTCTTATTGTAGTTGTTTTAAAAGATAACTGACTGAATAAAGCAAATATAGTAGCAATGTTTTCCAGGTTTATAGCATAAGAAAAAGAAAATTTATGGGGCTCAGTCAGTTAAACGCCCGACTTCGGCTCAGGTCATGATCTCAGGGCTGGTGAGTTCAAGTCCCGCGTCAGGCTTTGTGCTGACAGCTCAGACCCTGGAGCCTGCTTCAGATTCTATGTCTCCCTCTCTCTTCACCCTTCCCCTGCTTTCACTCTGTCTCTGTCTTTGTGTCACTCAAAAATAAATAAACATTAATTTTTAAAGAAAATTTATGAAAGTGATAGCAAAAAAAAAGATTATAAGAAAGATTTGGAAGTGTATTGTAAAAATACTACCCTGTACAAAAGTCACATATTATTATTTGAAGACTGTGATTAAGTAAAAATGTATATTTTAAGCCCTAAAGCAACCATAAAACTAGCACTAAAATAAATTAAAAATAATACTAAATATGAATAAATACTAAAAATAATACTAAAATGAATAATACTAAAGTAAGATGCCAATAGTTGACATAAAATAGAACTAAAGTACTGAACTAATAGAAATCATATAACAAGAAAGGAACAAAGAATAAATGAAATGGAGTAAAGAAGTAGAAAGATTGTAAATTTTGATCTAAACATATCAATAATTGTAATAAATGTAAATGGTCTAAACACACAAGTTGAAAACTGTCAGATGTTCGGGTGGATTCAAAATCATGATTATATACTGTCTATAGATATTCTAACTATAAAGACACAGATAGGTTGAAATAAAAATAATAGAAAAAGATATGTGATATAATCACTATACAAAAGAATGCTGGAGTAATTATCTAAATATTATACCAATCACACTGCACATGAAATATTATCAGAGCTAAAAGAGTCATTATACAATGATAAAAAAGACTATCATAATTTTATTCTCTTATGTTAATATGTACTGTTAGCATTAATAGCCAAAGTTGGAAACTTAGTAATAAGCAAAAGAAAACAATATCCTTGTATCCAATTTTTAAAAGAAAAATGTAAATAGATATGGCATTTCATGTAATATAAATAATTTTAAGGTAGACTTCAATTTTTCTTTTTCACAAAAAGAACTGTCACCTTGTGAGAAGAAAAAGAAGTTGGCAATTATCTGACAAGTAAAAATAAGATTCTAGATTTTAATTTTCAAATTTATGTATAGTTTTGTTGTTGAGTTTCTTAAATCTATCAATGGTGTTTGATTTTATGTGTCAACTTGAGGGGTCCATTGGGTGCTCAGTTATTTGGTCATACATTATTCTGGATGTTTCCATGAGAGTGTTTTTAGATAATATAAACTGAGTAAAGCAGACTGCTCTGCATAATGTGACTGGGCCTCATCCAATCTGTTGAGGCCTAAAGAGAACAAAATGTTGACACTCTCCTAGGAGAAAATTCTCCCACCTGATGACCTTTGAATTGAGACATTGCCTCTCCCTGGTTCTCCAGCAGCTTTCAGCCTTTGGACTCAAACTGGGACATTGGTTCTGCAGATTTTGGATCTGCCAGCCTCTATAATTTTGTGAGTTAATTCCTTAGAATGAATTAATGAATGAACGAATCAATCAATCAATCCTACTGGTTCTGTTTCTTTGGAGAAACGAATACACCATCCCACACACCCTCTTTTTTTATCTTACGGAGTACAGTTCCTATATTTTCATGTAATGCATATTAGAGTACCACTAGGGTTTCCAGTTCTCAGGTTGAAAATTTATTATACGAGAGAAATTTAAAATTGATTAGGGACTTATTAAAATACTGGCATGAAAATGATGATTACATAGCCTGCTGTAGAAGTCAGGGCTTAGGCAGTGAAATGAATAATTTAGGTAAAAATTCATGTCACACTCAGTAATATAGGAGTCAATCAACTTTTGTTCTTGTAGTCTCTATTTCTATTTTTATCCCTGTAATCTTGCAAGTTGTTTTTTTTCTTCTGCTATTTTAATGAATGCTGGCATAAAGATTCCATTTTAATACAAGTTTAATAAGGAATCTACTTTATTTAATGGCCAGTAAGATAGCATCATCCTGTAGCTACAAAGTATACTTCCAAACTGTGATGGTTCTAAGTTATGTAAATTTGTTAATGAAATATTAACATGAAACTGCTGCTAACTTGTGTCACTTGGACTTTACATGGTCTCTTAACTTGTCTCAGCATATTCTGCTCCAACTGACCTTTCACAATATGAGCAAAGTGCACTTTCCCAAAGGCTAGTGTAGTCCTGTCAACCCTCTGACAAAGGCATCTTCCTGTTTTCAGTATCCTCCCGCAGTTCCTCACACAAGCTTCCAAATTGCCTTGCTCAAATTGCCTTGTTTCCTCAGCTTCCTTTTCCTGCTCTCACTCTAGCTGCAGTTCTTTGTTTTTTCTCGTGAGAATGTTCAACTTCTCAAGCTCCTCAGTTTTCTACCTTCTATCCCTCCCACTTCCTTTCCCCAGATGAATCAACCTGCAGACCTTTCCTCAATTTTCCTTTCCCAGCTGTCAGCTTTCTCACCACCCTGAGTCACACCCCCAGAGCATGACATACCTCATCGAGCACGGTTTTAACTTATTTGGTTCCTCCCTCTCCCTCCCTCTGTCTCTCTCTGTCTCTGTCTCTCTCTCTCTCTCACTGAATTGTAAACTTTTTGAAGACATCAACATGCTCTGTTGTTATATTTTATCTTATTTTGTTTTTGACTTCCCAGCACCCACACAATATTTGGCCTATACCAAAGGCTCAATAAACATGGGTTGAGGTAGTAAATAAATAGGCCACACGGTGTACAATCTATTCAAATAATTGGCTTAGTTTGTCTTAGTATCGACAATTCTAGAGAGAAGAAGCATATATAGTAAAGGTCTGATGAGGGATAAAGCAAAAACAAAAACATCAACTCTCTTTTTAAGTACTCAACTGAAATCTTTGTTTTAACTTCTTTTTTTTTTTTTAAATTTTTTTTTTTCAACGTTTATTTATTTTTGGAACAGAGAGAGACAGAGCATGAACGGGGGAGGGGCAGAGAGAGAGGGAGACACAGAATCGGAAACAGGCTCCAGGCTCTGAGCCATCAGCCCAGAGCCTGACGCGGGGCTCGAACTCCCGGACCGCGAGATCGTGACCTGGCTGAAGTCTGACGCCTAACCGACTGCGCCACCCAGGCGCCCCTCTTTGTTTTAACTTCTATTTGAAAAGATGCAGCATTTACATTTTAAACAGATTTTTCTCGTTACTGTGTAATTTGAGTAATTTTTATGATAAGTAAACTTTTTTCTTATCAGACTTAGTCTCATAATTTTCCCTTGCCCCGTCCTTTTTTTTTTCTCATTTTACTTACTTACAAATATAATCAAAGAAATCTAAAGAAAAGTGATGAGTACAAGGAAAAATGTGCACTTAATAGGCAGTGAGAAAGAGCCTAATATTGAAAAGAATCATAGATATTGGCAGGATGTAAAAATTAAAGTTTTTCACTAGAAAAACTTTTTCCATAACCCATTGATAGTTATACCACAGGCATGAAAAAGATAGCTCTGGGAACAATATTTTTCGAAGTCAAGTTTGGGGTGGCTTTCTGATTGTGGCTGAGTGTGTCAAATGAGAAGGTTTTTATTTTGCAGTATGGTCAAAAGAACTTACTTGAATATAAGTTATAAGTTACATGAGCATGCTTCAAATGGATAAATAGGGTAATTTTACAGATCTATTTCCTTACTCTCTTCCATTTGCTGTCAATTAAAATTAAATTGTTTAATAACTCATGGATATTCACTAGTTACTTCATGTAAAACAGGTGATTTTAAAGATCAAGGAGAAAAGTAAAGACATAAATATATTGTAGCAGTCAGAATGTGGGGAAACCAAATTGGAGTTTTCTAATGGAGAATTCTCATAGATACGCCTTATCTACGTATCTATGAGATACGTTGCTGAAACACATCTGTATCTTTGTGCAGATGAAACTGCTTCATTGATTGACTCCCATTCATTTGCAATTTGGTCTGTTTCACGCGCAAATTCACGATCGCTTTCCTTAGGTTCAAAGTGGTATAGGCCTCTTCTGTATCACAGAAGCTTCCTCCTTCTCCACCTTCACATTAATATTGTACAGCTTTGTCTTAATTTTGTCTTTTTGTTTTGTTTTGTTTTGTTTTGTTTTGTTTTGTTTTGTTTTGTTTTGTTTTGTTTTGGTTCAGCCATGGTAAGTGGTGGAAGCTTCTCAGCTGCACAACAGTGGTGACCACTGGGAAGAGGTAGGCTTGGGAGTTCAGGTAAATTGCTATTTGTAGGACCTGCTCACTTAGATGGACCTTACTGGTTCTCAGAATTGGCTGTGCATTTTAACTTCACAAGGACTTTAAAAAATCCAAATATCAGGGCTCTATCACTATAGACTCCTATTTATTTTGCTTACAGTGTGATCTTGAGACCAGGACCTAAAACTATCCCCATTTACTGCATATTAATACCACTCCCTAGAATCTCTTTCTCTCCCAATTCCCTCAACAAAAAGTGCCCTTAATTTGGATGTTTTTGAGCCAGAAATAAAGAAGGATATGCTATTTAGTTATTGAAGCCAATATCACATTATTAATGTGGTTCTAAACAGTTATAACTTTTGATAATGGAATATTGGAATTTGTGACATGAATCATCTTTAATTAGGAAATATTATCAGTAATGGGAAATGTTTCTAACGCTATTATAAAAATGTAGGACTGAGAATTCACTGCATGGGGAACCAGCAATAAGACAATGTCTTGATTAATAAATGGCAAACCATCTAGAGGATTCATTCAGTAAGTACTGGGCCTAACATATAAACAACGGTAAATATTTTATGGGGAAATGCGCAGATTATTTTACTCACCAATAGCTACCCTTCATGTTAATTATTTATGAGGGTTGTTTTACCTACCTTTATTTGTCTGGTTTATGCCTGTGCATTTTTGTAAATTTCTTTTACACAGGAGAAGACAAAGGCATTAGAATTTCATAGTTCATTCCAAAAGGAAATGCTAAATTTGCACTTATATAGGACCAAAGGGTTTAATCGGTTAAAGAATGAATGTTGTAAAATATGCTGAAAAATTAATATAATTGAAAAATGGAAGTATTTCTTATAATAGAATGCCCTTGACTATGAATGCCTGCACATAAGATTAGGAAGATTGGCCTGGATAGATCTGTCAGTTTACAGAAATAGATACGATGTAAAAAAAATAAATAAATAAAGTTTTAATCCATATAGGGAAAACTTATGGATTTTTCCAATTATAAAGGTAAAAATAACCTGAGAATAAAATTTAATACCTGATTACTATATTCTCTATTGAGTGAAAAGGTAGCCATTCATAATTTTCAGTACAATCTTACATTTTGACAAAACTGAGAGAAGATATGTAAGCAACGTTGCTTTATATTTTAGTAGATTTAGACATGCTATAAATATTCTTGTTGCTTCTGTCTCCTCATGGCAAGTTCATTTGTCTTTACACATTATTTACCCCCAGATCTTTCACAGACCTTCTAAACAGATTCTTTCCCCCATCTATTTGGTTCTTTGTTAACTAAATTGAAAATAATTGTAGAAATTGAATATGTCCTAAAACAACAGTCCTTCACCAATTTATCAGAAGCTACATTGAGTGCGCTCTTTAATTTTTTAATTAAAATATATTAACTTTTAATGGAAAGAAGTTTTGAGAAGTAGCCAGAAGTGAACTGAAGCTTGGAAATAAAATTTCATAGCTGGCTCAGGCAAATCCCTAAGGGTTCCCGATTTTCATTTTCTCATCTGTGAACAAAGGATAAGTCTACCTATATTGCAGGGTGATGAAAAGGAGTGTAATAATGTAAGTGAAGAATGTTGTGGCGCCTGTTATGCGCTAGATCATCCACAAACATGTATATTACTATTATTCAGTACTACTACTTCTGTGCTATTATTTATTACAATTATTTTACTCTAATTTAATATCTCATTTATTTTTACAACATCATATGAACTAGGCCCCAAGCCACCTGCCTGAAGAATCCAGCATCACTGTGTCCTTCCAAATGCTATATTATCAGTTGGAGAAGTTGCTACTCTTGGAGTGCACTGAGAATTGTCTTGAGAGGTCACTATATCATCACCCTGGGTATTCCTTTCTCTCCTTTCCTGTGTGGATTCACCTACTTTCTGTATCCAATTCTCCTCTCTTCCTGTTTTACACCCCTGTTTGGTCAAACACATCTTTCCTGAGAAAGGAGTGATATACTTTTTTAAAAGTATATCTTTTAAAAACTTTTTTTGGTCATTTTAAAAACTTTTATTACAGAAATTTAAAACATGTACAAAAGGAAAGAATATCATGTAACGAAACCCCGTATATCTATCACCCAAATTTGATAATTCTCAACGTGTGATCAAACACCACCATGGTTTATAAATCAAATAGGCTATTCACCTCTAATACTTAAGCATATATCTCTAATCTAATCTTTTTACATACTATCATAATAACATACATTATATAATGCTTTAGCAGCCATTGATAATTATAGTGTGGAAGAGGTAATATTTGAGACTAAACTGTCCATTTTAAGAACATAATTACTGGATAGTTTTTCTGATATAAAATTCTAGGAAACGAATCCTTTCCCATCCTATTATTAAAGGCCTTCATTAATTTCTTTTGTTAATTTCTGGCTTCCATCATGGCTATTGAGAAGTCAAACTCTATTCACATTCTGTATCATTTTTGTGGCCCTGATTTTTAATCTGTGGGATATTTTAGGATCTTATTGTTATCCACGGTATGCTGGAGTAGCACAACTGTGTGCATTGGTGGGTGCTTTTACTTACTGTCTTATGCCTGCCACAGATGGCCTCATGTTCAGGATTCATTTTCATCCTCTTGGATATTTTTAAAATGACTTTTAGACTTTCTTTCTGACTTACTGATTATTACTTTTTACGTTTGTTTAATGTTTATTTATTTTTGAGAGAAAGAGTGAGACAAAGCATGAGTGGGGGAGGATTAGAGAGAGAGGGAGACACAGAATCTGAAGCAAGCTCCAGGCTCTGTCTGAGCTGTCAGCACAGAGCCCGAAGCGGGGCTGGAACTCACAGACCTTGAGATCATGACCTGAGGCGACGTCGGAAGCCCAACCGACTGAGCCATCCAGGCACCCCTCTGACTTATTGATTATTTAGGAGAGTGTGTGATTATTTAGAAGTTTAATGTCTTGTATTTTAGCCAGAAAAAGTCAGTCCTGGCTTATACGTGTAGGCTCTGGTTCCAAGGACAATTTTATTTTCAGAGCCCTTTCAGTGTTAGTCTGGTCTGCTTTATGTACCTGGTCACCAGAACACCATGTTGGATTTCTGTTGATGTCACCCATGGGGTAGAGTGCACTTACCCGGTGCCTGGTGTGGCTGGGTGGAGATACCAGGCCCACAGAGTGGTGAGTGCTTTTGTGCCTCTTCCCCAAAATCCAAATGGAGAGGATCCTGCTTTGGTGTCCCCATGGAGTAGAGTCTTTCCTTGAGCCACGAGTGCAGTTAGGTAGAGTATGGGAGACTCATAGATCAAAGAACAGTACTTCCCCAGGTTTGTTCTCTAGCCACGCAGTTCTAATGGCCTTTCCTCCAGAGAGCGAGTTGCCTTCCTGGGACACTGGGAGAAGAGTTGAGAAGCTGCTAGAAAGCCGAGTTGGGGGCAGGGAAGGGATCACCCCACCCTGTTTGCACGTGGGCCATCCATCTAGGTAAAGTAGGTCTCTGCAGGAACTGGTTGGAAGGTGGGGATGGCTTCCCCAGCCCTGTCTTTCCTGATGTCCCTATTGTGAGTGGTACCAGCTTCACCTGCAGTTATTTGGTGAGAGATGGAGTGCTCATATATTTTTTTTCTTTTATTTCAGTTTTGCCCTGTTGTATTTTGTTTTCTGTTTGTGAGCTTCCTTAACTTTGTCTTCCAACTCTCCTATTAGAATTTTAAAATTCTATTTTATCTTTAATTTTGGAAAACTCTTGTTCTTTAAAACTTCTTGGCATACCTGAGTCACTCAGTCAGTTAAGCGTCTGGCTCTTGACTTTGGCTCAGGTCATGATTTCATGGTTAGTGAGTTCAAACCCTACATCAGGCTCCACATTGATAGTGCAGAGCCTACTTGGGATGCTCTCTCTCCCTCTCTCTCTTCCCCTTCCCCACTCATGCTATCTTTCTCAAAATAAATCATTAAGCATTTTTTAAAAACCTTCAAACTTCTTTGAAACAACCATTATTTTATTGTTTTGTGGCAATAAAACCTTTTTTTATCTTTAAGGTGTTAAGATTTATTTGACAATTTCTTCTTTCCTCTCAGCACTGAGACTTTTTTATTTCCATTTTGCTGCTTGCTTATTTTGTTTTTAGTTTTTCATACTTCAGGCTTTCCTCTAATGTCTGGGGACCTTGGTTCACTATTGACATTTGCTACTGAGGAGCTAAAATGACAATAAGATGTTCTGTGCATCCTCTAGCTTATTGCTAATGGATTTCTGTGAAAGGAATTGGACCTTTTTTTCTCTTTTTTAACCGAATAGCATGAAAAATAAAATCCAAATGGTGCTAATTAGCATGATTGTCAAGATTTCTAAGATACATTTGGTCTCATCATACTGAAGGGAATATACTTGGGGAAAAGTACAAGGGTGATTGGTGGACATCGTTTGTGTTCTGGAAAGACAGTGCCTTGCAACCATACGATGTAGCATTCATTCAAGAGATTTAGCAGGTATATTCATCCAGATCAGATGGTCTCTTCCGACCTGTTAAAATGATGGAAGTCAAAGAGAGATGAATATGCTTCTCAGAGTCCTGAGATAAAACTCACTCAGATGTTATTATTGGCATCTGTGCACCATTTTTTGAGGCATTCGGAAGAAGATGGTAGCTCTCTGCTGTGTAGGCTAAAGGGCTTTCTTTAATATCCTCTCATCAATAAAACTTTTGACTTACATGAAGCCAAGATTTGTTCTTTTTATCAACCTTTCACTCTCTATTTGTTATTTATATACACATTAATCTACATTTGTAGAGCTACTCGGTTCTTCTACAATTTCTGGTCTCCTTCTGAGAATCTAAACCCCTGTTTGCTATTGTTCAGGGAGCCAAGGGTGAGAGGGGCTGGGGAAAATTCATTTTTTTAGTGTGCAAACTTTGGTACCTATTCCTGCCCTGAATCAATCCTGAATGCTCCTCGTTCAGAATATCCCTCACTCAGTTACTAGGAAACAACCTCTTGTTTTTGCTGAGTTGGCAGAAGGTTAAATAGTCTGCTAACTAGGAGGGATCTGGGCACCCTAATACTCCTTATACAGACTTTCACCCAGTCTTACTATTGAACAACCTGGAGAGATACGTGTGTCTCCAGATCCTAAGACTTATTTAGATTCCATGGCACAAATCACCTTGGCTTTTAAAAAATTTTCTCCAAGCTGCTAAATCTGCTATCATCAGATAGCTACTTTTCAGTTTCCCAATTTTTGTTGATACATCTTGCTTGATGAGGTTATTCTTCTATTTTCATCAATTTGAGGACTATGACTTTTAAATTATTTGACTGTCATTTTATAAGTATTTCATGAGGAATGGAGATAAATGTATGTGTTAAGTCTGTCATATTTAAATGAAATCATATATTCATTTTCTATATGAATTTGGATATCACTTCAGGAAATATAACCTGTCCTTTCAAAGGCTTACTATTATATTAATATTATATATTTATACATAAATAGATGGACATGCTCCAAATGACTCCAACAGAAATTTCAAAATTTACTAATACATGGTAAGGAGAATGGAGTAATGTTGAGATTTATTTATTAGATCTTTTTCGAGAAAAATTTTATCAAAGTAATCAACGTGAAAATTCTACATTATGATGTCATCCAAACAACTGAGTCCTTCAGATTCCTGCTCTGTTCGACAGAATACACAGATTACTTTTCATCTTTATCTAATAGAAAAATATTTACTCCAATACCAATAAAAATAACAAAAAGACCTACTTTAATAATATTTAAAGTGAAACCGATTGTAGTCTAAGATGTTTACTGACCTACAAAGTTAAAAAAAAAGTTTTCTAAAAATATGGGTAGTATGAATGTTCATAACTGATGTTTTTTTTAGTTTTGTTTTATTTTTCATAAGATTTGTTGATTCCCACTGTCAACCTAGCTGTTCTGGTAAGTATTAAGGGAGCATGTAAGTTGAGATAGGCAGATACTGTTCATTTTAATTCAGGTAGTGTTAAATGGATAGAACTATAATAAATAACTGAGTTCTCATCCTTATGGACATTTTGTGAATCCATCAATTACAGTCACATGATTCAGATGAGAAGCCTTAAGCCTGCAACTACATCTACACATGTTTGTAGGACCTGAGTAGTTATTTCATGCAGAACGCAGGATAACCACCAAAAAAAGTTAGCTCGTTTTAGTTACCTAAAGTTAGTTAGGATGGCAAAATTAGATCATCTGTAATAAAATACTTCACTAACACCATACTTTATCAATAATTGAAGTAAAATGAAATCATTTGCAACTATGTTCCAAGTCTTTTATCTAAGAGAATCAGGAGTAACTTTTAGTTTCAGATGTACTCTGTATTTTGCAAGCAAGTGTTTTTGAATTTAATTTATAGTTTGGACTCTACCCACGTACCAAAAAAAAATGATTTATGGATTATTCAGTACTTTTTGATTCCAGGTGAGAAAAGCACACACTGAATAATATATGTAATAAAGGGAAATGGATCAGCTCAGATAGCTAAATAGTAGAAAGCCCAAAGAGGATTGAAAATAGATTTGAATGTTGCAGAAATCATTCTCACTCTCTCCTTCTTTTTATTGGCTTTCTCTATTCCCCTCCACAACTAGGTATGTTTTCTCTATGTGAGGGAGGGTATAGTTTAGGCAGATTACAAAATTGCATCCTCCTAGCCTTGGAACAACGAGTTTTAAAGCTCTGACCTTCAGTTTGAGCTCAAAGGTACTGGGAATGAACTTTCATGGGGCCAGGGGTCATGGGTACTCTTATGAGCTGAATTGTGTCCCCTTCAAATACATGTTTTGAATCGTAACCCCTGATACCTTAGAATGTGACTGCATTTGGAGTTAGTGCCTTTAAAGAAGTGATTAAGTGAAAATGAAGCCATTAGTTTGGGCCCTAATCTACCATGACTGATATCCTTTTAGAAGAGGAAATTTGGACACACAGGGAGACAGCATAGAGGAAAAGACCATGTGAGGACACAGGGAGAAGATGGCCCCCTGCAAGCCCAGGAGGCCTCAGCTAAAACCAAATCTGTCAATACCTTGATCTTGAACTTCCAGTCTCTGAAACTGTGAGAAAATAAATTTCTGTGGCTTAAGCCACCCAGCGTGTGATACTTTGTTACAGCAGCCCTAGCAAACTAAGAAAAGTGCCATGATTGGTTGTGATCCCTGACAACCCCTGTGGCCATGGGAGCAACATGCCGTAACTGTAAGTTCCGACTGGAGAGGCGTGGGTACTGTGGTGGTAAGAATGAACAGCTCTACAAATAAAAAAGGGGAGGTGGGCACATTGCCAGAAAGAGAAAGGAAGCCTCAGGAGACAAAACAATGGTGTCAGCAAATCATCTAATAATATTAAACCATATATGGTATTATATTTTTATATTTGAATTATAAAATAAATGAGTAAAATCATGAAAAATAAAGTGAAGGAAAACATTAAAATGAACAACCTTGTACTCACCACCAAGATAAAGAAGTCAAATGTTACCAATATTTTGAAGCTCACTGTGTGACCCCAACCCTTCCTTCAAAAAGTAGTCATTTATCTTGAATATTTTGCCTTTTATTCTCTTTCTTTTTGTCATAGTTTTAGTAAGTAGATATCACCCCAAATACTTTTTTTTTAGTTTGGCATCTTTTCAGGCTTTACAAAAATGGGGTCCAACTCCAAGCATGCTTCTGCAATGTGCTTATGTTCTCAATATTGTAAGTATTAGCTGATACATGTCATTGCATTTTTACAGTTACACAGTAGGGAAATTATACACTAATTATGTTAAGGTATGAAGATATCCTCACAGACAGACTAAGGTCACACCTATTTTTCTGTTTTATAAACAATACCATTCTGCTTCATATGCATGACTCCTAACACACACAACACACACACCACGAAATACACATGAGTCCTCTGCCACAAATATCTAGGGGTAGAAGATTACAGAGCAGTAGTTTTCAACCAGGGGTGATTTTTTCCTCCCTGAGATATTGAGCAATGCCTGGAGACATTTTGGAAGGAGAAATAAGGAACGCTGCCATCACTTAGTGGATGGAAGCCAGAGATGCTGGTAAACATCCTACAAAACACAGGACAACCCCCAAACAGTGATCCAGCTCAAAGTCTCAATATTGCCATGGCAGAGAAAGCTCAGCGTAGAGGACATGCACCTTCAAACTTGTGGTCCTTTTTGTCCACCAGACCACAGCTCCGAAGAGTTCCTTGTGCTCCATATCTTGCCAATACTTTCTACTGACAGACTTTTTCATTTTTTTTTTAATGTTTAGTTATTTTTGAGACAGAGACAGAGCATGAGCAGGGGAGGGTCAGAGAGAGCGGGAGACACAGAATCGGAAACAGGCTCCAGGCTCTGAGCTGTCAGCACAGAGCCTTACACGGGGCACAGACCCACGAACCGTGAGATCATGACCTGAGACTTTTTCATTTTTAATCATCATCTTCATTTTCTGAAGTCATTGAGAGTTTGACTCTATTTGTTGTTATTTTCCTGATGACCCTCATTCTTTGTGAATTTCTTTTTCTTTGTTTTTGTAACATTTTAGTTCTGAGCTTATGGACGGTATTGTCATACAATACAACTTCCCATCTTTTCAGGCCCTCTTTTTATGTCTTGTTTCGTGTGGAGAAACTGAAATTCACGGCCTCCAGGGAACAGTAACTGCTACTAAGAAAATCAGCCACTAGCTTTGATGCTTGTTACTTACTCCAGATTTATGTTTGCTTTCTTTTTTCTTTTTCTTTTCTTTTCTTTTCTCTTTCTTTTCTTTTCTTTTCTTTTTTTTTTTAAATTCTCTCTTTCTTTTCTTTTTCCTCCCCATCTTCCCTGGTAATTTATCTTATTTTTCAGACTTTGAATTTATAAGTATTTTAAAATATACTTTATCTTAGATGCACCTGGGTAGCTCATTCGGTTAAGCCTCCAACTTTGGCTCAGATCATGATATCATGGTTGGTGAGTTGAAGTCCCATGTCGGGGCTCTATACTGACAGCTCAGAGCCTGGAGCCTGCTTCAGATTCTATGTTTCCCTCTCTCTTCCCCTCCCTTGATCATGCTCTCTCTCTCCCTCTCTCAAAAATATATAAACATTAAAAAAATTTTAAATATACTTTATCTTATATTTTTGATGTTTTATGCAGAGCAGATTGATCAGGGTATGTAGCCTATTATAACTGAAACTGACCTTTGGGATCATATTTTAAGCTTATATTTGCATTTTATAAAATTCAAAGTGATATACATTAATTGAATTTTTTACTATTTTCCTCCTAAAATTCTATGGTACTTAAAGAATGGTGAATGTTTTAGTGTTTAATTACATGTTTAGAAGGCATAATTGAAATTGTATAAATATATTATATGCTAAATGTCAAGAAAATTTCCTTTACCACCCATATGCAAGATGCCACTGAATCTTAAAAAATATATGTGACTTGTACCTTATATCCAGTCTTCTCTCTTCATTTGTTCTCCGAATCCTTGATGAAGGTTACCCCTCTATCACATTTATTTCTCCTTTTTTTTAACTTTAAATTCAAGTTAGTTAATATACAGTAGTGTCTTGGCTTCAGAACCTAGTGATTCATCTCTTACATACGACACCCAGTGCTCATCTTGAAAAGTTCCCTCATTAATGCCCATCACCCATTTAACCCACCTCCCACCCCCCTCCAGCAACCCTCAGTTTGTCCTCTGTATTTAAGAGTCTTTTATGGTTTGCTTCCCTATCTGTTTTTATCTTATTTTTCCTTCCATTCCCCTATGTTAATCTGTCATATTTTTCAAATTCAACATATGAGTGAAAACATATGATATGTGCCTTTCTGTGACTGACTTATTTCACTTAGAATAATACACTTTAGTTCCATCCATGTTGTTGCAAATGGCAAGATTTCATTCTTTTTCATCACCAAGCAGTATTCCATTGAATGTATATACCACATCTTCTTAATCCATTCAGAAGACATCCGGATGGCTAATAAACATATGAAAAGATACTCAAATTCACTCATCATCAGGGAAATGCAAATCAAAACCACAATGAGATACCACCTCACACCTGTCAGAATGGTTAAAATTAATAACTTTGGAAACAACAGACATTGGCAAGGATGTGGAGAAAAGTGAACTCTTTTGCACTGCTGGTGGAATGCAAACTGATGCAGCCACTCTGGAAAACAGTATGGAGGTTCCACAAAAAATTAAAAAGAGAATTATCCTACAACCCAGCAATTGCACTACTAGGAATTTATCCAAAGGAGACAAAAATGCAGATTTGAAGGGGCACATGCATCCCAATGTTTATAGCATCATCTCTCTGACTGCTTCAAGAAGCTGCTTTCTCATTTCCTCCAACTAGGAGCCATTTTCACACTGTTGCCAGATTTCATTTCCTCTGGACATGTCAGTTACCTGTCTGATAGACTTTTGTGGAGTCTTCTGTGTACCAAATAAAAATGACTTTGTTTTGTCGTCTGGTCATAATTCTTTTGATTTTAGCTCTCTACCCTTTTTACCATGCCACATGTGGTTGGATTAAAATGAATTTAAAGTTCTTATGCTTGACTTTGTATATGCTGTGTTTAATCTTCCTAAAATGGGCATCTTCCCAACCTTTTCTGGATCATCATTGCTGTTCTATCTAGACTGAGCTAAAATCTACCTTTTCTATGAAAGCTGCTTTTAATCTTATGGCAGATTGGTGACTCCCGTCAGTGGGCCCTGTAACATTTTGACATTTTATTTGATAGTTCTGAAACGGCATTTATCCTATGGTGCTATGCTGGTATTTGACAAGACTAATAAATCTTTTTCCTCCTCCTCCCATCCTTTCAAAGTTTGACATCTACTGAAGGAAGACGGAGGAAACAGCCATGTGGAAATCAAAATGTCAGCTTGGTTGCCAATAGAGCTGTTGGAGAAAGTGGCATCCTGGTTTTGTACTCCAGTGTTGCAAAGACTTACCCATCCAGTGACAGCATTGGAAACCCACAGCCTTGACACAGTGCCTAGGCTGAGAACATATCAGAGCACACACTCTCATTTAGGTGACCACGTCTAGAAGAGTAGTGGTTAAACCATGAATACTTTGTCTCAAAATGTACTCAACTACGAATTGGAGAAGAAAATGAGAAGGCAGAAGGAAAGCAGAAGCATTATGCCATTGAAATACAAAGCAGGAGAAAGATACCGCCTATTTCCCATGCTTTTTTGTGTGTTTTTTCCCTGGTACCATATTTATTTCCAGGAATGCATTGTTTGAAGGAAGAAACATATGCATGCATCTTTGTAACTTCCACATCAACTATTTATATAATATTTTGGTGACTAGTATAAGATTTAAAGCTAAACTGACAGATTTCAAACCCTAGTTCTTCATGTGTAATATGAGGATAATATCATACAAGAACTTCTGTAGAGTGTACATAATATAAATAATACCTTTATTGAATGGCATACTTTAAACCTCACTTAATGTTAGTTACTATAAGATATAATTTAATGGTTTTCCATGACTGATATGTGAAATTTTCCTTCTCCAACACTCCTTTGATCCATTCAAAATTTTCAATTAGCCAGTCTCAAATGTTCTGTTCCGAGGGTTGCTATTAATCAAATGATTGGAAAGACAAAGGACAAGGGCAAAAGAACCTGAGAAAAGTGAAGAAAATAGTCCAATGTAAACATATAAAGGAATAGAAAATCTTTCTCACTTTTCTGACTTTAGGAAATGAGGTATGCTCCTTAAGTAAATTTCCAAGATAGCTGAAGTTTAACTGACGGTCTCAAAGGCTATGGAGGAGCTTTACAAGCCTCCAGGATCCTGTCCTTTGCCACCCTCAGAAAACACCGATCTCTGAAATTCTCAATGCAATTGACCCAGAGCTACAAAGCAATCACTGACAGTTAATTGGAATTCAAATCTCTTAATAGTTCTTTCTTCCTTTAGCAATTTATGCTATTATTTTAAAATACCACTCATATCAAAATGAGACCTTAAGGAAGGCAGTCATTTATTTAGGTTATGTGTTCCGTTTTATGAATCATAAAAGGCAAAGGGATGATTTAAGACAGTCTAAAAGGTGTGTTTGTATTTTGGTGTTGATTTGAATTTCAATTCCATGTGTGATGGCTGAGTGTCTTGGGGGAGGGGACGTGGGGTAGAGGAACAGACTCAAGAACACTTACACCTCTCTCCCCAAGGTGTGGTGGGACAGAGTGCCATCTTAGTACGGAGGAGATAGAAAGAGACAGGTATATAAGGAAAGAGATGAAAGGCTATGACAATGAATTAGAAAAGGAATTCCTGCCTATGACTCTCTCCTTAGTGAGTCCATGGTGAACAACAAACTGTGTCTTTAATTTCCCACTGGTTCCCTTTGGCAAGTACCAAAAATATTCTCTTAAAACAAGAGTAGAAGCAGTTTCTTTCTGCAAATAGCAAGAAAATAAACATGAGCGTGGCATGCAATCACACAGTTAAATATCTTGTAGGTTTCCTTCACCAAATAGGATGTGAGAGTGTATGCGTGCACCTGATAGAGAAAAAATGTGTAAGCAAATTTAATATAAATTAATTTGTGGATTTTATAAGTTATTGCAGTTCATGTTATTTTAATCCTAGCATGTATGTCCATAAAAGCAATTTGCATCAAATCCTGACTATATAGGGGTCAAAGACTAGTGACTTTGCCAAGAGAAGTTGCTTGTGTTGAGCAGGGACCAGGGATGAATTCACCTTCCCAGGAGGGCTTAGTAATTTGATATTAGCTAATGAATATTTTACCAGAGTGGGGATTGGAGGAAAGAGGTGTAAAGAAGGACTTTTCAGCCCCTTCTGAGGCCAGTTCAAGGACCTGGAGTTTGGATCTCCAATTGTCTCACTGAGCAAAAAGCCTGCGTATAGTAGCTTCCAGGCACCCAAACTTCCCTGCAGAGGTGAGTGGCCCCCAAGTTTCTTCCATGTATTAACAAGGTCAGTGAGGTTAACCCATAAGCTGGTTAAATATCAGTAAAGGAAAATTTGGTATAAGCTTAATTTTGGAACGTTGTGAATGAGAGGACATTTTCTTAAGCAAATGCTTAAATTAATACCAAATGCATCGTTACTGCATTTGAGTTAAGATCTGTATTGCATAGAGTATATAATTCTTTACATTTAAATATTAATATACTGTAGATAACTTCCAAGCCTCATTATAAAGCCTAATAAAACCCCAAAAGTTTTGTCTTAAATCAAAAAGTTGCTGTAAATTATTTCAGGTTTGATGCCTTTTTCAAGCATATTTCAAAAAGAGAACCCATTTCCCTCTACATTTCTATAGCAGTGGGTTTTAAATGATGCAAAGAGTATGGGAAATATCCAAATGGAAATTCAGCCATTTTATGTGAAAATTAAATCTTTTTGTGTAAAATATGAATTAGAAAAGCAACATTTCACAGCATTAGTTTCAGTGTTTAATTTAAGGGGAAGAAGCAGAAAGGGCTCATTGTCTTGGAGGGGAGGTGACCTGAAGGGGTTGGCCAAAAGGGCAGTAGGACTTAGAGAGAAAGAGAAAAGCGATTACATTAATTTTAATGGCACAATAGCAGTTTTCAATAAGCTTTATGACAGCAGAAAAGATTGATTTTTTTTGCACTTTGTGCTAAAACGTGCAGTGTCCTAAGCTGCATTTTGCCAGAAATCTAATACCTGTAATTTATTGTATCCCATATTCTCAATGTTAAAAGAGGAAAGAAGGCAAAAGTCTGAGGGCTTAAAATATAATGGACTGTAGATTCATTGCTAAAACTCAATTGGAGTCCTAAAGATTTCCTTTTAATTTTAAAATGCACTTAACAAAAATTAAAAAGTACAAGAATAGCTGTAAAATGGTGTCAGAACACTGTGTTTTCCACATTCTCGCTATAAGAAATGATATGAATTTCCAGAGTCTGAAAGTGGGAGCAAAGAGCCTGTCGTTTAAACAGAAGACACGCTGTTCTGAGCAAAGACTCTCCAGTCTGCATGCCATATTTTGCTAGAATGAGAGACCAAGAAGCACATTTCTCTTCAGTAGACTTATGCTGTAGTCTAAAGGTCAACACTGCCCTACTGTTTCTTGGTCTTTTTTATACCCTGCAGTCAGAGTGATGACATCCAGATTTTCTCTGTAAGTCACCATTGCCTTGGACACTACAAAATGCAGTTTCCTTCAGGAAATCTCTTCTACACACCAAATCTATCATCTTGATAACCATAGTACTGATTTCAATGAAGACTCTAAAACATGGGGAGAAATGTACCAGATTGCCATCAGATTAAGATGACCTAGAGCTTTTGGCTTTCCTCAAGCTTAGGATAAGCCATTCATATAAAGCAGCCACTGAAAGGTATTAAAATAAGATAATCAGTTAAAATTGTCATCCAGATGAGAAGTAATATTTAATTCCATGTAAATGGAACAGTGAAAAATTAGAGTAGTCCTTTTTAAAAAAAAATTAATATTTATTCATTTTTGAGAGAGAGACAGAGATGGAGACAGAGACAGAGACAGAGCATGAATGGGGGAGGGGCAGAGAGAGAGGGAGACACAGAATCCAATGCAATCTCCAGGCTCTGAGCTGTCAGCACAGAGCCAGACATGGGGCCTGAACCCACAAACCATGAGATCATGACCTGAGCTGAAGTTGGGTGCTTAACCGACTGAGCCACCCAGGCACCCCTAAAAAATTAGAGTACCTTTAAAGGGAGAGAACTAAGATGTAGAAAATTTGGAAGCCACACCATATAAGGACTCCTTTAGAAACCTCACGTACCTTTTCTTAAGAAGAAAGGATTTGGGAAGAAGGAAAGGAAGAGTATGATCAGTGCCTTCAGATATATGACCATCTTTCTATCAGAAAAAGGATTAGAATTCTGGTGAGCTTCTAATGTCAGGTCCAGGACAAAGAGGTGAAAATAATGAAGAAGTAGATGGTTGTTCATGGTTGACCACGACTATAGGACAATTGAGGTTGTAATGGAGGGGATGGTTCCAAAAAATAATGACTTCCCCGTTACTTCAGGAAGAGCCTAGATGTTCTAAGGAAGTGAAATGATTCCAAAAATGACAGCACAGCTGGTATTTGGTGCACCTTGTGCCCTTATTACAAAGCCATCGGTGTTCATCTTTCAGACTTATCAAAGGAAGAAATGGTCACTCGATTTTATCTTATAATACATGCCTCATGTGTTTGTCACAGAGTTCACCAAATATATATTGTAAATATTTAGCAACAGCCATTATGTCCCAGGTATTTTGCTAGATGATAGGAATAAAATAGGAAACAAGATAAACAAAGTCCTTGAACTTAGAAGATTCTCTCTTGCTGGTAGTAATCTCCAGTTTGGTAAGTATTAAGGAAGGATAAAGGATCTGTTGTGATTGAGGCACACATGGTAAGTGTGCTAATACAGAACGGTTGTGTTCATAGAAGTGGAGTGGGAAGGGGAGGTCTGTGAAGTATTTATTCTGAAGATATAAAATTCACACAGAGTCATGCAGGCTGAATAGTACTTACCTAGATGAAATAGACTGAAAGGTTGGGGGAAAGAATAGAGAAAAAGTGTTCCAGGGAGAAGAAAGTATTTGTGAAGCCCCAAGATTTAAAAGGGGTGGCAGAGAGCTATGAATACTCAATGTGTTTGAAGAACTAAAAGAAATTCAATGGCTATATTGCAAGGCACTTGCTAAACTTTAAACTCCCTGGATCAGCTTTCTTTTTAACCACTGTTATCACATGAACGGTTAAAGAAGTTATTTGTTGTATCAAAATGAATTAATATGCAGTTTGAGGGAGGAGTTGGTATTACTAGAAGTTAAATTCTTACAAAGTTAAGCAGGGCAGATCACATAAGGCCTAATAAGATCTTAATATTTTTTGACTGATCCTAGAAGAAATTAGGATCCAGGAAAGAGTTTTAATTATATAACCAATCAAGAGCTATTGTCTTTGTAGAAAAAACAATATCATTTTATTTTTATCAACTATAACACATCAATCCAGACTTTTAAAAAGGATTTTATATCAATCATATTTTGTCAGAGGCTTTTTAGTAAAAATATTTCCAATATCAGACCACAATATGTGAATTGACATACAATTATCTGTAATTCATCGAATAAGTTTTACTTCTATTAAAGAAAAATACAAAGGGGTTTTTATTTTTAGTTGGGTTGTAAAAAACACATTTTTGAATCTTAAAATGGAATATGAATATTTTAGAGTGGTTTGTTTTTATTTATTCAATAAAATAAACACAATTTAGGACTATTTTAAAGATTAAAGTTCTATCAAAGGAAGAAAGTGAAAAGATGCCTAACTGCACGTATTTCATAGCATAGAGGTGAGTGAGCATTTAAAGGGCATGGAATAATTTCATGTACAAAACAAACCATTTACTAAATGATACCTTAGTACCTTAGAAGAGTTAATTTACCTAACATGGGGGAACACTTTCCTCACAGGGAGTAGTTTTCTCTTCTCAGACTCTTGATAATTTTTGAATTAAAAAAAGGGTGAAATAAATGGTCAGATGTAATCTGTCTTTTGTATATTGATTGTAATTACTATTAATCTTGGTGATTGCTACTGATGAAGACAGATTTATTCCTGCTAAAATGGAGAAGTCTTTGCTTTCAGAGTTTTTTTTTATTTTCTTTTTACATATTTATTAGTCTTTCACAAAGTACTCGATTAATCTTCAGACTTAAATTAGCAAACCCATCAAGCATTTGTCTCATTAAATGTAGGCAATGGAAATTCTAGAATAAAGTGATGCTTTGCCAAATTCACTCTTGATGCAGAATCATCGGTCATGTCAATTCAGAAATCCAGAAAACTCTATAGTTGCTAGACTTATCATTATACTTCACCTACTTCTGAAAGAGAATTTTGTTTGTTCACAGTAAAAACATACCCACTCCTAGAACCTTGCCTTAAATCTCCCAGTAAAACTGTAGCTAAGAAAACATCTCAGTGCAATAGGGTGCAGGTAACAGAGGCATGATAGAAGAATAATCCAGCATCCTTTGAAGTAACAAAATGAATTCTTCAATGGAAGCCCAAGAAATGTAAAAGTCTACAACACTGTGAGCAAGTACTGATAGGCATAATGGAATATGGATGAATTATAAAAGAGGCAGAGTTAAACTTATATCATAAGCTGATCACTGGGCATTTGAATGTAAAATAGTACAATAGTCAGCTTGCAAACTTTAAGGGATTTTTCTCATATGGAATAGATAATACAAATCTATCCTGCTGATTGTCACATATAGAGTCTGAGAAGATCCAAGGCTGGGTTCAAAGGCCATCTCTATTATTAGGCAATACTTTTCTTTGTTGCCTAAATAGTCCCATTTTTCCTTCTGCCAATGTCAACTATCATTCTAGATACCTTAGTTTTCTTAAATTTTGCTTAATTTGCATTTATGGCCCTAATGGGGTTTATGCACTGAACTGTGTCTCCCCAACCAAATTCATATGTTGAAGTCCTAACCTCCAGTATCTCAGAGAGTGACTATATTGGAGATAAGCTTTTAAAGAAGTGATTCAAGGGACGCCTGGGTGGCTCCGGCATTTAAATGTTGGACTCTTGATTTCAGTTCAAGTCATGATCTCATGGTTAGTAAAATCCAGCCCTGTGTTGGGCTCTGCACTGACAGCATAGAGTCTACTTGGGACTCTCTCTCTCTCTCTCTCTCTCTCTCTCTCTCTCATCACACATACACACACAATAAACAAATAAATGTTTAAAAACTTTAAAAAAAAAGAAGTAATTCAAGTAAAATGAGGTCTTTAGAATGGGCTCTAATCCAATATGATTTGTGTTTTTGTAAGAGATTAGGACACAAACACAAATGGAAGACCATGTGAAGAAAGACACCAGAGGAAGACTACCACCTACAAGCCAAAGAGAGAGGCCCTCTGAAGAAATCAACATTGCCAATTTCTTGATCTTAGACTTCTCTACTCTTCTAGAACTATGAGCAAAAAAATTCGTTGTTTAAGCCACCCAGCCTGTGATACTTCATTTCAGTAAAAACTGAAAATAGGAAACTAATGCATAGGGGATTAGGAGAAATTCTAGAAAAAGTTATCTCCTGGTAGAAAAAGCCCATAATCCTAGGAGTTATTGGTGCTTAGAAAAACACCATACTACAGGGAAATGATGTTCTGCAGAGTTCTTTAAGTTTGGAGTTTTATGCTTTAATAGTATAAGACAGGCATGAAATTCAGTGATATTCAATGTCTTTAACCCTCTGGATGTATCTGGTCATTGTACCAACAACTTTTGACATAGCATATTACATTTTGAACTCAATTCTAGTTTTTTAAAGAAATACAAGATTAAGGAAGTACAGGTTTGAATTGATTCTTAGAAGCAATCATACCTTTTACCTTCATGAGATTCCAAACTCGACTCAATGTACTACTGATTAATTTTATTCAGGAAAAAAAAAAAAACTTAGATATCTTAAAAGTAGGAAGAATAATTACATGTTTAATAGTTAAATCATCCCCAATAAAACCATTACCAAAATACAACAATTTTCAAAATGTCTTATTTTCTCTATTTATAACTATTATCCATTTTAATGAACTATTTAAAATAAATCCAAAGCGTTATGTCATTTCACCCTTGCTATGTAGCACTAAAAGTATGGATTTTTAAAATATAACTATGTTTTATTATTGTATCCAACTAAACTAAAATCATTCTGATATCATCTTAGATTAGTCCATAATCAAATTTCCATGTTTGTGCTTTTTAGCAATTGGCAGTCAGTTCAAACAAGAATCTGAAACAAGGTCTACACGTTATATTTGGTTGTTGTGTCTCTTAAGTCCTTTAGGCTAGAGCAAAGCATTTTAGCCTTCTCCTTATCCTTAATGTATTTATTTTTCTTTATTATAGAAATTATGTCCATTGTCCTGTAGAAAGAATCATATTGTAATTTTTTTGTTTATTTCCTTCTGGTGTCATTTAATTTGATTCTCTAACATCCTCATTTCTGCTTCCTGTAACTCCAGATTAGCTCTAGATTCAGACCTCACATTTGGGGAAAAAATACTTCGTGAGTAGTATTGTGAGCATCACACTGCATCATATCCGGAGGCAAGTAATAATGTCTGTAGTCCCACTGTTACTTCTTGGGTGGTTAGAATGTTTTAACATTCTAATACTTGATCCTTCCATTGCAAGTTTTGCCTCAACCTTTCATCTGATGGTTAATCGACTGATGGTTATTGCTTGAATCAATTATTTAATTAAGTGTGGCAAATGGTTATTTTCTAATTTTACAATTTCTTTACCAAGTTAGCCTGAGTTTTTCTGTAAAGAAAATAACTTCTCAGCTGAAACTATTTGGTTCCCTGAAATACAGTTAGTATGAAAGGGATAGAATAAGTTCTAGGTGCCCTCATTACTTCCAATAGTTTCCAATGATTTATTTGCTTGTCATTTATATGGCTTTCTCTCATTTATTTGACAATCATCATGAACTTATGGAGATTTATTGATATAGTATGTGTTTAGTTATTTGCATTTATTATTCTTTTTGATGCTCAGATAATCACATCATTGGTAAATGCTAGCTAGGCCTTTCAGGTTGTCTCTTCTGTCCTTTGGACAAAAGCTATCACTTTCTTGCTTTTAAGCATAAGCTCTGCTAGGTTCATCTTCAAATTTCTTAGCAACCTAAAATCAGCCATTCACCGAAGAATCCATTATTCATTCCCTTTAGGGGGATGGTACTTGGAAGCTAAATTCTAAGCACCCAAATCAGGAACAGTCTATGTGCCCACCATATATGCCCAGGGGCATGCTGACATTCTTCGTACTATTCAAAAGCATTTACTGTAAGCAGTACAAAAGCAAGAAATGTTTATGCCTTTTAATTTATTGTTCTTAACTCAGAACTCTCATTATCATGTAGTTGCATTTTTCTGAATGCTTTTCAGTATAATCACTGTAGAGGTCAACAATAGAAGCTTACTATGAAGTATAGTATATAATGTAGAAGTACATTATCAAAGTTGCATTACTTAAAAATTCAGATAACATATTATTAGAGAAAATTCACAGAAGAGCAACAGTATCATAACTAAGAAAGAGTATGGTAAGAGAGAGGTTGAAAAAGTAAATTTGAAATGTGAAGTGGTCAGTTGTACACTCTGGAAAATGGTAGAAATTCTAAACTTCAATGTCCTGTTCCTACTGTTTCCTCAGGCAATGGCAGTTATGATGGGAGTAACACATGTGATTCTGGTTGGAATCCTGTTTTCTTTACAAAAGGAAACATAGTTTCTATAATTTACTGACAGGAAGAACAACTTATAAAGCACTTTTTTTTCTTTTTTTTCCTTTTTTTTTTTTCTTTTTGCTATTCCAAGAGGACCAAAATAAAAAGATCACCAGAGGAAGCCCCAAATAGTTTAGAACTTGAGGAACTCTTAAGCATCTTAAGGGAAACTTCTTTATGGAAGGGAAAACTAGTGATCATAGACTTGTCACAATCACAAAGCACATATCCAGCAATATGGAGAATTCAGCTCATGGCTCTCTACTATCACATATCACTCTCTAGTAAAGAAATAAACTTATGTCCTTTTATCTCTTCATACCTCCTATCTTACCACTGTATGAGAATTGGCCTTCATATTTTTAAGGTATTTTTAGCAACCATAATGTTATTTTTATATTTTAATGTAATTTACCAAAAGGTTTTGTGTGTGTGTATACATATACATATATATACACACATATATATACATATACATATATAAATATACATATATGATATACATACATATTGCCTATATATACATATATACATATATGTGTATATATGTATGTGTATGTATATACACACATATAAATATATATGTGTATACATAGATACATATATGTAAACACACACACACATATAGTAAAAATCAATGATTAGACAATTCAATAGAACCAATCCTAAAAACAATGTCTTATTCCACTTGGTTATATATGAAATTTTCATACATAAATATGTAATTGTTTGACTAGGATGTTTCTCCCCCTTAAGACACCTTCAGAATTCTGTGAATCATCATTTGCTTTATTTGCAGAAGATATGAGGAATCACGTTTTGTGTTGTCTTATTAAACAATTTGGAAAACTGACTCAAATTCAATCACTGACACACAAAAAGAAAATTACTTTTAAGATATCAGTCTGACTTTCATCCTTCAAAGAACACTCTGACATTAGATGTTGATAGTTTAGCAGAAATTCCAGGGCCCAAGGCTGTTTTACAGCAGCTGCTTTATTGATCCAGACCACATTCAGTTATTTGTCATGGTATTTTCTAAAAATCTAACTTGCTTGTGTTCAGAGGTGGAAGAAAAGAGCAACAAATGCTTGCTCTTGCCTCCTAGCAAAATAACGTGAAAATTCTGACATTATCCGGTGACAGGAGACTTTCGCCATCTTTAAGTCAAATATTTCAGGAAAATACAGATTTCAAGATTGCTAAGTGGATAAGCACCATAGAAAACAGTATCTTGTGGTTAGTGATATGGGCTCTAGATTCATATTGATGGAATACCTTATTAGCCATGTCATCTTTGGCACATTACTTAGTATCCATAAGCTTTAATTAGCCACTTATGAAGTCAGGATAATGATAGGAGCTCAGCAACAATATTTTTCTGAGGTGATGCATGCACCATGGCTGGTTCATAAAAAGTTTTCAATAAATTTTTGCTCCAATTATTCACATTATCAATATATAGAGAGTTATATTACTAATATGAATAATAATAGGTAGTTCCCAAAGACATGAAGTTCATTGTCTTACACTAAGTTTCAGAGGAGTAAGTTTATAAAATTTTACTTTCATTAGTTGGTAATGAAAACTGAAAACAAAGAAAGAAAGGGAACTAAATGTGTTTGGTATACACAATTTTTTCCAGAGTGCCTGCAAGTGTTTAATGTAAATACTTCTGCAAGAAATTTTTACTGGATAGACGAATGTAACGCTAAGAGCTAAAATTCTCTAGGACCCACAGCATAAACCTGAGCTGAAGTCATTTAGGTTAAACTAAGGTCTCAAATGTGTAAATGTTTTAGATACTGGAACTCAATAGCTAGTGTGGAAGATAGCACACTTTGAAGAATACCAAAAAATTGGAGACAAGTGACAGGCCAGAAGAAAAAATCTTTCTGTTTTGTAAAGACTTTCTTCAAATCCCTGCCAGGTAATGAGTTAAAGATTACTTTTGTGGTTCTAAAGGTGTTTTCACGTACTTATTCATATTGTGTTGCAATTATTTCTTTTGTAACTAATCCTTTGAAAATGGATGCACACACGTGTACACATGCCTGTGCACGCATGCACAAACACACACACACACACACATACACACACACACACACACTTATCTTTCCTTGTGCCCTAGCAAAAACAGAGGATATTATAATCAGATTGAGAAGGGAAAATGGGTGGGATATTCACTTCCAATCCCCCCTCTCTGTAAAGAGAGCTTTCCTACACTTCTTCCTTTCTAGTCTTACATTTTATTCTAATACACTTTTGCCTGCTGCTGAAAAAAAAAAGGGGGGGGGGGGGCAAAATGGGCATAAAGGTCTCAATTAGCAGTCCCTGACACATCATATTTAAGGAAAGAGCAAGACTTCTCTAAAAACAACATAATCCTCAAAGAATCACCAGGTAAAAATTATGATGGCTTTTTATATCATTACGGAACAGTTTTTGGGTCCTGAAAATGAGTCTACTATAAGTTCTCGTTCTCCAAATCCATCTCCCTGCTTTAAGACTCACTTAGCTACACAAAGACGTATGTGCCAAGGGACACATCATGATAAAACAGATACAAATTCCTGCCCTTGTAGAGCAGAAGATATAAACATAACTCATGATCACCACAAGTATCAAAACTGCCCAAGAAGTTGGGCCTCAAATACTGACAACAATACCTGAGGGAATAAGGTGTGGAAAAAAGGAGGTTATATTATAACTGTCCTGATGGCCTGAAATTGAGGATCATATCTGCCATTTCACTATTACAGCTCTCGTTTTCTTTAAAATGAATGTGATTGGATCCATTGATTTCTAAAATTTCTTCCAGCTCTTCAATCCGATTAAACAATACTTTGATGTCTTTAAGGAGTTAGCATATTGCAAGAGAGGTCAATTGCTTAAATCCAATAATTTCTATTTTCTTTAATTTTGTTATTTTGCTAAACTTTTAAATACCCACAGTCTAATTCAGATTCCCTCAGTTAAAACAAATGCTCATGTGAATCATTCAATTCAGTGATATTAAGATGACATAGATAAACACACTTCTATTTTCTAACTGAATCTTTATACCAGACTTAATTCCTTTTCTGTTGTATTCTCTAAAGTAAAAGTTGGTAAAAATAATTGTATTGTCCGCATATAATAACTCCATAATTTGGTTTCCACTCACAGACTATTAGAATACCTGACCTCCAAGATGCTGTTAATGCAGTTTTGAAATTTAATTTTGATGTATTGATTTTTTCCTAGGGGATGAGAACTATTCCAAATGGAAAATATGATTTGCGGTTTATTTTTTACTAGTAGGGAAAAGCCTAAAGGAAATGTTCATAAAAATAAGATTTAGTTATAAAGCAAAATGAAAATCAGAATTAACTTTTGTTTATAATTATGTCAGTTGTTAAAATAAGTCAGTTGAGGGCATTTTTGGCAGTCAGTTAATGCTGGAGTAGGGGAGCTAATGGTCTGTTTTTGTGTGAGATATTGTTCGAAGGAAAAGAATTGTTGGACTTCATAAAATTAATCACCTCATCCACTAAATACAGTGGACTTACAATATCATTTTAAAAATCTACAGTCTTGTTAGGTAAGTAAAGAAAATTTGTAAATAATTTATCTTTTATAAACCAACATAACTAAACCATTATTTTCTATAAATTATTTTAGTTTAAATGAGCAAGATTAGGAAGAAAGTCTCCAAACACTGAAAGATCAAGGTCATCTCTTTTTTCCTAACATTCAACATTCCGATGCAATTATTGCTACAGTACAGCCATGTGTGTGTCCCTCGTTATTCCCTTCAGTGCCACATGCAGTATATGAAACAGTGTAGGCATTCAACAAAGGATGTGTGGGATTAACTTGAATTGTCTCTTAAAAGACTAGATAGAGTTTAGAATAGAACTCTGCATTATATCTACTAAAGCATAATTTGAAATTTTACCTATTTTTATGTTCGTGTATATCTTGCAAATATACTTTGCCTCTGTATTTCTATAGATTTATTATGATATAACACTCATTTATCTTATAAGCCAAGGAAAAATTGCTTTACTAAAAGTGTGGTTTAGCAAATCTGAACTTTTTTTAATGTTTATTTATTTATTTTTAGAGAGAGAAAAAGAGAGTGTGAGTAGGGGAGGGAAAGAGAGCAAGGAAGAGAGAGAATCCCAAGCAGACTCCTTGCTGTCCGGACAGAGCCCCATGCAGGGCTCCATCTCATGAACTGGGAGATCATGACCTGGGCCGAAATCCAGAATCTGAGGCTTAACCAACTGAGCCACCCAAGCGTTCCTACTTTTATATCATTATTCATTCTGCCTCCACCCCCCTGCCCCTTTTAAAATAGTTTTTTTACTGAAACATCTCCTTTGCTATAGAGGGAGGGCTTTTTCTGGCTTTTCGGTATCATCCCAGCATCCTTCTTGTTTGACTTTATGTTTACAGTTCTCTTTTTGTTTTGTTTTGTTTGTTTATTTTTGAGTGAGAGAATGATCAGGGGAGGGGCAGTGGAAGAGTGAGAAAGAGAGTCATAAGCAGCCTGACCCATGAGAGCCACATGTGGGGCTCAGTCTCACAACCATGAGATCATGACCTGAGCTGAAATCAAGAGTCAGATGCTTAACTGACTGGGCCGCCCAGGTGCCTCAATGCTTATAGTTTCTTATTTAACGTATGCCATCCCTAGAGTCCTGCCCAGAGGGCAGCAACGGGGCCTACCTATAGTTTCAGGGCCTTGCAGTGCCTGCCGTTTAATAAGTGCACTTAACAACGGGTCTTAAAATTACATTTATTATAAATTACAAAATTACATTATATAACAGCTCAGACAATATTTATCATTGAATTACAAGATGGCTAAGGGAGACAATAATACAATGCAGAGGGGAGAAAATATATCCTTCTGAGATTGACCACAGAGGCTGAACTCCAAACTCACCTTGATGATGTGCTCGCTGGGGATTTAAATCTGGAAGTATCTACAGTGCTTATTCTGCTATTTTCCATCTGTGTTGCTCCCAGGAGCAGAGCACACCTGCACTGAGGACAGCATACAATTTTGTGACTTTATTAAAGCCTTTCCCAGTGCCCTTGAACCCTTCTGGGAGCTGGAGAAAGCTGCACACAGCACTCTTTTCTTAAGGGACAGACTACAAAATGAAGAATCTTTCAGTTTCTGATTTTTTTCGGCCACAGAGTGAACTTTCCTAAATTCATTATTTATAAAATGTAAATATGACATTTATGTGCAAAAGGTCAGAAACAATCATCTACACATATTCCAAGCAAATTAACCTTAAAATGTATTTTTTTACAAGTCAAAAAAAATCTCATTGAATTTCAATTCAATATAAAGTTTTAATTTACTTAATTTATTTAAGATGTGGGATCTATTTTTCCCCTCATGAAATACCAATAATTTAAATCATCCTGTAAAGAGTTGAGTGGCCCTCATTATATTAAGTTATATTAAGTTAACTACATTCAAATTAAGCTTACATTTTTCTTTTATCAATTATATCTAGACTTCATCACTTCAATTTTTTTTAATTATTCAATTGATTCAGTGTACAGGATGGAACTCCCATTTCTGATTTTCACATCTGAAGACATTTCATTACCTTTCCTCAATAGTGATTTTCTTCACACAAAATCAACCAACTGATAAAACACTTTAAAGAATTCTTTGTTATTCTGGCAACTGGCTGGCTTGTAAAAATTGCAGTTAATCTTTATTTATAGCTTTGTTCCCAATAGTGTCTTGTTCTTGTGAGGAATCCCTTTAATTTCCTCTCTATAATATTTCCACAAACATATTATGAACACAAACGATGATTTGAAAAACAGCTAGTTCTTTAGAAATTAATCAGAATGTGCAAATTATATTTCAAAAATAGTTTCTTCAAATTCTATTGTGTTAATTGTGTGTTAATTGCTATGTAAAAACAGAATTTTTTGGTCACACAGCGCAAAACAACACAGATTCAGTAGGTCACCAAGGAATGAGGTGGGTAAAGGAAGATTATAATCATTATGTACATCTTAATTCCAAACATCTACATTAAAAGAGTGGTGGTCTGTTATGTAGCCTTCTCGGTCATGACTCAGAGCCTTACCTCATACTTTCTCTCTGCTGGATTTCCCTATGAAGGCCTTCCTTCCAATTGGTATTTATCATTTACTTCAAGCTACAGCTCTTCAGAAAGTATGGCTACCCGGTGTACTATAAACTAGTGCCCCTAAAAATCAAACAATAAACAATCAACAAGTAAGGTTGACCAAAAGGAATCAAAGCAATCACGCCAACCCCCTTCTCAGTGTGTAGGAGACATCAGAGAGTAGAGGATCCTATCACACCGAGATCTCCTGGCTCATTCCAGAAGGACACCAGCTACTTAGCTTTAAGTACAACCATCTATCTCAATGTAAGCTGTGGGTGGCAGACCAAAATGAAAATATTGTCTCTTATTCAAAAAACAGAAAAGAAACGTTTTCCTTTTTTTCTGTAATTTCTTTCTTGTTATGCTGTTTTTATTTTTATTTATTTATTTAGAGAAGGTGTGAGTGAGTGAGGGGCAGAGAGGAGAGAGAGAGAAAATCCCAGGAGGGGCACAGAGGGGGAGAGAGAGAGAGAGAGAGAGAGAGAGAGAGAGAGAAAGAGAAGCAGGGCTCACCTGAAGTGGAGCTCGAATTCACCCAATGTGGGGCTGGAGCTCATGTTAAGGTGTTTTCAAATTGCTATTTTATTGCTGCACTCCTTGGGATACAGAATACTTGCCAGATATGAGCTGGCTTTCCTAGTCTCCCAGGGCCCTGAACAACGACTTGCAGGCTAGTGTGGGCACTGGACCCTGAACCTCTCTTTGCTCCAAGCCCTGGCTGGCTTCAGAAGGGGATGGTTGGTGGGTGGGGTCAGAAAAGTAGACCATGGAGAACCCCTCCCCAGGAGGCAGTGGGAGGGGAGACCACGCCGAAGGTAAGACTCCACGAACCTGGTATATGCTCATTTCACTGACTTCATTTAAAAGAGACACAAATTCAAATATAAAGTTATTAAGAATTTTAAGGCAGAATCAAACCCGAGCACAGGACACACTTTGGAGCACAGGGCCCTGGGCTACTGCTCTGTGCTTAGGGGCAAGCCGCAGGCTCTGACTGTAGGTGCTAGTTGTGGGAGGTTTGTGAGGAAGAGTTGAGAGAGGGGTGAGTAGGAGAAAGGATGAACGAAGGCTATTCTTGAAATTCAGTCTTTTCTGGGTTTGGACTGGATCTTGAGACTAGACTCATGACACCATTATATCCTGTCTCATAACAACAACAATAAACTGTGATTTTCTCAACCACAGACAGACCTGAGATTAAGGAATGGAATGACAGGATATGTCTGAATGGAGAGTTGGGCCAAGTGAGTCCATCTGGTTCAGCATGGCCATCAGTAGCCCTTGGGAGCTGCAGAGCTCAAAGCT
The DNA here is from genome assembly GCF_016509475.1 of Prionailurus bengalensis. Taxonomy (NCBI): domain Eukaryota; kingdom Metazoa; phylum Chordata; class Mammalia; order Carnivora; family Felidae; genus Prionailurus; species Prionailurus bengalensis. Next base: position 52,460,861 of record NC_057360.1, read on the forward strand.
CCCAACTGGAACCAGAAATTATCATTTTATTACCATTATCTTTCTCAGGGGGCTTGCTCCTGGTTCCTGGGCTGCCATAGCCTGGGGTTAGGGTTTGACTCAAGTCCATAGTTCCTGGGCTTGGGTTTGGCTCCTTTGTATGGTTTAAGTAAAGTGTACATTAACATACATACTAGGAAGGGTAGTCTCTCCAGAAAAAGTTGGTAGAGTTGCCTGCTTCCACAACTTTTTTTTTTTAAGACAGAAGTGATCTTGTCCCCCTCTGTTTAAAACCTTTAGTTGTTTCGCAATGTCCTTAAAATAAAGTCCACTTGCCCTTTGCAGATGGCTTTACCTAGCTATTTCCTATCCCTCCAATATGACATTTAGGTTAGGAATATCTTATGAACCCTCTTTGGTTGCCAATATCATAGCTTTCAGTTCTAGAATATAGCTTTTAACTTATCTATTATTTTTTCCCATTAGTCTTAAGGTCCTTGAGAGGAAAAATGTCCCAATTATTACTGAATTCCTAGAGTTTCACAGTGCCTGACACATCAGAAGCTCAATAAGTATTAGTTAAATGAATGAATATTGATCTTTGAATTTTGTCTATGGGGGTGCAGGGGGAGGAACAACAAGCTGATGAGATTTTGGAGTAAGAAAATACCAAGAATATTCATTACAGAATGAAGTCCATCATGATCCCAAGAGTAACAGTTGGCACATCTCCTTCTCCCTATTCTCTGCACCTGGCATGACAGTGGAGAGGGGATGGTGATTGAATTTGCATCAGGCAAGCTTCACAGTCTTTTGGATCCATGTCGACTCCACAATAGGCTCTATCCCTGGAAGGTCTGCTGCAGCCACAGCTGTGGCCCCTCCCCCTTTGAATGCTGCTCTCCATTGCATTGAGCTGGATCATGTAGAATTCACTTTAAAATGTGACAGCAGATGCTATCACATCTGCCACAACCTCAGAGTGGATCTTTCCCAAGACTGCTCATCAATTTTAAAGCACTTTCACAGCAAAATGCAGAACAAAATTCAGAATCTGGTAAGAGGCATAGCTGCAGCTACATTTCCAAGACCTTCAAAATCTGGGCGTTGTTTGCCATTAACGCACCCACTAGTAACAAGTGCTTTCAAAGAAGAACATCAGTGGTCATAGTTCACTGGACATGGTGAACACTGGACAAAGTATCATGGACAAGGTTTTGACTCTATTCGTTCAGATCTATAGGGGAATATGATGACACTCACCAAATTGAATGTAGATCATTATTATCTGTTAGTGTTTGTGAAATTTTAGATTTCCAGGTGCTGACTGCACAACTTTTAGTGCATCTCTATATAACCTGTATCATAACTCATCTAATAAAGTCAGGAAATTAACTCATACTTGAATTAAAAAAGGAAATTATTAATATCACTGAAACAAATGGGAAACAAGTAAAATTGTCATAAATAGGAACTGTGAAAATAAATATAATGAAAACAGAAGTATTCAACTAAAAATTAAGCTCAACTTATAAAATTTAAAATAAACAAAATAAAAATTAAAATGATATGTCTTGGTGTCCCTTAATTTAAGGCAAATAAAAAGTACTTCGTCAACAATAAAACTGTGTTGGGGGAGGGGTGGTGGTGTGTGTGTGGGTGGGTGGGTGTTAACCAGATCTGAGACTGCATATTACTTGTATATCTTTTTTGGAAAGGGTAATGTATTTGACCTCAGATAGAGTCTAAAGAGGAACATCACTGCCCCATGCTCCTCAGGTTTGCACAGGCGAGGTTTCCCATAAACATGCTCCATCTTCTCTCCACTTTACCACTTATTCCACCATAATGAAGGTGAAGAAACTTCTCTAGGTGAGAGCTTGTCAGAGAGCACTGGGCACATGGAATGCCGCTTCTCCCTTTTTCTTTTTGGGAGCAGGTGTGGCCTCAGAGATTCCTGCCCAGTTGGGAGGCATGCCTGTTCTTCTGTGGTAACTCATTTTTTTCCAGAAGAGCCAGCAGCATCAGGGGAATAAAGATGATGTTTGGCTAATCTGGAGGCTGTTTTTTACCCTCATGGAGAACATTCCCTCCGTCAGTGTTGCCTTTATTTACTCTCAGAAGAGAGTAGATTAAACCTGCCTAATTTTAAGGTTCAATATAAGCTCAATAAATTAGCTAATATTGTCTTAAATCATCTCCTCTGATCTGTAGTAATAAAAATAATGTATTTTTTATACCTATTGCTCTTTTATTCCTCAAATTATTCAGAACCAGAACAAGGAAGAGGGTCATTATTTTGAGTGGTGGCCCTCTGTGACTCTCAACGTATGACAGTAAGAATTAATTCCTAACCAGATGAGTTTTTATTAAATTTTCTTTATTCCAAGAAACCAAGTGAGATTATTTCTTAAATGTGTTCTTATTCTGAATGTGTTAATTTATTTGATCATATCTGAAAGGCCATAGAAGAGAGATTTCTTATCCACTCCCTTCTAATTTAGGAAAATATGTAAGAAGAATGTATCAAGGTTTTACAATACTTCTTTATAATGTTAAAATATTCTCTGGGAGTGTCCAGACAAGTTAAAAATAAAACAATTCAAAATTAAAATGTTTAAGGATGTCTGGGTGGCTCAGTTGGTTAAGCGACCAACCTCAGCTCAGGTCATGATCTCAACGGTTTGTGAGTTTGAACCCCACATCGGGCTCTGTGCTGGTTGGGGCAATGTCTGCTTGGGATTCTCTCCCCACCCCTTCTCTCTCTCTGCCCCTTTCCCGCTAGTGCTCTCTCTCTCTCACTCTCTCAAAACAAATGAATTTTTTAAAAATTAAAATGTTTTCAACGTTGCTCCTCATCAGGGAAATACAAATCAAAACCACACTCAGATATCACCTCATGCCAGTCAGTGTCCAAAATGAACAAATCAGGAGACTATAGATGCTGGAGAGGATGTGGAGAAACGGGAACCCTCTTGCACTGTTGGTGGGAATGCAAACTGGTGCAGCCACTCTGGAAAACAGTGTGGAGTTTCCTCAAAAAATTAAAAATAGACCTACCCTATGACTCAATAATAGCACTGCTAGGAATTTACCCAAGGGATACAGGAGTACTGATGCATAGGGGCACTTGTACCCCAATGTTTATAGCAGCACTCTCAACAATAGCCAAACTGTGGAAAAAGCCTAAATGTCCATCAACTGATGAATGGATAAAGAAATTGTGGTTTATATACAAAGGGCCATGTGAAATATGGCCCTTTGTAGCAACGTGGATGGAACTGGAGAGTGTGATGCTAAGTGAAATAAGCCATACAGAGAAAGACAGATACCATATGGTTTCACTCTTATGTGGATCCTGAGAAACTTAACAGAAACCCATGGGGGAGGGGAAGGAAAAAAAAAAGAGGTTAAAGTGGAAGAGAGCCAAAGCATAAGAGACTCTTAAAAACTGAGAACAAACTGAGGGTTGATGGGGGGTGGGAGGGAGGGGAGGGTGGGTGGTGGGTACTGAGGAGGGCACCTTTTGGGATGAGCACTGGATGTTGTATGGAAACCAATTTGACAATAAATTTCATATATTGGAAAAAAATAAAAATAAATAAAAATTAAAAATGTTTAAACAACTTTTGATTGATTGTCTACATAAATACAGTAAGAAGACTTGCTCCCAGGGCCTCGGGTATGCAAAGTCTGATACGGTAATGAAAATTACAGCACATTCTAGGTATTAGTAGTGGTCTCAGCCCTCTTTTAATTTTGACAACAATCCAAAAGATAAATACTCATATTCCTTTTTTTCCCAGCAGATTAAATAAAAGCTCAGAAACATGGGGTTGCATAAATCATAACTCACACAAATCATAAGTGAAAGAACCAATTCAAGTCCAGTTCAGTCTTGCCTGACTTGAGGCCAACTGTTGATTGCTATGTTTTCTTTCTCTGTGGAACTGAATTGGAATCTGAGACAACAGTCTGGTCTTCTAAGAGTGCCTGGTTCAGGGAAATGTTTTAGCTAGGGCTTGTCACCTCTGATAAGGCATTTTATTTTTTTTTAATTTTTTTTCAACGTTTATTTATTTTTGGGACAGAGAGAGACAGAGCATGAACGGGGGAGGGGCAGAGAGAGAGGGAGACACAGAATCAGAAACAGGCTCCAGGCTCTGAGCCATCAGCCCAGAGCCTGACGCGGGGCTCGAACTCACGGAGCGCGAGATCGTGACCTGGCTGAAGTCGGACGCTTAACCGACTGCGCCACCCAGGCGCCCCTGATAAGGCATTTTAGAGAGCCAATGGGATGAAGGTGCACAGAGGTTCTCCAGGTAGTAAAGACAGAGTGAGCCAAGGCTTCAGAAAAAAACATGGCATGCCCTGAGGGAAAGGTGAAAAAAATCCTTTTGATTTCACTAAAGAAAGTGATAAATGAATATGTTAACTGAGATGATTAAGTGTGTGAAAATCCAGACATAAGAGCTTCACCTGTTGCTGTAGACAATGGGAGAGAAAGGAAGATGATTGACCTCAAATGAAATTCTTCCTTGAGTCAGGTAGGGAGTAAGTTACATTACAAATGATGATTTTCTTAATATCCATGGCACCCTATCAGGAATGAATTTTAACTTCTATTTTATAGATGGATAATAGAGAGATTTTAGTAAGTTGCTATCCATCACACAAGTAGTAATTGATAGATCTTAGATTTAAAATATGCATTACAGTAACCCTAAAGCAAAGTTAGGAAGGGGAAGGAGAAGGGTGATGTTGCAGTGGGAGAAGGTGTGAGTTGGTGAACTGTGGGACTCTTCAAGGTTAGAAAGAATGCTTGGGAATCACAGCATAGTAGACTTGATAACTGCCCCCCCACCCCCATCCCGCACCTCGAGAATACATTCCTCCTCTCCTTCACTGCTTAGCAATCAAGAGGTTTGGACAGGGGTACCTGGGTGGCTCAGTCGGTTAGGCCTCTATTGGTTTCATTTCACAGTGAGTTCGAGCCCCACATCAGACTACACTGACTGCTGTGAAGCCTGCTTGGAGTCTCTGTCTCCCTCTTTCTCTGCCACCCCCTGCTCACTCTCTCTCTCTCTCTCAAAATAAATAAACATTAAAAGAGAGAGAGAGAGAGAGAGAGACAGATTTGGAGAGATTAACTCTACCCTTCGCCCCAGAGTGTCCCCTACTTTGTCATGGAAATTTCCTCTTCAGAGCCACAGCTACAGATTCAGAGAAAATTAGTGCATCAAGAGCTCTGGCCATAAGCTTTGATTCAACAGTAGTCCAGTCAGTGTAAAACTCAATATTTTTATTCAATAGTTGTGAAAAGACCCCCCTCTTTTTCTATCCCCAAAGGTGAACATAGTCCTATTGCTATTAAAACAATCTTCCTTTCATGGGGGAGGTCATCCAGGGAATGAAGCTAACACATAGAAGAGGGGCAGGTTTACTAAGTGTGAAACAGCCTAGCTTTGGGAGTTTGAGTTGCTTGAATCTTTATATTCCCCAATCAGTTCTTTCTTTAAACCAATTTAGGTTGAGTTTTCTTTTTCTGTTTTTTATTAATTTTTTAATGTGTATTTATTTTTGAGAGAGAGAGAGAGACACACACACAGAAAGAGACAGAGACAGAGTGTGAGTGGGGGAGGGGCAGAGAGAGAGGGGGAGGGCACAGAATCTGAAGTAGGCTCCTGGCTCTGACAGCTCAGAGCCTGACTCAGGGCTCAAACTCACCAACTACATGGTCATGACCTGAGCTGAAGTCTGATGCTTAACCAACTGGGCCACCCAGGTGCCCTGGTTGAGTTTTCTTAATTGCAATAAAAATTCTAATATAGAATATGATATAATAATTGTACACTTATAAGAAACAGAACTTAAGATGTGAACTAGATTGGGAGGTAGGACAAATGCAATAAATACCCACTTAGCCGGTGACCAAGAGGACCTTAATACTTTCCTCACCTTGACTAAACTTTGGGCTGGTGTCTTCCTGACTCTAGGCCCCTGACTTCCCTTTTCTGAAGATTTACTGTAGAAAATTTGAAATGATAAATCTTTTCTCTGCCCTCTTAAGATATATATCTTTTGAAAGAACTCTTTTTAGTTTTACAATCCAGGATCCAGGATCCATCCTTGATATATAGTCATTGAAGGAGACAGAGCCCCTATCTTCCAATCACTGTGGAGGGTAGAGACCTAACTCTGAGGGGCCCCTTGCTCTAGGTTGTAACACACCTCTTATTATTGAAGGATTTTTTACCTCAATGCCCAGGATTCTTGTCTCCCTGTTTCGAAGAATGAAGAGCTGGACACAAAATAAAATGAGCAGCAGGCAAAAGTTTATTAAAGTTTAAGATTAGAAAGAAGGAATAGTCTGAAACCTCTCATTACAGAGAGAGGGCATTCAAAAGTGATTACTCACAGGCTATGGGCAAGGAACATTGTTTCATAGGATTTTGGTTGCCCCCCTTGTTCCTTCTCAGGTTCTACCCTTATTGGCTAGGTAACTCTAAATGCCTAGTCATTCTGTTTTGATTGGCTCTTTTCCATTGTATGAGGGGTGCTTATTTGTAGTCAGATCTTTGTCAAATTCCTGAGGGAAATCTGAGTGGTGAGTAGGTGATGTCTTACATTTTCTTTTCTTTTTTTTTTTTTTAATTTTTTTTTCAACGTTTATTTATTTTTGGGACAGAGAGAGAGCATGAACGGGGGAGGGGCAGAGAGAGAGGGAGACACAGAATCGGAAACAGGCTCCAGGCTCTGAGCCATCAGCCCAGAGCCCGACGCGGGGCTCGAACTCACGGACTGTGAGATCGTGACCTGGCTGAAGTCGGACGCTTAACCGACTGTGCCATCCAGGCACCCCGATGTCTTACATTTTCAAGAGAAACTTTACACCTGAGGGATTTTGCTCCACAATAGTGGAAGAAATGTTTTAAAATTTGTGTTTTTCCCTACCCAGAGTCCTTCAAGCCCTAGCATCTCCTTCTCTGCCTGCTGAATCCTATCTTTTCCTATCATATTATCATGAAGATACAATAAAGTTTACTTTTTCTTTAGGAAAACCAGTTAGCAAAAACTGATGGCCTATGACATGCTCTCCCTGTCCTCAGTTCTGAAAAATTCTCCTTTGCTTTGGCCAGGTTGAGCTCAGACCCAGTTCTGGTTTTTCTCCTTTCTCCCCCATTGCAATAGCATTGAATACAGTCTTTCTTGTCTGTTTAACTTTATCTGGTGCATTTTTTCCTTTGACACCAGTAACCAAGGTCTGCAAGCCTTGTTAAATGGCCAATTTTTAATGAAAACTCCAGCCTGTTATTATTTGGGATCCAATGAGCAGCACTGGAGGATTTGATAGCAATGTCTTAAGGATAACGAAGTGTGTTAGCTATTTTGTACATAGTTTGTACATATCTACTAGAAAGTGATAACTTACTTTGAAACTAAAAGTAGGGTAAAAAGGAAATATGGAATTGCTAAGAGAGATCCTCTGCCTGAAAGCTGCAATCCGAAGCTATCTATGGTCCATTAATTTGAAGACCCAGAGATAGAAAAGCAAACTTCTCCATACAAAGCTTAGATTTGTGTGTGATAGGTTGGTGGGAGATGTAACTGAAAGATAACATTGGAACTTACAGGAAACTGACCTTTTAGGCCCTTTTCAAGCTTTTAAAGTATTATTTGGCTGACAAAAGAAATAATCACTCTAGTTGCAGAGGAGCCTGAGGGCAAAGGACTAGTTAGTGTCTCTCCAACCTACAGTAGAAACTTGTGTGTTTGTTACATACCAGAAATACTCAACTGTTGTTCTACAGAAGTTAAATCTCCAATCATTTGAACTTCAAATGTCTTCGCAATTGATGCTTTATCGTGATATCAAAATATTATTTGGTTTGCATACTCAAAGTAGTATTTCTATTTTTAATTCACATAATTGCAACTAAATTTTGTTTGATTAATTATATACTATAAAGTTCATCTGCATTCCTCAATAAAGGATATGAGTATTAAAATATTAAGTGTTCTGCATATTTAATTATAAAATACCCAAGTCATTTATTCAGCTATAATCTATTATGGGTGGAAAGTATATAATCTGCTTGATGATTTGCTTGATAAATGTATTTGTCTTTTTAATGAGCTTCTTTGTTAAGGTGGTTAGAATGATTAATGTGCCAGAGCACATCATCAGTAACCTTGAAAACCAAAAGTCAATATTTGGAAAAAATCCTTACACAGTGAAATGTAGTGCTTAAAACTGCAGAAATCTCCATGGGGATGCTAGCCAGTTGATTAGCAGACATGTTTGACATGTTGCTATTTAAACAGGATTAAGTGTACTGGGTAAGCGATGGGCAAAAAGGCAGGCAGGAGGAGGGGCCTTGGAAAAGCAATTATAACACCAGAATTGTTAAGCTCCATTATCTCCAAAAGGATTTGATAGTTCGGATTACTAATTGCCCTGTCACTAGGCACAGAAAATATAGCAAAAGAGCTATAATTTGCTCAAAGAAAATATACTTAAAAGCAAATATGCATTCCATAGCATATGTGTAATTACCTTTCATCTTAATCAATTGCTTGACCCCAAGGATTGCAAAATACATCTTGTGTTTTCTATGGATGGAAGATATTGTTTCCAGAATATAATCATTTTGTATCATACGAAGTTACAGGAAATAAAATTCCTAAAATATAAGGCAATGAAACAGAATGAGAAATTCATAAGAAAAATAGATTAAAACACTTCTTGTCAGTTGTTTTGCAGATTTCTCTTAGGCCCACAATAGTTCTGTGTAGCCAGAAAAACATGGACCTGACACCACTCAGATTCACTTTTGGCAACCTCTTATTTCCTTTTTCACCTTTTTCACTCTCTTATTACTAAGTTAGAATATAAATTCTTCTATGCTAGCATATTTCTATGGAGATAAAAGAGAAAAGAGAAAAGGATGACAAAGATAAAGCATGTTCATATTTTTGCACAACTGATTTCCTTTATATTTACAATTTTATTTAAACCCCAGGCAATCAAATGAGTTGTAATTTCATGAATAACCTATATCATCATAAATGTTTAAACAAAGCGCTAGACTCTTTTGCACTAAGGTACATAGGCACTATTAGATTATCTATTTTGTAGAGTTTTTTGAGGTAAATGTGTCAAACTCTTTGGCTTCATATATTCAGTAGCAACAGCTTGAATAGAACTCTATTGGTGCTGCTTCTGTTCACATCACATCATTTGAGCACAGCATAAATCTGAGACATTGGACTTTTGAGTCAGACCCCTTGTGTTTGAATCTTGTTTTTTCCCCTACCTGGTTGTATGACCTCGAGAAAGTTGGTTATCATCTCTACCTTTGATTGCCCCGTCTAGAACAGTATTTGGCCCATGTCAAAGCCAAAGACCAACAGGAAGTGCACCTGTGATAAAAAAAAATGTTAGGTTTATGGGGCACCTGGCAGGCTCAGTTGGTGCAGCGTGCAGCTCTCAATCTCAAGGCTGTGAATCCAAGCCCCACGTTAGGTGGAGAGATTACTTAAAAATAAAATCTTGGGGCAACTGGGTGCCTCGGTTGGTTAAGCATCCGACGGTTGATTTCGGCTCAGGTCATGATTTCATGGTTCACGAGTTCGAGCCCCTCATCAGCATCTGCACTGACCATGTGGAGCCTGCTTGGGATTCTCTCTCTCCCTCTGTCTCTGCCCCTCTCCTGAATGTGCTCTGTCCCTCAAAATAAATAAATAAACTTCAAAATAAAATAACAAAATCTTTAAAAAAGTTAGGTTTATTAACTCTTCTTTTTTTTTCTTTTTAATGTTTATTTATTTTGAGGGAGAGAGAGACAGAATGCGAGCAGGAGAGGGGCAGAGAGAGAGAGAGAGGGAGACACAGAATCTGAAGCAGGCCCCAGGCTCTGAGCTGTCAGCACAGAGCCTGATGCGGGGCTCAAACTCACGAACTGTGAGATCATGACCTGAGAGGAAGTCAGATGCTTGACTGAACCACCCAGGTGCCGCAAGGTTTATGAAGTCTTCTCTACTAAGCAAGGCAACATATCACACCTGGTGAAATCTTCAGGTACCCAACTTAGAAGAGACTTAGAAGGACGTAAATTGGGAAGAGGTTAAAGGAAGCAGATATCTGTTCTGGATTGGATGCTATCCAAAATAAATGCAATTTGCTGTTTGGGTAGCTTTTCTGAGAGTCAAGAAGAGCAAGGAAGCTATAGTTGTTATTAAAGTAATAGTATAAGTTGGAAGCAGGAGACGGTTAGTAATATTTTGTGGCAGCATGGAGTCTGCTTCTTTTTTTTTTTTCAAGCTTGATAGTCATGGAGGTTCCTCATCGAATGCTGATACCATATGAAATTGATCACGTTCATCAGGGAAATACCGTGGTCTAGTTGGTAACAACTGCACCAGCCACTAGCTTATAGCTCCTGGACTACTTCTGTTTTTATTGTTTTGTTTTTGTTTTGTTTTATTTTGTCTGAATACTTCTTTTGGCCAAAGGCTGAAAAAGCAGGCAGCAGGATACTGTTGAGAATTTACTAATCAGAAAACTGTGCCAGCAACACTCTGTCTGCATGAACTAAGGTTAGCTTTTTCTCTTCCTGTTATAGAGTAAGTTATCATATAATTTGATAATGGCTACACAGTAACTTTTAGGACTGAAAAAGCATCATGAGCCAACTTCAGTACAGACATTTACTAGGAAAAAAAAAAAAAGACTATTAGTCCTTATAATAGATTGAAGTTAGGAGATTAGATGACCAAACCTGACTACAAAACACGTATCTCACAGTCTAGATTAATGTTTTCAGTCGTGTCTTTTTTTTTTTCTTTATTGGCCTGACCATGGAATTTTCATTACAAACACTAACAAGTATTTGCTATAACACTTTCTCAACTAGCTGAAAGGAAATCAAGAGCTAATGTGATTATCCATAACAGCACTAGATAATATTGTAAACTAGTTTGTTTGATCTTCTGGGAAAAATTGTTGTTCATTGAAGAAAAAATGGGACCCCAGAATTTATCAGGAATAGAAGAATCATTTATGGCAAGAGCAGTGAGATAATCTTAGATACCTTTAAAAGAGCAGATTTTCTGATTGAAGTTAAACAGGACTTGCAAAGCAATAAGCTGAGTATGACATAAAAAAGATAGTCCTTATATTTGTTTCTACTCTTATCAAGCTATGTGTTGATGAAAGTACTGTACTGATTTCAGTACAAGCGTTTTTTTGACATGGGGTCAAAGTCTACTTTAATGAGATTGAAAGTTAGAATTAATGATGAAAGAAAAATGTAAATACTTAAAGGAACATGCAGAAGGAAATCAATCTTCCGAAAAAGTTAAGAACAGTATTTGGAATTTTTATCAGCGGGATCAGGTGAAGGCTGACACATTTAGCAATAGCTAGGCTCAGATCAGTAGTTATGGTCTGAAAGAGGTTTCTCTTTCATTAAGTGGCAGTTAAAAGACTGTGAAGGTGGAAGTGGGAAAAGTTAGAGGAGAGCATAAGGAGTACCCTTAACTGATCACCAGAGAGCATAGACATATGATAAGACACAAGACTGTATTACAGAAAAAAGTACAGAAGTATTGGGAAAATAGTATTATTTCAGCTTCTTGGTTGAAAGTTATTGACTTTGTTTTGCCATATAAAACAAGAGTCTTGGAGTTCAGCTATCTGCTGTTAAAGAAAAGTTGCACCAGACAAAGCAAACAAACAGACATTGATTTTATTCTGATACTCTTGCCAATAATAGGAGAGAGCATAGGCCAAGCCTAGATAGCCAAGTCCAGGGAAACAAAGGCCTGCAGAGTGTTTAAGAGCTAGAATAGGGGGATATTAGGTCATTTGTGTTTGCTAATTTTCTTTACCCAAAAGAAAAATAAACTTTCTCTTATCTTCATGGCAAGAGGTAGTTTTATAACTTGGAGCAAGGGGACCACCAAAGTTAGGTGGAGAAACCTACAAAGACTGGGAGTTAGGGACTCTGTGTCCTTCAGTAAATACATTACAGAGGAACGGCTCAAGGTCCAGGTCCTGAGAATGACCTTCCTGTAAACCAGAAAAAGACTTTTTAAAATGATTTACATCTCAAAGGGGCAGAGAAAGAATTTATAATTACAAGTTTCCTAAAGTAAATGCACTCAGAAAAGTCAGAGGCATAGAGTCAGAAAGAAACTTGTCTAAAGCTTAGCTAAGCTGAGGGGGATGTTAACAGTTTCTTGGTCACTCTCTTCAGGATTGTCAGCTTCTGGAATATTCTGTAGGCTACTGTCAGCTCAAGTTCTTCCAAAGGCATTTAAATCTAATGAATGAGAGATGATGACCCTGTCTTTTTAAATTGAGGAACATAAATCCAAGGATCAAGATTTTTCTTGGAGATCCTTGTTAATAGTATGATAAAACCCTTACCATTAGAGGTAAACTGGTGAATCAGTCTCTCTCCCTCTTCACTTTCTCTCTCTTTCCCTCTTCACTTTCTCTCTCTTTCAAATCTCACAGGAGTCATTTATGTGACTATCTTGGAAAAGCTACGTCTTTTTGTTTAGTGCTAAGATTTTGTTGTTTCAAGAATATTTTCTATCCACATTGCTTTTCTACAGGATAGAATCTCTGGCTAAATATGAGATTCAGTGATGCATGGGGTAGCTTTTTCTTTACTTATAAGGACAGATCTTGTGTCACCAAGCTATCCTAGAAAACCAAGGAAATTCTAGAGCAGTGCTGTCCAATAGGACTTTTTTAGTGATGGATATGCTCTTACCTTTACTAACTAATATAGCAGCTCTCAGCCACACATAGTTACTATAGAGCACTTGAAATGTGGCTAGCACCATGGAAGGACTGGATTTTGATTTACTTAAGTTCAATTAATTCAAATTTAAATTTAAATAGCCATAAGGCCAATGGCTACTATATAGACAAATGCAGGTCTCGAGTTCTTAGAACTTTGCTAATTTTTGATTTTAGAACTTCACGTTGACTCTACTTTCTCCTGAAGTTGGAGGATAAGAGCAATGAAGATTTTTTGAGTGAAAGCCCTTGCAAAATTTTAAATAAATTTCTCCATAAAATATAGTTTACCAACAGAGAAAATCCTTAATCCAAACTGAAAATAAGCAAAAAAAAAAAAAAAAAAAAAAAAAAAACCAAAACATTTTAAAGCTTATGTGATGTTTGTATAAATATTTGGGCTTTTTTGTTTGCTTTTGTTTTGGTACCTGGCAAGCTCAGTCAAAGTCAGTTAACCTCATCTGAATTGATTTAACTCCTAGGAGTAATATTCCAAAAATAAATTTGAATTTATGATAATATTGGACACTTCTGGACAGTGTCAGGTTTGGGTTTTAAATATGGCCTTTAACTAACAAAAACAAATCACAGTTATCCCATGGAGTCTCTAAAGTTCTGCCTAAGGTATAAATAATTATCTAAAGAGTTACAAAATAAAGGAATTTTCATTCCTCAGGCAGGAGAAGAAGATACTGGTTTCAGGTTGTTTTAGTGATATGCGAAGGGGAAAGAAATCATGAAGGTATAAATCAGATATTTTAATTTACTTCATAAAGTGGATTATTATAGCCTCTGACAATAGTGTACAAACATAGATAGCTAGGAATAATTTTTTTAGAAAATTATTATATCAGTATTTATTCTTAAATATGAGAATGTTTCTTTAACTTTCAAAGTGTGTGTGTGTGTGTGTGTGTGTGTGTGTCTGAGTGTCTGAGTTAACTTGCAAATTCCATAAAGGAAAAAAGGGTTCCCAATAGTTTTTTACATCATTAAAATTTAAGGGATGCCAAAAGCACCTGATTACTTTCACTTTTCCTTCCTTCGCACCCACTTAATCTTTTTAAAAAATAAGATGAAGAAGTAAATCTTTGTTTTATTGATAGCCATTCCAGGGAGCCAAAATTTAGGTTAGGCGTGAAAAGAGATCTTAACAATTTTAGTACTCTGAATTTGAACTTGAATTTGGAAAAGACAAAACCAGAATTTGCCAGAGAACATAAGATGTGAACATAAAGCATTAGTGAATTATTACAGGTAATATTCTGAAAACATGCTGCATCAAAAAAAATGATTAATAGGAATATTTTGTAGTCTTACAAAATTAAGAAGTTATTAGAATATTTATTAAGAGAAATCTCTGGGGGCGCCTGGGTGGCGCAGTCGGTTAAGCGTCTGGCTTCAGCCAGGTCACGATCTCGCGGTCTGTGAGTTCGAGCCCCGCGTCGGGCTCTGGGCTGATGGCCCGGAGCCTGGAGCCTGTTTCCGATTCTGTGTCTCCCTCTCTCTCTGCCCCTCGCCCGTTCATGCTCTGTCTCTCTCTGTCCCAAAAATAAATAAACGTTGAAAAAAAAAATTAAAAAAAAAAAAGAGAAATCTCTGTTATGTGGGGACATAATTTAATCTTTTAACAAAAAACATATTTGATTTTGTAAGGGGCATAATTAATGCAATGATTTTCATACAACAGATTTGTGAATGTCCTGTTATGTACATTATATAGAAATACATAGATGTATAAATATACAAATCTCCCTTATTGCTCTACTGTCCCTGTGATATTGTCCTTCATTACTTTAATGGAAAGGCTTGCTTAGGCCTGTCACCACCATGGTCCAGATGAAGAAAGTGAGAAAGAAAAGTGGAGAATGGATAGCACATATTACTTCTGTCCATATGTCATTGGCCAGAACGTAGTCAGATAACTACTTTAAGGTACAAGGAGAATTTTGAGAAATATTCTCTCTATCCAGGTTTCAGGGGCCCTTGTAAAACTAGCAGGGGAAGTCAGAAGTAAGATGAAGGTGGGGTTCTACTAGAAGACAGAAGTTTGCTGTATTCCATTAAGAAGCACTGCTACATAATTAGATAATGCCTATAAACTGTAGGGGTAGAAAATTTTCCTTTTTTGGCTGGTCTAATTATTAAATTGATATAAGATTAACAAGAAAAAAAAAACTTTGTAAACATGTATGACTCCTGTACATATGACAGAGACCCAGGGAAAGTTAGCTTTCTGAAATGTCTGAAGCCATCACCTTAGGTATCAGCTAAAAACCAAAGAAGATGTTGGGTGTGGAGAGTCAGTTAAGGGGGGGGTGGTTTACCAGGAAAATCACAGGAGACAAAGATAGGGTTGTTATGAAGAGTTAAATCTGGGCCTTCTTTACTGATAACAGTTGCTGGACACTGATTCATCCTTTTCTTCCTGGTACCATAAGGGAGACAAGTTTCCCATGGAGATTTCCCTTGTGAAGGTAAATGTATCTTACAGAAGGGTGACTTCTATTCAGTTTTCAGAGCTTTGCCCTGTCAGTTGTTTCTTTAAAATAACCAGTTTAAAATAATCAATATATCAAAGAGGCGTATTTTGCGGCAGTATGTTGTGTTCCCCTTCAGTATCTTTATGTGTAGATGTACACCTGTCCATCTCACGTCTCGGTGAGTGAAATTTCCCTTTTAAGTGAACTAACTTCCTTTTTTTTCTTTCCCCACATACCATGTTCTTACCTGTTCCTTTGCTCATAAAAAAAGGATTAAAGTGTAGATTTAGCCATAAAATGATTCATATGTCATACGTTCTTCACACACAGTAAATGCTCAGCCATATGCACGACCAGAGTAATTAAGGAAGTCGTGGCAACATCCTGCGTTACTGGGAGCAGCTTGGCTCTCGGTGGTATCATCGCATCTCCTGCTGGGCTAAATAGACTCTGAGAAAACAAATGTGTTGGTGGGCAACGTGAGAATTCCAAGCCAGCTGACTATTTAGTGTTCCAGTACCCAAGCCAACAGTCTGTCTAAGTACCTCTTTGGGAAAGCAGAACTCCACCTTGGGAGAAAAGTTACATATTTTACTAGTGAATGTCCAAAAATGAAAACTACGGAAATATTGCTTTAGAATCTGTTATTTTTCACCATTACTGACAGAGAATTTCCTCCTGGAGGGAATAATTTTGCAAAGAAATTTGATAGTTGACTTGAGAAAACAAATCTCTCCTAAATATTTTTCTGTTTTCAGTCTTCTTTTAACAATCTTGTCACACAAGCCATTTTTATATGCTTATTTTAAACCTCACCTGTTGTGAGGGCTGGCAGAAAGGTCATCACTTTTTATTCTTTTTTTTTTGTATGAAATATATTCCTGAGAACTCTCTTATAACGAAGTTCTGTTTGGATATAAAATTAGATAAATAACAGGTAAAAATATACTTTACATTATATGCTCCATGGGGTGCCTGGGTGGCTCAGTCGGGTAAGCTTCCAAATTTGGCTCCAGTCATGTTCTCGTGGTTTGTGGGTTCGACCCCTGTATTGGGGTCTTTGCTGACAGCTCAGAGCCTGGAGCCTGCTTCGGATTCTGTGTCTCCATCTCTTCTGACCCTCTCTGCTCAGGCTGTCTCTCTCTCTCTCTCTCCTTCTCAAAAATAAATAAACATTAAAAAAATTAAATTATAAGCTCCATGAGGATAGAGGGTCCCCCCCACCATCTTATTCACTATTTATTACAGGTCTTGAAATATTGTCTGGCCCATAGTAATCATTCAAATATTGTTGAATGAATACCAAAGAATTTTAATATAAAATTTAGCTCCTGAGTTGATGTGGTTGGATATACGCTTTCTTAGGCTTAACAGGTTCTTATGAAACATACTTTTTAGGAATGTGGAAGTCACAGGAGTAGACATTCAGAAGTTGGGTGGGAGGGTGTAAGTAGAAAAGAATGGAGTTGGGAACATTCATGACAAATGAACATACATAGGAATGTTATGTGCTCTATAGCGTACTATTAAAAACTGCTTCCAGGGGCGCCTGGGTGGCTCAGTCGGTTAAGCGTCGGACTTCGGCTCAGGTCACAATCTCACGGTCCATGAGTTCCAGCCCCGCATCGGGCTCCGGGCTGATGGCTCGGAGCCTGGAGCCTGCTTCCGATTCTGTGTCTCCCCCTCTCTCTGCTCCTCCCCCATTCATGCTCTGTTTCTCTCTGTCTCAAAAATAAACGTTAAAAAAAAATTAAAAAAAAAAAACTGTTTCCAGTCTGTGAGATAGAAGGAAGCGAGGTTGGCTCTATGTTTACCCCTATAAGATCTATAAGAGGTCTATAAGATAAAGAACACACCTAGCCAGGGCCTTTTAGGAGTTGTGAAAGTATCAGTCTCTTCCACTTTCTGAATCACTAGACAGTAAAACTTTAATTTGTGAGCCTAATTCATTCCAGAAACATGCTTGTCATCCAAAGCACTTGTATATCAAAGAGAATTTCCCCATAAGAAATAATGGAAACACATGTGATTCATTCCACCACCCAAATATATTCATATAAAAATGATTACAATACTGTAATATAATACAAAATAATAAAGAAAATGCAAAATATAAAGAAAAACAAATTAACCTGCACTTACCTTTCAAAACCTTTGTGGCTGGTGTGAGGGAGAAGAGAGAGGAGGATTACTGTGTAGAACCACTTTCACTATCAGTAACAGAAATCACTTCTATCTATATTGGCTCAAAGGAATCTTTTTCTTTTCCTGCAACTTTAACAAGAAACCTATTCAATGACCTAGAATGAAGCAAAGCATTCCTAAGCTTACTCTTGTATGGAAAAGCAAAGGACTGTCCATAGGTGCTTTGAAGTAACAAAAAATACACTAGTGACAGTTGTGGACACCTTCCAATATTCTGAAAAATCACTGATGTTTGCCAAACATCACAGCCTGAGACCGAACATCTGAGCATGGGAGACAATAACCCACAATCCTTCAGCAATAGAGAGAGAGAGGGAGAGACAGAGAAGAACCATTGGCTCAGTTGTGATCATGTGACGTTTGGCATCACATGACTACTCGTATTGCAAGACATAGCCTGTTTATCAAGTTAAAATGTATCAGAAATGTTTGCTCATCTTGTGGAACACTCGCAGAGCAAGTTACTTGCAACCAAGGTTTTACTGTATTACTACTGAAAAGGTCAAAATATCATCAACAGGATTTAACCTGTGGTGTAATTTAAATGCTTACATTTAAAAAGATAGTATACTTGGCAAACACACACATACAAACTTTCACACCGGTTTCTAGTGTATGTGCCTCATTTGAAGATAAGGACAAAGTTTACAGCTGGGTTCTGTTTTGAATATGTGGCACAGGCCAAATGGCCCTTTGGCCCCTCTTTAGAGAAACCCTGCTCCTGGCAAACTTCTAAGGCCAACTTTCCCTTCTTTCTGAAGTTTTTCTTGGTGACTTGGGCAGGTTTGTGTGCACTTTAATTTTTTTTTTTTAAGTTTGCACCACGTCCAAATCCTTTAATTGTTTGTCTCAATGGCTGTGCTTCCCCCAGTTGACAAATCTTTGAGCACTGAGAGAGGTTGAACATTTGTATCCTCTCCAAAATTCTTAAGTTGAAACTTATTCCCCAGTGCGATGTTATTTGGAGGTGGGACTTTGGGGAGGTGATTAGATCATGAGAGTGGAAACCTCACGAATAGGGTGTTTTATAAAAGAGGTGTCAGAGAGCTCCAGTGAGCTCTGAGGCCACAGCCAGAAGATGTCTGGCTGCAGCCTGGAAGTGGATTCTCCCCAGAACTTGACCTTGCTGGTATCCCAAACTTGGACTCCAGCCTCCTCAACTCTGAGAAGTAAATTTCTGTTGCTTAAACCATCTGGTCTGTGGTACTTTGTTACACCAGTCTGAAAACACAGACAAGCACAGAAACAATGAGCAGTGTAAAATATTCCTTTTTCACCAAAAATAAAGAAAACTAAAATGTATCCAGTGAATGAACAAATGAATGAAAGAATAATGAATAAATGAATCTTGGCCCTCTGTTCTCGCTTTTCCTCCTTATTTCATTCAATTCCATGTACATTTCCAAAGAAAGATAATGAATACAGTTTGGTTTTTCAAAATAGACTTTTCTACCTAAAACACTACTTCTGTCTAAATACTCAGGAATATGACCGAACCATTTTAGTTTCATTCTGCAAGTTGAATTTTGAGAAAATATTTTTGTCACATTTCCCTAATTGGTCAGAAGAGTGCTTTAGCAAAATTCAGTAATCCAAAAAATAGTTTTGTTCAATATAGTGAAACAGATCAAGATTTGAACAAAGTTTTAAACTGAAATTAAATTTTTACGAGTCCTATATGCTTATCCATGATACACATACGCTAATTCAAGACGTGATATATTATGGTCCTCGTGGAGGTTCCACAAAAATGTCATGGACATTCTGCTCCATTGCGGGAAGTCCCTGGACAGAGATCTCTTTTCCTACAGCAGTGTTTTCCCTTTTCCTTTCCTTCTACACTTCTTTTGAATCAAAACTCATTCACATTCTGGGGAATGCTTGTACTATGACTCATCTGGGTTTTTTATATAGTCCCATATTCAGAGGTTGTATAACAGAAACACCGATTTTGTTCTCATTAATCCATCCCTGACTAAACTATAGTTTGATTACTTAGGATTTTTTGTATTCTCCCATCTATTCTCTTTTCTCTGGAATTTGTTCTATACTTTTTCTTTTTCATAGCTCTCATTTACAGTAAAACTGAGTACTGTACAGCAGAAAAGAAAATTTATATTTGTCCCATGAGAAACCTATGTATTTCAATGTTTCAGAAGGCTCGTGGACACTAGGTAGGTATACTAAGTACCCACTCTGTGTTTTCTATATTGAACTTGGGGATGTTTTTTCCCTACCCATGAAAGGAACAGAAACCTAAAAAGGCTCCAGTTCAATTTAAAACCCAGGATCTAAGCAGTTTGAATGGGTATTAAGTGGAACAAAAAAGCTTTTCTTCATCTCTCTTGAATTTGTTTTTATTTTTATACTAGTAAAAAGGTACAATCGATCTAGCCTCTGTACCACGGTAATCAAATATTGCTTCAGTCAGCAGGTAAAAAGGGAACAGTTTTTGCAAAATGGCTTTATGACCAGTTCTATAAATACCTATAGTTTATCTTCCCTGAAGCTGTATAATATCAGACTGCCTAGCAAACGCTGGCTCAGACCAGTGTCTCAATCTCTGCATATGTACCCATGTTAACTATTTGTCAGCGTTTATTCCCGTGATGTTCACAAATTAAACTGAGTTACATATCCGTCTCTTTACTATACCCTGCACTCTATGAGCTAATGAGAAATAAGTGGCATATAGATAGTATGAGGCAAATAGAACTTTTGAATTCATTATAACTTTTAGACCAAATGTAGTTTTCTAGAGTAATAAAGTGTTTTGATTGCGTTTTTATTGTACACCCTAGTGGATCAGGAATGCAGGGAGGAAGGGAAGAACTTTAAAGTATATTGTCTGCCAAATGAAAGACATCTTAATATTTAGCATTTGCTTTGGGACTTGTGCTTCATCCTGGATTCGCCAAGAAACAGTCTCTAAGATGAAGAGTAGAAGGGAGGGGGTGTATTGTGAAGGGCTCCAAGAATCCATGTGTATAGAAGAGAAGAACATAACTGGGCAGGGGGAGAAGTCAAGGTGTAATGCAATCGCCATAAAGCCTCAGTTAACCTCACATGGAGTTTTATTTTGTCTTGAAGAGAATAAACTGAACTTGGTCATGTTAGTCAGGTGTTATGGAGAAGAAATGTCCAGGGTGTGGTCTTGGGTACAGTGGTTCTCTGCAGTTGAAGCCGTCCCTGAAAGCAATTGACAGCTGAGGACTGCCTGCCATCAGGTCTCCCAGAGACTGGAGAACAAGTCCTTCATTCCTGAAGGGGGATCCGGGCAGCACAGCATTCACTGCAGATGGGCACGCCATATGCCATGAATCAGTCATGTCAATTGTCTCCATTTAGATTCAAAAAGAAAAATGTATTAGGAAATTATGTTAGTAGCTTAAAATTCATGAAGCAGCATAGGCAAAGTTATTCTAGTCAACAATATACTTATTACGCTAATTGCATCTTGTGTGGGATATTTTTGAGTAAGAAGTAATCCATGTTATTTATGGAACAAGCATGTTAGAAATTAAGGAAATAGAAAGATAAATAAGACAGTAATAAAGCTCTTTTTCTAACAGAGTTTATCACCAACTATAACAGAGTTTAGAAGAGACAGCATGGTGACACAAGTAAGTGTTCTATAATGATGATCACCATCACGTAGAGTCAGATGGTGTGCCGGGAGTTAGAATAGTTCAGATAGTTCACTATAAATGAAATGCCTCATACATAAGGTGCATTTGGATGAACTTTGAAGCAAGAAGAGGATTTGGTTATTAATAATAGATACTGGCTGGAAGAGGCAAAGGATTGGGATTTAAGTAAAACAAGCAAATAAGTGAGTGCAGAAAGCAAACAGGACAAGAAATCAATATGGCCAGAGTAAAGGGTGTGTGACAGGGAAAGGAGGGTTATAACATGGCAAAGTCAGAATGAGGACAAACAGGGAAACCCTAGCCTCCAGATACAGAAACTTTTCAGTTGTATCAAAAGAAAAAAAATTGAATGTGTTAAAACTGTCAACTTAGACTTCTATACCCTATAAAAATATCATTCAAAAATCAAGATGTCTTCAAATACACAAAAGCTAAGAGACTATCTCCCCAGGAGACTATTATTACAAGGAATGCTAAAGGAGATTCAGACTAAAGAGAAACCATTCCAGAGAGCAGTCTCTATCTACCAGAGAGAATGAAGTACACTGGTCGGGATGAGATGCGGTAAGTGTAAAGATTATTTCTCTCTCTAAATTTCTCCATGAGATTGCTGACAATCAGAAGCAAAAACAATAACATTTTGTGAGTTCTACTACTATTATACCATATCTGGCAATAAAATAAATGACAATAGCACATAGAATGGGAGGGACAATGGAATTATTACGCTGTTGTAAAGTCCTTATGCTGTGAATGAAGCCATGTAATGATAATTCAAAATAGAATGTTTTCAGGTAAGAAGGCATTGTCTCATCCCTAATACAGTAGGTGAAAAAGTAGTGTGCATTGACCTGCAACATCAGCATTACCAGGGATCTTACCAGAAATACAAGTGATCAGCATTTATCCACACCTCTAGTACTAGAAACTTTGGATGCAAGTTAGGGTCATCCAATTTATTCTGATGCATGTTAAAGTTTGTCAGTATGGATATGGGTATAGGCACTACTTTGTGCCCTTTGGGGTGTCTCTATTGGTTTAAATATTTTGGAAAGTCATGTAGAAATATATACATTTTTACAAGTTTATCTGATATTTCTTTTTCCATAAGTGTGCTCTAAGTTGAAATTTGCAGAATAAGTCACAAATTTACACACACTGCATATAATTTATAATATCAAATAAATGGAAACTATTTACAGTCTGAGGAGAAAGGAAAATGTTTGGATCAAATGCGATACAGTCAAATATCATTCTACTACTAAAATGGATGTTAGACCTATTTGTGTAGACATGGAAAATTGTCTAAAACATGTAATTTAATTAAAAAACCAGATTGCAAAACAGTATGTATAGTGTGATTCTATTAATTAAAATATACATTTATATATAGTATAAATACAGTTTGAATAATTATATTTTTAGGTTTAAAAATTATGGTTATAAAATGTAAGTTTAGCATGTAGTTAAAAGAAAAAAAAGGCAAACAATTGAAAAAAGCATAAAAATGAAAGTTCTCAACCTTATCAACTAACTCAAATTCCCCTCTGTCAAAGCCAAGCATTTTAAATGCTTCTCTTATTAAATGTAGAGTCATTATTTATAAATTCTAATATGCTTATATACCTATTTCTTCATTAATCAAACTTATATAGTAACTATTGAATCTCTACTTTGAAAAATAAGGCTTTAGCTCATTTACATTTCCACTTCATATATTCTTCCTTCCTTTAAATTTATAAAAGTTATATAACTTTTATCTCATAACAAATATCTTAAAATTTTTAATTACATACTTAGGCTTTTGATTCTTTTTTTTAAATTTTTTTTTCAACGTTTATTTATTTTTGGGACAGAGAGAGACAGAGCATGAACGGGGGAGGGGCAGAGAGAGAGGGAGACACAGAATCGGGAACAGGCCCCAGGCTCTGAGCCATCAGCCCAGAGCCTGACGCGGGGCTCGAACTCACGGACCGCGAGATCGTGACCTGGCTGAAGTCGGACGCTTAACCAACTGCGCCACCCAGGCGCCCCAGGCTTTTGATTCTTGACCAGTTTTATTTATTTATTTATTTATTTATTTATTTATTTATTTAAAATGTTTGTTTATTTTTGAGAGAGAGAGTGCAAGCAGGGAAGGGGCAGAGGGAAAGGGGGACAGAGGATCCAAAGCAGGCTCTGTGCTGACAGCAGTAAGCCAGATGCAGGGCTCGAACTCACACACCTTGAGTTATGACCTGAACCGAAGTTAGAAGTTCAACCGACCGAGCCACCCAGGTTATTAATTAATTAATTAATTATTAATTTATGTAATATTATTTGAAATGTTTATTGTGTTATTTTGAGAGAGAGAGACAGACACAGAGAGAGAACAAGGATGGGGGGAAAGGCAGAGAGCTCAGGAGATCAAGAGAATCCCAAGTGGGCTCTACTATCATTGCAAAGCCTGATGCAGAGCTCGAACTCAAGAGCCCTGAGTCATGACCTGCGCTGAATTCGAGAGATGCTTAACCTACTGAGCCACCCAGGCACCCAGACCAGTCAATTTAGGTAACATTCTCTAAGTCCACAATATGTAAAACAAAAAATTAGCAACTGAGACTCCCTTCTTTTTCCCCTTTTCACGTTCCGATTTGTGCCAGTTCTAACATTATTTTTGTACTGACAAGGTTTATAACATTTGCATCCTATTCTAAAACTAAGTGTTTTTTGGCCATAGGTTAATTTTAAACTTTGAAAAAAGTTAATAAATGGCATCTAATCTATTATGATTATATAAATAAAATTCAATTTAAAACCAAGCAATATGTCAGAATGGACATACAAGAAAGGAACCCTATGACACCTACTTTGTGCCATTTAAAAATAATATTCTATGAAAAATTGAATAGATCAAAGTTATGCCACATTTTTAAGTACTTCATATTTTGCCCACAATTTTTTGAATAGCATTTTGTACTTTTGGAAGGATTTATCATTACCCTGCCTTTTCCCTGAGTACCCACTTTTACTATACCCTTAACATGGTCATTTATCTTAATTAAAATATTTGTTGAATGGAGTTCACATTCTTCTAAAGGATCCCTTGTGAGAGGCCGACACTTTCCTGTTAAAGCATGAAATATTTGCTCTAGGAGATAACTGCATCATTAGCTGTTAATGTAGGACTTCTACTGTTCCTTATTTCTACTGTTTTTTTTAATCTTAATAAATTCTCGTCCTAGATTACTGTTTCCATTTAATTATTATACAAACATTTTTTCCAGGAAAGATTCATAAAAGGTCTATGACTTTTTCATAAAAGACTATGAAAATTTGTATTTGAAATTTTTCTGACTTTCTGTAAAGTTCCAGGAATTTTTATAATGAGTTTATAATGATTTATAATCATTTTCCCTAAATTTGCTGAAAAGTCATTTGTATTATCTTCTAATGTCTAGTGCTCCTGATGGAAACTTAAATAGAAATTTCCTTTCAGTTTTGTTCCTGTACAAGTAGAGTTACCAGAAGTCACAGTGTGCCTGGGATAGTCTTGGGCATCCTTGTCCTTTAACTACAAAATTGTCAAGGATTAGATTATAAATTATATAGGAAATTGACTTTATCTTTGTATTTATGAAAATTTATGAGAGCTGTGTGAGTCACTTTGTATTTATTGAATTTGGCACTTAAAGACCCCATCATTTGAAGATTTATATTTAACTCTCAAAAATATTCTTCTATTTATTATTACTATTATTATTATTAATTATTATTATTGTTTTGCCCCATGTTCTCTGTTATCTCCTTAATTCCAATTTCTTGAATACTGGACCTCTTAAATTGATCATATTGGTCAGCTTTTTATTTAAAAAAAATTTTTTTAAACGTTTATTTATTTTTGAGACAGAGAGAGACAGAGCATGAACAGGGGAGGAGCAGAGAGAGAGGGAGACACAGAATCTGAAACAGGCTCCAGGCTCTGAGCTGTCAGCACAGAGCCTGACACAGGGCTCGAACTCACGGACCGTGAGATCATGACCTGAGCTGAAGTCAGATGCTTAACCGACCGAGCCACCCAGGCGCCCCTGGTCAGCTTTTTAAAAACCATTTCTCTTCCTCTTCCATATTTTGCAACTTTTTGCCTTTAGGCTAGATGTTCTGGAAAAAATCTTGATTTTTACTTTCATGATTTTAATTAACTTTTAAAGTTTTTTTTTAAGAAATAACACTTTAGTTTTAATGGATTATTTCCTTTTCTCTGTTTCTTTTTTCATGATAAACTTCTAGCTTTTCATTATATTATATATCCACATCTCTAAGAATACTAATTACATTTTTTTTGAAATTTTTCTTTACTCTGAATTACTGGTTCCTCTCAGCTTAGTCATATTTTTTTTTTCATTTAGATTTTCCACTTTTTTTTCTGTTTTTCTCAAATATTTGCTGTAACTTTGGATGTCCATTCTTATTTTAAAATGAAGATTAAATTGACTCATATTAGCAGTTGGCTTGGATTTTTTTGTTGCTGCCTGGGTAAGCTTTCTTCCATAGTCCTCTCACCCCTCCACCTATGAGTGAATTTACTAGAAACTCTGCTTACACAGACTTCAACTGATAAATTTTGCTCTGTGGTGCATGGCTAGAAAGCAGACAGATGAACACAATCAACCCAAATGCTAGAAAGTGCTAGATTTGCTCAAGAACACTGATAATATCAAAAGCCCAATTCTTCTTCGAATGTAATAGAAGGTATTCAGTGTTGTGGTTTTTGTCTGGGGATAATGGCTGGACTGTGAGTTACTCAGCACACAGAGAGAGGAAACATTGTTAGACAACAAGGCTCTTTGTAGACTCTTTGATTAATCAGCGTTTGGTGGTCAGCCCTATACTTCTGCAATTCTTATCCAAGAATTCTGGCTTTATTGGCTCTCCAGGGTCCCGAAAAGAAAACAAAGCCATTTTCATTGTGTCTTTCTCAGGAACATCTGCATTTTTCCTTCTCTGTTCTAATTATATGTCAACACCCTTCCATCTACTTTCCATTTTCCACAAATCCAATTACAGTTTTGATAAACTGATGACATCCACTTCCTTCTCTTCAGTGTTATGCATTTGAACACTTTGCACCTTTGATTGACAATTCAACAGGCTTTCCAGGGAGAGGACAAGGAACATTCCATCTTGAACTATTGTTTCTTAATGAAAAATGAAATTAATATTTGGGAAGAAAACTCTTTTGTCAGAAAAAAGTTTTATGTTAAAAACTTGTGAAATTCTGTGTTAAATAAATTTAGAAGGCTGCTCTACTGCAGGACTTCTCAGTCTTTAATAAGCCATTTTAAGGTCAATTTCCAAGAAAGAGACATGCCAGAATAATCCAAAACCTCTTTTTCTTATACGCAATGTTTATAGGGGGAAAAAATCTTGTGTAAAAAAACAAAGATATTAGACTAACAAACTAAAATGCAGCATGAGCTCTTACAGAACAGGAAATATCAATCTTAAAAAATATAGAACTAAACAATTAGCAAACAATTAAGAACTTTGAGAATCTTGACATTTTTCACTATATTGTAATTCAATTAAGTTTTATGAATACCTATACTGGTTCCACTGATGTATTATGAGTTACAAAATTAGTACTTCACTAACTTCATACCATTATGAAATGTTTTCTGTTCAGTCCCTTCTGTGTCATTAAAAAAAAAAAGGACTAAATGACAATATAGACAACCTTGGGTACCTTGGGGATTGTTTTAAATAATAATCCAAACTTTGGGATTCTATTTAAACTCCCTATACTTTTTTGAGATACTGTGAAAGTAGTTTCCTTATGAGATTTCTGTTTAGATTGGAAATTCAATGAGAAAACCTGGTTGACAGTATTTCAACATTTCTAGCTCCCGCTTTGCTTATTATCTGAAAGCACTGAGGGATCAACAATAAAAAAAAGTAGTGAAAATGGAATTCTGCTTTAACTTTTTTAAAGTTCTGAAAGATTTTGACTGAAGACAAAATTTGGAGAAAAGGTTGCAACCTGCTTCAGCAGTTGTATTTGTCTCTTATTGATCTACTTGATCAAGAACAAACAACATAGCAATAAACGTGTAAAGTTGCCTGTTTTTAAATTAAAGGTAATAGCTTAAATAAAGTGTTGAAGTGGAACTTAAGTGTGAAAATAGAATCTTAAAACATATCACAAATCCTTTGGATGCATCACAATTGAGGTTTGATACATATTTATTTGAAATCTGATCATTACTGGATTTAATTCATTCTGGTGTCTAAATGACAAGCTTCCTTCTACCTAAAATTACTGGCAGCATCATTATTTTTGGTGCTTTAAGTTTCTCTGTGTGTAACATTATTAAAAAGTAACATTAATTTTTACAGTTATGGAATGACTAAGTCATGGTGATGAAAGGTGCAGCCTAGTGAATATTGTCAATGATATTGTAATATCACCATGTAGTGTTACATGGTGACAATGGTCAATGATATTGTAATAACACCATGTAGTGTTACATGGTGACAAATATAACTACACTTGTGGTGAACATAGCATAATGTATACAAAATAATAACACTTTTTTTTAAATATTTTTTTTCAACATTTTTATTTATTTTTGGGACAGAGAGAGAGCATGAACAGGGGAGGGGCAGAGAGAGAGGGAGACACAGAATCAGAAACAGGCTCCAGGCTCCGAGCCATCAGCCCAGAGCCCGACGCGGGGCTCCAACTCACGGACCTCGAGATCGTGACCTGGCTGAAGTCGGATGCTTAACCGACTGCGCCACCCAGGCGCCCCAACACTATTTTTAACAAAGTATTAAAAATAATTGGTAGAAGATGCTATTTTGAGTAATTTTTATCACTCATCCCCACACAAATGCGCACACATAAAGCAAATTTTAAAGCTTTCTCCACCCCTGGATATGAAAACTTTAAATGACTAAGCTGGAGAGAATTTAGAAATAAGATCAACAAACAACAACATCATGAACAACAACCACACCTAAAATGGAAAGGCACAGGGCAGTATAATTGCTTTCACTTTGTTCCCATCTGCTAAACTTCCAAAATATGTCATATTTCCCTAGCCTAGATCTTTTTTTAACCATTAAATGGTATTTTGTTGTTGTTGTCATTAATAGAATTTTTATAGTTCTTCTGATTTCTTAAAGTTCTTTTATATATTTTATACGTTTAAAGAATGTTGGGCAAGCATCTTATCTCTGCATTATAGGCGCCTCTATTATGGCATAAACATTTTTTTGGCTTTAGAGAAACCATCATGCATTAGATAAAACCAGGTTTTGCATGGAAGTGCCTGGACTATTTCACTTTCCCTGTGGCTTCACTGCTTTGAATACATACAGTATCTAAATCTTACTGTAGTCTGAATACACTGATTCCTTATTTCCCAGTTCTGGAATGCAGTCTGATTTAATGAATATGCTCACTTAAAGACTTTCGGGAGAAAAGTGTCTTATTTTATTCATGTAATACCGCACAATATTTTGGAACACAGGCTCCATGAAAAAGAAGAATCTATTATTAAGCTCTGTCATATGGCAGGATACACAAATAATGCATGAAAAGGTTTGAATACAATGTTGGGCACATGGTAAGAATTCAGCATATGGCAGCTATTATCATTATTTATGTATTATATTTCCTCATGTACTCATAATAAACAAGTAAGGTAAAAATCTCCATATTGGACACGAACAAACTGATACATAGCTTAAGTTATGCATATGAGGTTCTCAGGTTAAAAGTTTTAGAATTTGGGCTTTAAATTTCAAAAGCCAAGGTCTTTCCATGGTGGAGGATGGCTCCATGAAACAGCAAGTGTCCAATCTCTCTGTGATTGAGAATCATATGGATAACTATAATTTTTTTTAATTTCCATACTTCAGCATAGATACAGGGCATGGCCAAAATATTTGCTTAAACCTTGCTTTCAGGCTTCTGGCCTCCAGAGCTGTGACAGAATAAGTTTATGTTGTTCTAAGACTAAGTAATTTTGTGATAATTTTCTATAGAAGCCCCAGAAAATTAATATACTGTCTCATGTGGCCTGGACATAGTAGGTGATAAATAAATATTACCTACTATCGATTATCTTTAGGACACTACTACACAGGTGAGCTGTGTGTGAATAAAGAAGAAAGTCTATTATTTAAGTCTCCTTGCCCTGGAGTGATTTTGCTTTGCCTTTCAATTCAAAAGTTGTTTCTGTAAAGGAATTATGTATAGTAGATCCACAATGTGTTAAGTATGCACAGTGCTGAGAACACAATAATAGATACAATAGTCTCGGCCCTCACAGATATCTGGGAAGAAAAGACACAAACACATTTACTGTTTATTGAAAAAAACGATGGTAATTTTAACGGTAGAGACAGACACAAGAAGTCTTGGGAGCAAAAAGGAAGAACACCTGACCCAGCTTGAGAGAAAAAAAGACTAAACAGAGGGTACCAGGAAAAGAGAAGAGGCACTCTTATCAGAGCTGAGGCTAATACTTTGTCCTTGAAAAGTTAGATCACAGGAATGAGTGTCAAAAGGGCTCTGTTGAAGTGTCTATAAATAAGATTTTTATATAACATTGATTTTTTTTGTCCATACATTGCTAACTACCTATTCTGTTCTAAAGGTATATTTAAAATGTTGATTCCATTCCAAAAAACCTAATTGCAATTTTGGCTTTAGCAATGTGTTTTTGGCACTGTTCCTCTTTTTTTTTTTAATCTTCACAGTCCAAATTCTACAATATACCAAACATATGAATATTTACAAGTTAGATTAATGGCTCTTTTGATAAGGATCATGAACACTTTTCCCACTATAAGCTGAGTTGATTCATTCATTCAAAATTATT
Organism: Prionailurus bengalensis; assembly: GCF_016509475.1. Classification (NCBI taxonomy): domain Eukaryota; kingdom Metazoa; phylum Chordata; class Mammalia; order Carnivora; family Felidae; genus Prionailurus; species Prionailurus bengalensis. The sequence goes on from NC_057360.1 coordinate 52,490,862, forward strand.
TATTGAGCCCTACTATGCTTCAGCCATGATTACCTCAGAAGATAATGACTTTTAGCACACTTTATGAGAACTAAATAATTAAAGATATTTTCTTTTTTCCTAGGTGAGTTTGTTAAATAAATATTTTATTCTCTGATTAAGATGATGGGATCTAGAATATTAGATACATCTATAAAACTGAGTATACAGTACTGTACATAAAGAAATTTGAAATTTAGTGCCTTGGATTTCTTTTAATATAAGAGATTTAGGTTAGACAGAAAATGGTAGGAAGATACTAGAAATGAGAAAGAGAAAAATCTACTACCAAAAAATAATACAGCCATTTCAAGAACTGCAGAGGCAACTGGAAGTCTGATATATGATGGGGGCATTAGAGAAATTTATTTCCAGAACAGCCTGCTCATCCTGTGATTCTCCCTGAAATATTAAGTGAGATATAGAATAAATTGAAAGGTTGAATTAACTTGAAAAAACTCATGAGCCTCCAGTGCTGAAAATATGGTCAATATTTAACCAGGAAAATACTTTTAGGTGTAAAAGAAAAGATATTTGCATGTGTCCCATGGACATGGCAGCTTTCTGCAGATGCTTCATGAGGTACTCACAGAAAGAAGAATCAACACCAGTGACAAGTCAACATGTCAGTCAGTGGCTGAGAAGACGAAGGTTAACCCAACCAAGATTAGCCCAAGCAATAAAATGTATCTGGACTTACCCAGATCTGATTGCTACCAACAAACTTACATGAGAATTAATTCTCAGAAAGTCAAATATTTAAATATAAAACATTAAAACATAAAAATACTAGAAGATAACATAAGTAAATTTAAAGAAAAAAATAAATTGAGAGAATTTTCTATTATGTTTTTAAAACTAGGAATTATACATAAATGCATTCAACTACATAAACATTTAAATTTTCCCTATTTTTCAAATGGCTAACTACAGAAAAGTCATTTAAACTCTATTTCTCAGGGAAAAATTGACTTAAAACCAAAAATGGGTAGCACTACACATCCATCATAATGGCCCAAGTGAAAAAGTTTGGCAATAATTGTTGCAGATATAGACCCATTAGAACTCTTATGCATTGCCAGTAAGAGGGTTAATTTGTACGGCCACGGTGGAAAATTCTTTGGTATTATCCTATATATTTGATCAAATACACATCCTTTGGCTCAACCATTCTATTTGAAGTATATGCCTGGCAGTGATGTGTGCAAGTGTGCAACAAAAGATATGCATAAAAATTATAATAGCAGCATTATTTTTAATGGCTTCAAACTAGAAATAACAAAAAAGTTCATTAATAATAATGTGTATAAATAAGTTTTAAAATTGTCAAACGTCTTACATAGCCATGAAAATGAACAAACCATGATTTCATTCAATAACTTGGACAAATTTCACAAGTATTATATTGACCAAAAAAAAAAATCTGACACAAATAAACAAATACTACATGATGCATTAAAGTTCACAACAGGGGAGAAGGAAGGCATTGCGTTTAGGAGGAAGGGAGGGACGGGGAACTTCTGTGGTGCTGGTCATCCTATTTCTTGACTTGAGTATCGGCCACACAAGTACATTCACTTTCTGATAAGTATTGAATCGTGTACTTATGATTTGTGAACTCTTATTTATGTATGTTAATTTTACATTAAAATGTTTAAAAGAAACTTCCTTAAGGCCAAAATATTTACAGGGAATAAGATGGTTAGTAAAAATGACTGTGTTCTCCTGAATTGCATTCTCCCCCAAAACTATATGCTGAAATTCCAACCCTGGGACTCCATTTAGAGATAAGATATATAATGAGGTAATAAAGGTTAAAAGAGGTTATCAGTGTGGGGTCCTAATCCTATCTGACTGCTGTCTTTACAAGAAGAGTGAGAGATATCAGGAACACACATGCCCAGAGAAAAGACCTTGTGAGGATACAGTGAGAGGTTGTGGGGGCCAAAAGAGAAGCCTCAGGAAATCAAACTTGTCAGTACCTTGATCTTGGACTTCCAGCTTCCAGAACTGTGAGAAAATAAATTTCTGGTGTTTAAGTCACCCATCTGTGTACTTTATAGCTATTTTATTATGGGAGCCCAGGAAAACTGATAAGATGACCAGAGGAAAAAAGATCGGTAAGGGTTAAAAACATGTACATTCCTAATATTTTACATAAATTAGATAGATGATCATACACACACACACACACACACACACATAAATGAAAACTGAAATAGACAGCATTAGCTAAGGATATGATTAATATTATGTTAATATTAATAATCCCAATTAAGAATAATAATAACAATAAAACCACCACAAACAACTTGAAAAATAACACTCAACATGTGTCAGGCACTGTTCCAAGCTGTAAACACACCTCCTTGAATCTCATGAGATCCCTGTATAGTATGTATCATTTTCAACCCTGTTTTATGGGTGAAAACGCTGAGGCTCAGAGGGACCAACTAAGGTTCCATATCTATTGAGTGGTGAAGCAGGGATTCCAGCCTTGGCAGCTTGACTCCAAAGTCCATGCTATTGACCACTGTATTTCACTGCATGTGCTGGTGCAAACAATGAAATGCCATTTTTCACCTATCAGCTATATAATGATTAAAACACCCAGATAATGCCCAGTGTTGGCATTCTAATGCACTTGCAGCAGCAATATAAATTGATCTGAGCTTTTTAGAGGGCAATTTAGCAATTTATATTAAGTCTTTTTTTTTAATCACATAGACAAGAAACAATGTAAGGACAAGGATATTTATCACAGTGCTATTAATAACAACAAAAATGTGATACAATGGAAATATTCATCAAAGGAGATTGGTAAGATAAATTATGATATGTACATTCAAAAGGATCCTTTGTATCTATTAAACATGATGTAATTGATCTATATTTATTGACAAGAAAAGATATCCATGACTTACTGTTCCATGTAGTATTTCCACTTTCATATTTTTCTGCTGCTGTAAGCATTGTACCTTTTATTTATCTTTTTTCCCTTCTTTTTTTTTTTTTTAACTAAGGAAGCTTTAAAAAAGATTAAAAGTTGGCTTCACCTCAGAAGGTAATTAGTTCTTCATTCACTCATTCAAGAAATGTTTACTGAATCCTCGCTATATGCAAACCCTTTTCAAGGTTTTATGGACACAGCACTGAGGAAAAAAATTCCCTCATGGAACTTTCATCACCAAAGATACTCAAATAGTAGCTACATAACTCTTTGGAACAGGTGGTTCTTTATGTAGAGTAAATTCATTTTTACTGATTGGGCAAAAAGATCTTTGAAGTTCTTTCCATCCACAAGTGCCTCTAAATCTATAATTTAAAGAACACAATTTCAAGTGTTAAATGTTCTTTTGCTGCTCCTTGAACTTCCCGGGGCAATTTATCTGTCAGGAAAAAAAAAAAAAAAAAAACTGAACTATGACTTAACTATGGGGCCTTAGCTTAAAAAATGTATATTTAAAATAATCAAAGCTTGAAAATTGACTCGACCATTAAAATGATAGATATGCAACAGTGAGGATATAAATATATATTTACATATATATAATATAAATGATATTCATATTTTCCAAAATGAGTCAGGCAAAAATTGCTAGATAATAAGAGAAATAGGTCCTGGACATAATTTTGGAGTCATTCATCTTTTAGGAAGGGCTATGTAAATCTTAGTTTAGAATTATAATAAATAATAGGGTAGTTGGAATATCAGGAAATTAATCTGTATTCATAAGGTTCTTTGGCATTATCACCTTAACCTTACTTCCTATTTCTTTCATCTTTTTCTTTGCCTTTTTTTTAAGCTTTGATTTGTTAATGAAAGAACAAGTCTGGCTGCTTCTTAATAGGTTAAATAATAGCCAAGCATCGGAGTTCCTTAAAATCTTTAGTATAACGGGATGCATTTCAATTAAACTAGTAATACCTGTATTATAATCTTTGAATTGCCATTATTTGACATTGTTTTGTCTAAGATATAAAGATGGATTCTTTTTTTTTTCTAGCTGATTTTCATTCATTCATTCATTCACCTATTCAAAATAGTGCCTTCCATGTGCCAAGTATTTCTCTGAACATATAGACAGGAACAAGACAAGTGGTATTCGCCGTCATGGAGCTTTTGCTGCAATGGGAGAAAGAAAGACATGATGAGCAAATAGAATTCCGTTTGATATGACATATTTTGAACAACCCAAATATAAATTCTATTGATTGATCATCTACTACAAGGTGAGCACATTAAATTTGTTATTTCACAATTCCTTATAAAACTTTGAGGCAGGTGTTCTTAAGATAAGTTTCCTTTGCCCCTCAGAGGCTAAGTGACTGATCCAAAGTCCACTGGCAGAACTGGTACTGAAACCGAGTATTTCACACTCCAAATCTCACATGCTTTCCACTATGCTATTCTGCCTTTCATTTTAAAAATTAACTATATTTGTTTACCTAAAAGTTTCATTTTTAAACATGATGCTTCCTTAGTCAGCTCAGGCCGTAGTAACAAAGTACCAGAGATTAGGTGGCTGAAACCATAGGAATTTATTTCTCACTATTTGGGATGGTTAGAGATCCAAGATCAGGGTGCCACTTCCAGGGAGGACCCTCTTCCTGCTTGTAGATGGCTGCATTTCCACTGTATAAGGTTATGTGGCAAAGAGACAGAGAAAGCTCCAATCTCTTTCTCTTCTTCTAAGCACAGTAATTCCCTCAAGAAGGCACCATCCTCATGACTTCATGTGAACGCAGTTACCTTTCAAAGGCCCCACCTCCACATACATAGCATTGGAGGTTAGGGCTTCACTATATGACATTTGGGAGGACACAAGCATTCAGTCAATAATAGATGTTATTCCTTGAGATATTGTAATAAGAAAGAGAAACTACCACTATTATTTTTTATTCTAAAAACCATGAATCATACTCATTTTAGAAAAACAGATATTGAAAATTAAAAATTACATGCAATTTCATATGCCAGATATGCCTATTAATAATAGTTTTGGGGTGCCTGGGTGGCTCAGTCAATTTAGCGTTCAACTTCAGCTCTGGTCTTGATCTCACAGCTGGTGTGTTCGAGCCCCATGTCAGGCTCTGAACTAATCATTCAGTTTGAGTCTGAAGTCCAGAAAAGACCCATTCCCACCTTCTAGCAGTCAGGCAGAAGGAGTTCCCTCTTACTCATGGAAACATCAGACTTTTTGTTCTATTCAGGCCTTCAACTGGTTCAGTGAGGCCCATCCTCAATAGAAGGAGCAATCTGCTTTACTCAGTCTACTGATTCAAAGGTTAATCTCATACAAAACAACCTCACAGAAACATCCAGAATGATTTTGACCAATTATCTGGGCATCCTATGTCCCAGTCGAGTTGACACATAGGATGAACCATCACAGCAACTATTCTTAGCTTATTACTTGAGTAAAACTGATGAAAGATCAAGGCTGACTCTGTATGAGTACAGAGAACAGAAGCTAGACCTAAGGCATTTAGAGTTAATCAGTAAGACAAGCAAATGGAGATGGCGAGTGTTGACAACTCCAGAAGCTTGTCAGTAAAAGAGAGGGAAAAAAAAAGGAGAATATGGGGTCAAAAGATGGGGTTGTTTATAGTTGCCTGTTGTGTTGTGTTTTCACAATGGAAGTGTCAAGTAAACATGAAAAGAGGTTGAATATTTAGAATAGAGAAGATAATGTATCTAATGATTTTGATAATGTAAAAGGGGGTGGGATTCAAATTTGTTGGGCCTGAAACAGGAAAGTGAACGTCCATTTCACGTTGCCAGGATGAAAAAAAGTAAAGATAATACATAAGCAGGCACATTTGTATACTTGGTGTTTGGAAACAGACAATTTCTACTCAGTGTCTCTGGCTCCATGCACTAAGATGTAAAGTCATACACTGAAAATAAATCCCCCGTGGCTCTCCAGGCTCATAAACAACAGAGCTAGAAACAAAAATGCCACATGTAAATAAGCATGTGTAGGAATGTTTATTCAACATTGTTATGGTACCTGAAATATTGGGACTATAATGAATGCCTATCGTGTATTTTAAAAAGCTTAAATAAATTATGAACGTTACATCTGTTAGGGTCAGGCGTAGGGCAGGATACAGATAAAGAGTCAGAAGCTAAAAAATTTTAGCAAAGGCTTTATTGGGAACTAAGGTCTTGGGTGAGGTTCCATGACTCAGGGAGAGAGAGAGGAGTCAGGAAAGTCGCACCCGGGTGTGGTGGGGTAGGGTTTTTAAGCTGCAGCGGTTCCAGGTTTAGGTCTGGTGGGTCTTTTTCGCGCCAGGTCGTGCTGTCGCTTGGTGATTGGTTGACCTTCAGTTGGTTCTGGCTCACCGCTTGGGGCTTTCCGTTGGGTTGCACTGGCAAGATGGCCGTCCCCTCCACTGTGGTTCCAGGGACATCCTAACAATGTCAAGAATATTACAAAGTTACCATAATGAATGAGGTAGAGCTGTAACAGTTGATTTGGAGACACTGATGATGTACTACTGATGTGACAGAAGAAAGCTGCACGGGCTACTTGATGGAATCTTCACCTTTTAATTAAACAGTGGCTAAGAACTATGTATGTACGTGTGTGTGCGCGTGCGCATTAAAATATGAGCCTGGAGAAAAAGAAATGTAGAAAAAAGAAATAAACATTAGTTGTTAACAGTGATCACCTTGCAGATATAAGTTGAGGAGAGAGGAGAAAATGGAATGAATTAGAGGGTGGGGTGAAGGAGAATGGGAACGAAAAGTGCTTTAAAGAAAAAATATGTGATAATAACAGACTTACACTACGTCATTTACATTCTTACAAATGCTTACAGTTACATTTCAGATGCACCACAAATGTGCTGAGATATCTGATAACATATTTTAACTTTTATTTTCTAATAGAAATGTTATTCCTTATGTAATGTGAGAACAATCTATAAACCCACTCCATTGTGGAAAATGCAAATAAATGCTTTTGTTCCTATTACATGAAGGCCATTTGTTAATGTAACGTATCTATTACTTCTCATAGTTACAGTATTAGCCTGTTGTTTTATTTGGGTTTTCTAGTTTTTGAGGAAGTCATAGAGCCTGAAAATAACAAAAATAATTTGATTTGATACCTTCCTCTGTGATTTCTGTCTTCTCTTACTGTAATGGTTACAACATGCAACACCATTGCTAAGTCATAGTGGAGATAATAGTCATGTGTAGCTTGTCCAACACTAACGGGAAAGCTATATGAGCACATAATTGTTAAATTCTTCGATGGTGGATTGAGATGTCTATTTATCTCATTAAAGAAGTAGTTTTCTATTACTAGTATAGGAAGAATTATCCGGAATGAATGTGTATCTTAACCATTACCAGATTTTTTTTTGCTTTGGTCTATTGACATATTAATAGGTTTCTAAATATTAAACATTTGCAACATTTCCAGAACAAAACACACATTATCTTGGATTCTATTTTTTAAATGTACTGCTGAGCTATTCTTATTTATATTTGATTTAGGGTTTATGCAAAAGCAAGATTGACTAATTTATTACAATCTTTGTCATCTTAAAGATATCAGTGTTTGTGATTCACTCTATACAAAGGAAAGCAAATAAATTGCATAATCCCTTTCTGAATTTCCTGATCTCCTAAATAAACTGGATGAACTTATTCATCATTTTGCTCATATGAATGCATGACTCTGGAGTTGTTAGTAACCTTTGACACTGTTGTATTTTCCTTGACATTTCATTAATGTGATGCAGATTAATGCTACTGTTTTTATGTTTAAAAGACATCACTTGTGAAAACAATAAGATGCAGGGCTTTTTGTGTTTTTTTTTTAAGTTTTAACATTTCTAAGTCATTTAAAGGTTTTCAAATTCCCACAGAGTTTAATAAAGCAACAATAACAACAACAACAAAAATATCCTAGGAGTTCAACACAGTGGAAAAGGCATAAACTGTAGGTTGGGGAAATAAATGGGTGGTCAAATAGCCCTAGTGAAGAGCAAACATTGCTAATAAGGCAGCTTTCAGAAAGAGCACCTTATGGTTCCTTTATCAGTTCAATCAAAAGGTGTTTTTTGGAAGTTTACCATGTATAATTCTCAGTTACCAGCAGAAGTTTGAGGTACAAGTATAACATTTACAGGTGTTCTTTTTATGGGGAAAAAAGATTATTTAAAATAGTTTTCATGTAGGACTATTATGCTTGGTGACATAAGAAAAAGCTAAATCATAATTTTTAATAAAGATATGAAATTCTATGCATTTGTTTTTAGATTGACTGTGGGCATCACTGTAGGACTGATGAGCTCAGCACACTCCAGAGAATAGTAGATTTAATAAAATAGATTTAATACAATCTATTTAATCTGTCACCTGAAGTATCAGCCCCTGCTCATGTGAAATGAAGTTTTCAAATAAAATTGATTTTCTACTAGCTTTTTCTTACCAAACCTTCAGATTTTTCTACAAGAACAACCCTGATATATTAAGAAGACACATACAAAATTAGAAGTTAAAAAAATAAAGACAATTTTTTTTTTCTGTTGAAGTTGATATGTAGGGCATTTTAACTTTAAAATACATGCAAATTACTGTTCCTCATTCATTTATTTCTAATGCCTACAGTGGAACTGATGAAAAGGTCTCATATTTGACTGGTCTTTTATTAAAGTTTTTTTTTTCTTTTTTGCCATTTATCCCCATGGTTGAAATCAATATGCTACAACGCCCCAATTTTATCTCATATTCTAACTTTTTCCCCTGCCCTTTACTTGCATGTCCAACTACGATTTTAATTTTAAATTCCCCGCTTGATTGTCTCATGCTTATACCAAATTTTAGAAGTCCAAAATACAACATAAACTCCATTCCTTACCCTAAACTTGTGTGGTTTTTATTTTTTAAAAAAATTTAACATTTATTTATTACTGGGAAACAGAGAGAGACAGAGCATGAGCATGGGCAGGGCAGAGAGAGAGGGAGACACAGAATCAGAAGCAGGCTCCAGGCTCCGAGCTGTCAGCACAGAGCCTGACGTGGGGTCAAAGCCACGAACTGTGAGATCATGACCTGAGTTGAAGTTGGATGCTTAACCGACTGAGCCACCCAGGCACCCCAAAACTTGTGTGTTTTTTAATGAGTAGCACTAATTTTTATTCCCTTTCCATTAAAATATCATAAAGTCACTTTGGTTCTAACTTCTAAATGTTCCTCTGATATGTTCACATGTGTCTGTCTCTACCCCCATCACATGAATCCAAATCATTATCAGCTTTTATTAGACTAGAGCTATTTCACCCTTACTGTCTTCCAAGATTTTATCCTTGACCACAAACAAATAGGTCTATTCCACAAACAAATAGAATTCACAGCAATCTTTTGAAAACCTCTAGAAAAATAGCAAAACTAAATCACCTGCCTAAAAGTCTCTGTTAGCATGTGCCCTCCTTAATGCCCATCACCCATTTACCCCATCCCTTCACCTGTCTCCCCTCCAGCAGCCCCAGTTTGCCCTCTGTATTTAACAGTCTGTATGGTTTGCCTCCCTCTCTGTTGATATATATTTTTTTAACATTTATTCATTTTTGAGAGACAGAATGTAAGTGAGGGAGGGCATAGAGAGAGGGAGACAGAATCTGAAGCAGGTTCCAGGCTCTGAGCTGTCAGCACAGAACCCAACATGGGGCTTGAACTCATGGACTGTGAGATCATGACCTGTGCTGAAGTCAGTTAACTGACTGAGCCAGCCAGGAGCCCCTCCTCCCTCTCTGTTTTGATTTTATTTTTCCTTCCCTTCCCCTATGTTCATCTGTTGAGTTTCTCAAATTCCACTCTGACTTAAATAATATGATATGGGTCTTTCTCTGACTGACTGATTTTGCTTAGCATAATATACTCTAGTTCCATCCACGTTGTTGCAAATAGCAAAATTTCATTCTTTTTGATTGCTGAGTAATATTCCATTGTGTATTCCATTCATCAGTCAATGGATATTTGGGCTTTTTCCATACTTTGGCTATTGTTGATAGTGCTGCTATAAACATGGGGGTGCATGTGCCCCTTTAAATCAGCATTTTTGTATCCTTTGGGTAAATATATACTAGTGCAATTGCTGGGTCACAGGGTAATTCTATTTTTAATTTTTTGAGGAACTTCCATACTGTTTTCCAGAGTGGCTGCACCAGTTTGCATTCCCACCAACAGCACAAAAGGGTTCCTCATTATCTGCATCCTTGCTAACATCTGTTGTTTCCTGAGTTGTAAATTTTAGCCACTCTGACAGGAGTGAGGTGGTATCTCATTTTGATTTTGATTTCTATTTCTCTGATGATGAGCGATGTTGAGTATCTTTTCATGTGTCTGTTAGGTGTCTGTTATATCTGGATGTCTTCTTTAGAAAAGTGTCTATTCCTGTCTTTTGCCCATTTCTTCACTGGATTATTTGTTTTTTTGGATGCTGAGTTTGATAAATTCCTTATAGATTATGGATACTAACCCTGTATCCATTATGTCATTTGCAAATATCTTCTCCCATTCCAAAGGTTGCCTTTTGGTTTTGTTGATTGTTTCCTTTACTGTGCAGAAGCTTTTTATCTTGATGAGGTCCCAGTAGTTAATTTTTGTTTTTATATCCCTTTTCTCCAGGGATATGTCCAGTAAGAAGTTGCTGTGGCCAAGGTCAAAGAGGTTGCTGTCTGTTTTCTCTTCTAGGATTATGATGGTTTCCTGTCTCACATTTAGGTCTTTCACCCATTTTGAATTTATTTTTGTATATGGTGTAAGAAAGTGGTCCAGTTTCATTCTTCTGCATGTCACTGTCCCATTTTCCCAGCACCATTTGCTGAAGAGACTGTCTTTTTTCCACTGGATACTCTTGCTGCTTTGTCAAAGATTAGTTGACCAATCTTTGTGGGTCCATTTCTGAGTTCTCTATCAGATTCCATTGATCTATTTGTCTGTTTTTGTGCCGGTACCATACTGTCTTGATGATAACAGTGTAATACAGCTTCAAGTCCAGAATTGTGATGCCTCCAACTTTGGTTTTCAACATTACTTTGGCTATCCTGGCTCCATACAAATTTTAAGATTGTTTGTTCTAGCTCTGTGAAGAATGCTGGTGTTATTTTGATAAGGATTGCATTGAATGTGTAGATTGCTCTGGGTAGTATAGACATTTTAACAATATTTGTTCTTCCAATCAATGAGCATGGAATGTTTTTCCATTTCTTTGTGTTTTCTTCAATTTATTTCATAAACTTTGTATAGTTTTCAGCCTACAGATTTCTCGCCTCTTTGGTTAGGTCTATTCTTTGGTATCTTATGATTTTTAATGCAATTGTAAATGGAATCGATTCCTTGATTTTTCTTTCTGCTGCTTCATTATTAGTGTATAGAAATGCAACTGATTTCTGACATTGATTTTATATCCTATGACTTAATACACTTTGGATGAATTCCAAACTTCCTAAAAAGCCTACAATATAATGCGAGATATGACCTCTATTTTTCCATCTTCTTTTTTTACTTCTTACACTGACTTCCCCAGTTACAGAGCTCCACTCCCACTGGCATTGCCTTCTGCAATGTAAACATGCTCAACTCTTCAGCTTAAAGACTTGGCCTGACCTCCCTCTGGATTGTCTTCTGTTGCTACTTTCCATTTTCTGGTAGCAGTGTAAACATGGCCTTCTCAAAAACATCACCTGTGGGCGCTTTCTCAAAAGTATATTCATTCCTTGTTATGTTCT